>NC_080607.1:17607287-17910621 GCF_027887145.1 Ammospiza caudacuta
TCATTATTCTGTATGTTGATCTAATTTCTAAATTTCTAATTTCTAAATTTCTAAAGAATACTTCACACATTTTTATAACGAAATGGGGAGCTGTTACCCACAGAGGAGAATATTTAAACAAAGTCTTGTTTATTTTGCTATTAAAACATTGCATATTAATTATGTAATGAAGTATCTGGCTGAGTGTTTTATTTTGCCTTGGCCCCACTAAGCAGGATGAAAAAATAGCACTTTTTATGGCAAATGTCATGTGTTTGCCACAAATACAATTATTTATACAATTTAATCAATATATGAGATTTGCACTGCAGGAAGAGAAATATGTCAGAGCAGCAAAATAAAAATCTGTCATGAAGCGTCTAAGGAATGGATATGGGGGGGAATTATCCATGGTTTTCAAAAGAGGAAAAGTTTCTGTTGTGTGTGTTGGCTTTTGGATGTTTTTAATTAGAATAATTAGCTGGAGCTCAATGAGTGGGAGGAGAAGGAGGCCTAGAGATGCCTAAAAAGACAAAATTGTGTATTTGACATTAAAAGCAGAAAACAGCTGTGAAAGGGCATTGATAACACCTGGCATTTCCCCTCCCAGGTTTGCAAGCAGTGTGGGCTGAGAGAAAAGTGAAAATTATTTATTTTGGGAGAGTTATGTGATTTATTTTGGGGCTTTCTGCCCAGTGTTTGGGCTCTGACGGGAATGATGAACACTGTCCCTGCCCTGAGCACTGAGAGGAGCTGGGGCTGAGCCCTCAGAGACCCCTCTGGGCTGGGATTGAACCTCTCTGAGCTGGGAATTAACCCTCTCTGGGCTGGGATTTAACCCTTACGTGAGCTGGAATTGAACCTCTCTGAGCCAGAATTTAACTCTTCTGTGAGCTGGGATTTAATCTTCTCTGAGCTGGGATTTAACCCTTCTCTGAGCTGGGATTTAACCCTTCTCCTAATTGGAATTTAACCCTTTTCTGAGCTGGGGAAGGGTTCAATCTCTGAGCTGGAATTGAGCCCTCTCTCTGAGCTGGGATTGAACCCCTCTCTGAACTGGAATTTAACCCTCTCTGAGCTGGAATTGAGCCCTCTCTCTGAGCTGGGATTTAACCCCTCTCTGAGCTGGGATTTAACCCTTTTCTGAGCTGGGATTTCACCCTTGCCTAAACTAGAATTGGACCCCTCTCTGAGCTGGGATTTAACCCTCTCTGAGCTGCGATTTAACCCTTCTCTGAGGTGGGATTTAGCCCTTCTCTAAACTGGGATTGAACCCCTCTGAGCTGGAATTGAACTCTTTTCTGAGCTGGAATTTGACCCTTGTCTAAACTGGAATTGAGCCCTTCTCTAAACTGGGATTGGACCCTTCTCTAAACTGGGATTTAACCCTTCTCTAAACTGGGATTGGACCCTTCTCTAAACTGGGATTGGACCCTTCTCTAAACTGGGATTGGACCCTTCTCTAAACTGGGATTTAACCCTTCTCTAAACTGGGATTGGACCCTTCTCTAAACTGGGATTGGACCCTTCTCTAAACTGGGATTTAACCCTTCTCTAAACTGGGATTGGACCCTTCTCTAAACTGGGATTTAACCCTTCTCCACCTCCAACATCTCCTCTCCAGGTGGGGCCCCAGGAGCTCAGGGACAGAGCCTGGCTGCCCCTGCACAGAGAATTTCAGGGCCAAGGGTGACCACCAGCACTGCAGGGACACTTGGGCACTGCTGGAAGGTGGGGACGGGAGATTTTTTCCATTAAAAATGTCACATTTGGGCTTCCCAACAGTTCCTCCCAGTTACCCTCCTCAGAGGCAAAAGGAATGAAACAGAACCAAAATCAGCACCCCTGAGACTTATTCTACATCAAAATATTTGCAGAATCAATCCAGGTGTTTAATTTTACACAAAGCTGGCTGTGTTTGCCTCGGGTCAGCACCACAGCAGTGATACCCACAGGATCTGCAGCTTCCACCCCTCATTTCTGCCTGGGGGAGGAAAATTCAATTCCCTTTTAATTCCTGCAGCCCTGCCCAGTGCATGAGCTGCCCTGAGAGCAGCACTGGCAGCTTTGGCTGAGTGTGATTACAGCTCCAAAACCTGAATTCCCTTCATGTACATGGGACTCGTGTCAGGTAATCCTGGATCCCAGTGCCCTTTCCATGGCATCAGGATCCCTGCATCCCTGAGCAGCAGTCGTGATGCTCATGATAAATTTCATGGATTTTCAGCTCCAAAATCCTGCTAAGTCTCTTTCAACTAAAGATTTTTTCCTTTGTTTTTTCTTTTTTTTTTCTCTCATTTTTTTCCCCCCCAAGTCTTTCTTCTCCATTATTCTATTTAACAGCTTGTTCTTGTTTTATAGCTCAGCTGGCAAGGCCTCTGCCAATTAAAAATATATCCTGCCCAGTGGTCGATATCTGTGCCTTTGTGTGAACATCCTGGAGCAGTAATTAAAAAAAAAATAATTAAAATTTTAGAAAAGTCCCTTCTTGGCATGAAGTTCTATCCCCTTCAGAGAGCACAAAGCTTTTCTGTGGAGTGGGAGCTGATTCCATTTTCCTAAATAAGCTGCTCCTTCAGCGCCTGGCAGCTTGAGACATCCTGATTTAGATGTAAAAAATAACTAAACCTTGCTCCCTGCCTCATTCTTTATTTCTTAACTTATTTAGCAGAAGGCTGGGGTTTTCCAGGTCTGTTAAATTGTGTTATTGTGTTTTGGTGGCATAGAGAATAATGCTTTTTACACCTCGGCATTTATTTGGGATGCTGTAGACGAGCTCCAAGTCTCCCTGTGGATCATGTCCTGGGATTCCCTCCTCAGCAGGTGATGCTTTTATCCTGCAAAAGTCACAAAAGCTTTGGGGGACGCTGCTCCTTGTGGGAAATATCACTTTAGGAGCAATCTGACCTGTCAGAACTGCAGTATTTTTACATCTTTACATGGTTTTTTTACATTTTTACGTGTTTTTTTTCCCACAGAGCTGATTTTTGTCACATTCTGGAACATGAACTATTAGTGAAGGTGCTGTAAGAAGTTCTGGTCACTGAAATCAGTCTCAGCATTTGCCTGTGTGGAGCTGTGGGTCAAACCTGCCCTGAGTTTCCCCTGCTGGCAGCTCAGCAGTGTCACAGCCACTGCTCCAGGGGCAAAAGGAGATTTCTCTCCATGCTTCAAATGCTCATTTCTGGCAGGGTGGCGGGGAGGATAATTTCTGTATCTCATATCAACAATAACGCCTTCAGCAGCCCCACGCCTGGGCCTGGGCTCCCAGGGAAATCCCTGACTTTATCAATGTCTCAGGGAACCCGAACCTGCTCCTGAAAATGCTGGAGAGACGGATGGAGCTGGTTCAGGCACAGCTCACTGAAGGGATCTGAGCTCCCTCAGGACCACCAGGGCTTTTCAGGAAATTTGTATTTCACAGCTTTAAACGCAAATATCTTCCCCCAGGGGCAGAATTCTCCCAGGGTTTCAAACCAATGATGCAAAGAGCAGAGATTTTCCAGCATTGGAGTCACTGGAAAAAATTTAACTTCCACAAATGGACAGTTATATCCCAGGGCAGGGGCTGAACTTTGCTTTCCAGTTTTCCTCTTTTTTTTTTTCCCGTTTCCTATTTGAACTGCAGGCACCAGGCAGAGTGCTGCTGCTAATTTGTATAAATGAGCAGTAAAATTAAAATTGTGGTCACCTGGAAGGTCCTCTGTGCAGAAAAGCTTTAACATCACTTATGAATGCTGGTTTCTGCTTGAATTAATGCCTTTCTAATCCAAACCAGTTTTAGGAGGAGGGCAAATGCTGTTAGATAAAGAGAATAAAAGTGGGGTTTTTGAAAGGGTTTTTGGGTGCTCACTGTGCAACAACCAAAGCTGGAAGAGTTCTCAGAAAATCCTCCTGTGCTCAAGAAGTTGATGGCTCAGAAAAAACCATAAACAAGTTTGAAACTGCTCATCTTAAAGAAGAAATTGTGGGAAACTCCAAACCCAGGGGTGCTGTGGTGGGGAGCTGAGGTGACCCAAAGAGCTCCTGCCCTGCCTCACTCCCAGAATTTGGGGTGTGGATATTCACAGGTACAAGGCTCCAGTCCCTGCATGAATGGGCTGCCAAAGTGCTCACCTGGTAACTTTTCTCCCCACATTCAATGCAAATATGAATTTTTTCACTGTTTAGAATGTATTGAAAGCTGAACCAGCTGCTTTATTCCCAGACTAACAAAGAGCAGGAGAGATTTGAAAGCTCCAGCTAATTCAGGGGTGAACGCTTGGTGAAAATAAGATTTTCTTTAGCGCTGACTTGAATCCTTCACCTCCCAGCGTGGTGTGCTGTGTGTGAGCAGCACAGAGGTTTTGGGAGTGCACAGAAATGATTGCAGGCGTTGCTAAATGAGCTTTAAGCCTTCCCACTTGCTGCCTGTTCACCCAGGGATGAATTTTGCCCGCTGGGGACATTTTGTACAATGGCAGTCAGCAGTAATTAAACGAGAGAAAGCCACAAAGTAGATAAATATTGCTTTAAGCTCGTTTAACAAATGAGACATTTGAAACAAAAGGTTTCAGATGCAGATTTGAAGTCCCTGGATGCAGTTTAGGAACGCTGCAATGTGTTTAGAAACAGAAATCACTGACACTTTTGCATAAGGGGAAATAACTGATGAGCTCTGCTATGATAATGCCATTTGCTCATAAGCACTGACCTAAAAAACCCCAAAGGTTATTGTCCAGAAAGATCAGCTACTGATGAGCAGATTTATACCAAAATTCTTCTTGTAGCTCCTAGAAATTTTCCTGAATGAGCTCTGTAGGACTTGGCCTGAAATGATGCAATTATAAATAGAAACTTGTTCCATTCCAGCCCAGGAACTTTTCTCAGTCAGTAAATAACTCCCAGACAATATCCCAAGCTGCTGTCACCAATGCCCACGCTGAATCTGCCATGCAGAACAATCTGATCTCTCCTCTGCTGTCAGGAATTAAGCTGATTAGGAAAATCAAACCCCATCCAAGGCCTTCATTTGATGGAATGACTGCAGCTGCCCTGTGGAAGGACAGACAGCCCTGCTGTGGTGCCCCTGCTCTCCAAGCTGCAGGGATGGAGCAGCTTTGCAGTTCCTCAGCCCAAAATGCACAAAACTTCGTGGTTCAGGTGTGTAAATCCTTTTTCTGCAGGCAGGAAAGCTTTGCTGGCACCCTCCCCAAAGGCTGGAATTCATGCAAGAAATAACAGAAATACAATTGCAAACCAAGAATTAAATTTTGCTTTATAACAAGTTTTAAGTGCAAATCCCTGCTTTAAAAGCAGTTCATGTGTGTACTTGGTTTTTTGGCTTAATCCGCCTGACTTCTGTTTTTACAGCAGGGTTAAACATGTAAATATTTCTTGTATTTATGTTTATTCAAAATATATATTGAATATATTTATTGAATATGTATATTGAAATATACATTGAAATATATATTGAATATATATATTGAAAAAATATATATTGAAATATATATTCAAGATATATATTTAAATATATACATTCAATATATATTATTACTATATATTATATTATATATACAATATTTATAATATATAATATAGTATATATAACATATATATTATATTATATTATATTATATTATATTATATTATATTATATTATATCCTATTATATTATAATATATTAAAATATATTGAATATATATATTTCAATATATATTCAATATATATATTCAATATACATATATTTCAATATATATTCAATATATATTTCAATATACATATATTTCAATATATATTCAATATATATTTCAATGTATATTTCAATATATATTTCAATAAATATATTCAATATATATTTTGAATAAACAAGAATACGAGAAATTTCAAGCTATTTGTGGGTAGTTTAGTGAAGATTAATAAAGATCTTTGCAAACTGACTCCTACCTGGGGCCTCGGGGGGAGCAAGAGGAACTTCCAGGGTCACATTTTGTTCTCACTTTTACACTGATGTAAACCCAGAGCAGCAGAAAAACTGGAATATTCCCTGACATCCATCAAGGAGTGGGTGCTGCTACTCCCAGCACCTGCCTGGGAGGATTTCAAAGCGCAGATTCCACCTGCTGCTGGACTGAGCTCAGCTTTGCTCGGAGGGAAGGGCTGGCTGCTCAGAAATGCTGAATAAAGAGCTCAGGTGCCAGAGCTGTCAGCAGATCTGAGCAGCGCTGCCTTTGCACATGCAGGCATCCTGCTGACTCATTTTCTTAATCACCTCCAAAATTCACAGGCAGCTCGAAAATTCCCTTTCCTGAGGAGGCCACCAGAGCACAGATTTATCATAGCTGAGTGACAGGGAAGCTAAAGCAGCACAACAAATGCACGTAGGAAATTGGTTTTTATTGTTTTCTCTGTTCTGCTGCTGCAGAAAGTTAAACATTATTGAAGATGGGATGGACTGAGGTGAGGTGCATTAAAATAGGGAAAGTATAAAAAAAGTTTACTTAAAAACCAAGGAAAATTGGATTTTAGATTAAAATAAGGCAAGGAAAATCTAGGCTTGATTCTGCATCAGAGAGAACTAAAGACCAATGTCGCAGACATCTTTTATGTAAAATCCTTTCTTTAGGATTTTTCCTCCTGAGAAGCTGGGAGGCCTCAGGAACAAAATGTGAACAATGATTATCTGCTGCTGTGGAATGCAACAGGTGCATCTGGGATTGGTCTGATGTGGTTGTTTGTAATTAATGGCCAATCACAGTCAGCTGGCTGAGACAGAGAGTCTGAGCCACAAACCTTTGTTATCATTCTTTTTCTATTCTTAGCCAGCCTTCTGATGAAATCTTTTCTTCTAGGCTTTTAGTATAGTTTTAATGTAACATATATCATAAAATAATAAATCAGCCTTCTGAAGCATGGAGCCAGATCCTCGTCTCTTCCCTCACCCTGGAACCCCCGTGAACACGGTCACAGACCAAAACCTTGACTCATTGCAGTGACTGTACAGCTGGAGATTTCATTCTATTCCTAAAGGATCTGTTTCCATTTTATGCTCCTATAAATGAAGTGAAATTTCCTTTGTAAAACATTTCCAGGCTGATTTTACGAATGTCATTGGGCAGCAGAACTTGCCTTGGCTTTGGCCGATTTGAGCAGCAGAGAGCCCCGAGCCAGCTGTGCTGGGGCCAGCAGCACACGGGGAGCCAGCCAGGCCAGGAGCCGCAGTGCCAGCCTGAAGGGATGCCAGGGCACAGGGAGAAGCCTGGCCACGAGCCCAGGTGGGGTGTGGGATCTCAGCACCTCAGGACGGAGGTGCAGAGTGGCCGAGACCACCCTTGGGGGGCTCGGGAGTCCTGGAATGTTGCCAGAAGTGTCTGGTGGCTGCACTTTGATCCTGCATGGGAGACGACACCTGTATGAGGACTGGGAGGAATTCACTGGGTGAATGGTGAAGGGATAAGTTAATTAAAGTGTAAAACACAGGGTTTAGGATTTTGGTACAGGGGGGTCTAAAGAAGTAAGATGGAGGAATTGGGGCGTGTCCTGTCCTTCTTCTTCTTCTTCTTGGCCTCCATCTTCTGTGGTGGTGGTGGCACTTTGGGATTGGTTATTACTAGAAGTGCACCGGTTAATAAGGGTAGAAGGTATTGGGGAAAAACTATAAATATTGTACACGTAACTTTGGGTATAAAGATAAGTGACCGCCCGGGGGCTTGCAGAGTGTGCCCATGGCTGACTTGCTGTGCAGACCTCTGTCGGGCTGAAAGAAAATCTTTTAGATAAACAATTAATAAACACCGAGTCCGAGACAAGATCAGAAGTCTCTCCTCGTCCTTTGAAGCGCCGGGCTCTTCAAGGCCATCCCTGGGCCTTTCCAGGCCACCTAAACAGCACAGAAAACTTACAAGTGGCGTCCCTGAGCTATCTCCGGACATAAATCAGCAAAGAGAAACAATGAAAATCAACAGTGGGGAATGCCATCAGCATGATGGGTTGGAGCCCCCTGATCCCCCTGAGCCCCATCTCCTGCTCAGGGCGGGCACGGCACCGTGCAGAGCGTGGCGGGACCCAGAGGGGCTGGGGGGCTCAGCTCCCTGCTAAAACATCTCCAGGCTCCGCAAGTGAAGGGAAATATAATTGGGCTGAAGAAGAAAAGCCAGGAGAGGAAGGAGGGCTCTGTGTTACAGAGGGGTTAGAAAAATTCCAAAGGCCTCCAGGCACAAAGCTCAAAATTGTGAGAGGAAGTCTGAGGCAGATTATTCCTCCCTTTTGTAAGGCAAATGATTAATTATACAAAGCAGGATGTTCTGTTTCAGAAGAGATTTGGGAGGTTTCATGCAATATTGATACAGAAATTGTATTTAATGCAGGTTTACAAGGCGAGAGGTAAAAGGAAATGTAAATGCAAACGTGGGGTTTTGTCCTGTGGCTCTTCCCTCTGTCAGAAAGTGCCTCAGTGCTGGAAGTCTCCTGTGAAAATGCAAAATTCTCCCAACTGGAGGCAGTTTCAGGCACGCAGTGTGTGTCCAGAAAGGGAAAGAAGCTGGGAGCTTAATCTAAGTGAATTTCCATTGTATGCTGTTGCTATTTATTTTACTAATTTTTTTTTCAAAGCAAGAAACACAAAATCCTTGTTAGAGGGAGCTGGATCAATACTGAGGAATTCTTTGTCAGATGAAATAAGAGCAGTCATTAACCTTGCTGCTTATGAATTAAATGCAATCTCCACTTTTCAGCTCACCTCTCCCACAGCATCCCCTGCAAACTTCCCTCATTTCCTCAGCAATTAAAGCCCAGCTCAGCCACCCAAAAAAGGATCTTAACCAACAGCCTTGCAGCTCTCCTCCTTCTGTTTGGGTGGGAAAAAGGAGGAGGTGTTTCCTGATGTGGATTGGGTATTTTGGTGACAGGAACTCTCCTTAGGTGTGGATTTGTGGATCAGGGATATCATTGACAGCCCTGATGTCTCTTGGAGCAGCACCTGGAGAAAGTTGATGGCCACTGCTCCACCTGTGGGGTCCCCTGGCCAAATTCCAGCCCATTTTACTCCAGTGAAAGTCATCCAGGAGCTGGAGCTGCTGGGGATGGTCCAGAGGAGGCTCCAGCATGGGCAGAGGGATGGAGCACAGCTGGCATTGCTCACCTGGACAGGAGAAGATTTGGGGTGAGCTCAGTGTGGCCTGCAGTGAAAATGGAGAAGCTTTGGACAGGGATGGAGGGACAGCGCACAGGGAATGGCCTCAAACTGGCAGGGAGCAGGATTAGAATGGATTTTAGGAGGAATATCTATAGAGACACCTGATGTCATTGTCCACAACAAAGCAAAATCAAAATCCAGTTTCTAAAGTGATCATAAAGTTTTAATCTCTGACAAACCACTGGTGTCTCCAAGTCATCAGCAGTTTCAAGTTCCAATTGACATTTCTGTGCAGATGGAATTATATTTGCTGCTACTTGTGCAGTGTTAAAAGGCCAGGGACAGAAGAGGTTTGAAGCAGGAGATGTTGAAATAGTGTGGAACTGTTTATACATTTGTATTTACAATAAATATTTTTGCCACGGCTTGGTTTTGTTGGAGCCCTCATGTGCACAGGAGTGAATCTTTTAATTTGAAGATCAAGCTTCTACAAGAGGTACAAAGCTGTGCTGCAAGTATTTGTTTGATTTCTTGTTTCCTTTCCTCGCAGTAAATCCTCCTTCCCTGCTGGACCCTTCCATCCATCTCTGTTGTGTCGCTGAGCAAGAGGATATTGATGCATTCCTAAAACCAGAAATATTTTTGCCTCTTGCCTGGCCAATGGGATTCCTTAAAATTTGAGTTTGGCCTCCTGAATTTTAGGGAGTTTGATGCTCGCTAAGAATTTTGGCTGCTTTATAGCAATCTTTGAGAAAGATTGGCTGAGTTCTGCAGAATGAATGCTTCACCCTCAGCTCTCCACACCAAACACTTCTATACTATTTCAGAGAGACTAGTAATGAGTACTACAGTAATTACGTTAAAATCACAAACTTATGCAAAAAACAACATCTCTTTCTTGCAGAGTTTAATGGGATTTTCTTTTTTCGGTAAACCCGTTTGATTTAATCTTTTCGCAATCCATGTCTAATTTTCAAAGTTCCCCAAGGCATCCTGGTATCAAATCTCTTACGTTAACCAGGTTTAAAGTCCATCCTCTGTCTGGTGTCCCCCGATATTCCAGCAGAAACCTCGAGGGGTGGGAGCTGGGCAGGTTTGCTGCGACCTCAGCGCTGCCGAGGGGGGGTTTGGGGATTTGTGCATTTGTGCAGCGGAGGAAGAGACACAGAGAGAGAGAGAGAGGGGAGGGGAGTGTGCAGCGCTGCCGCCGCTGTCACAGCAGCACCTGGCAGCTCCCGCTCTCCTCTCCGAGCATCCCGTTCCGCAGCTGGAAGCGGCGCAGGCACGGCAGCAGCGCCTCGTGGGTTCATCGCTCCGCCGCTCCTCCTGCCTCCCTCTCGGCAATAATTCATTCACCTGAGGGCTTTGCTTCTCCCCACCTCCCCTTTCTCACCTCGCTTTTTTTTTTGATGCGGAGAGAGGGGAGGAAAGGGCGTTGTGGGCAGCGCGGATTTCTCTGGGCGGCTTAAAGAGAGCCAGAGGAGAGAGAGAAAGAAAGAAAGAAAGAGGGAAGGAAAAAAAAAAAAAAAAAAAGAAAAGAAAAAAAGAAGCAGACGGCATAAAGCGGCGGCGGGAGGAGAGGAGCGCGGAGGCTCCGCGGTGGCCGGAGCGGGGCGCGGATTTCCCTGGGCAGCTTAAAGAGAGCCAGAGGAGAGAAAGAAAGAAAGAGGGAAGGAAAAAAAAAAAGAAAGAAAAAAAGAAAAGAAAATAAATAAAAAAAGAAGCAGACGGCATAAAGCGGCGGCGGGAGGAGAGGAGCGCGGAGGCTCCGCGGTGGCCGGAGCGGGGCGCGGAATTCTTTGCGCAGCTTAAAGAGATCCAGAGGAGAGAAAGAAAGGAAGAAAAAAAGAAAGAGAGAAGGAATTAAAAATAAATAAATAAATAAAAAAGAAGCAGACGGCATAGAGCGGCGGCGGTGTGAGGAGGAGAAGAGCGCGGAGGCTCCGCGGTGGCCGGAGCGGGGCGCGGAGCGGCCGCGGGTGCGCACCATGGGCTGGCGGCTGCTGCTGCTGGCCCTGGCGCTGGGCGGCCGCGTCGCCTCCGCGCAGAACGACACGGAGCCCATCGTGCTGGAGGGCAAGTGCCTGGTGGTGTGCGACTCCAACCCGGCCCCCGACGCCAAGGGCTCCTCGTCCTCCTCCTCCTCCTCGCCGCTGGGCATCTCCGTGCGCGCCGCCAACTCCAAGGTGGCCTTCTCGGCCGTGCGGAGCACCAACCACGAGCCCTCCGAGATGAGCAACAAGACGCGCATCATCTACTTCGACCAGGTGAGCATCCCCCGGGCAGCGCATCCCCCGCAGCAACAGGTGCCCTTCCCGCATCCCGGAGCCGGGATCCGCTCCGGGGACAGCGGCAGGGCTTATTTAGGCGAGGTTTATTTAGGCGAGATGAATCGGGTGTGCACAGGTTCCCGGGTGCGGCCCCGGCCCCTCCGCACCTGCGGGAGAAGCGGCACCGAGCGCGGAGGGGACATCGCCTCCAGAGGCTGGGACAGGGGGCTCAGGACAGCCTGTGCAGGGTTTAGATTTTGGGTACGCACCGCGGGGACGGCGCTCGGTGACACCAGTGCAGTGACATCGTCCCGAGGGGCTGGGACAGGGGGCTCAGCCTAGGCAGGGTTTAGATTTTGGGTAGGTGCCGTGGGAGCAGCGCTCGGTGACACCAGTGGGGTGACATCGCCCCGAGGGGCTGGGACAGGGGGCTCAGTGCGCCTGGGTATGGTTTAGATGGTTTGGGCTTAGCTTTTGAGGGAGGATTCTGAGGGAAAACCCTTCCACTCTCTCGGTGCAATTGATGCTCCAGCTCAGCCCAGCGCTGATATTAACGGGCAGTACCAGCACACGCTTTAATCCCAGCTCCTGGAGTCATTGAGACTGATGGCTCTTCTTGTCCCTGTCAACTGTGGTGGCAGCTGGAGCCAGATGTGCCCCACAGCTTAGTGCTGGCACCGAAAATCACCCCAAAACTCCATAGACAATCCTGGAGGCTTCCAAGGGCTCTGCCTGGTACAAAGCAGCCTGGAAATATCCATTAAAAATCACCCCAAAACCTCTATGGACAGTCCTAGAGGCTTCTGAGGAGCCTGGAAATATCCATTAAAAATCACCCCAAAACTCCATGCACAGTCCTGGAAGCTTCTGAGGGCTCTGTCCAGCACAAAGACTGGGAATATCCATTAAAAATAAAGCATAATTAGGTGGTAAGGAGCAAAACACAGTCAATACAGAGGACACGAAGCATATGGGTGGTGCACTCATCTTGTACATTCCCCCGTGTCACTTCTCTCTGTTTAATTAAACCCAAATTGTTGTTAGTGCTGGTGCAAGCAGCCGAGGGCTCCAGGCAGGCTCTGCTGGGCTGTGCTGGTGCTCCAGGAGCCCAGCCTGGCTGAGCTGGGTTTGGCTCCTGCTGCTCCTGCAGCCCCTGCTCACACCTGGCTCCTTGGGAAGGCTTGGCCACTGCTCTTCAGCCAAAATCCACGTGCCACTCCCAGAACTGGTGTTTTTATGTCATTTTGGGGAATGATGAACAAAAACGCCTCCTTAAAAACGTGTGTGGGAGAAAGGACTTGAGGGGATTGTGTAGTAGCAAAGTAAGAAATAATTCCCATCTTAGTTTATTTGTAGTAAAGTTGCTCTATAAATACAACTGCATACCCATTTAATGAGTAATTCCAAAGTAATTGAGAGAAGATGGATAAAGCTGCTTAGTTGTAAATTAAATTTTCCTTTAAATGGTTTCTAAAGTAAACAATCTGTATTTTTCTTTCACACTCACTACCTGTACTAATCCCCATGCTCTATTTTTCTGTTTGTAGATCCTTGTAAATGTGGGCAATTTTTTCACGTTGGAGTCTGTCTTTGTATCACCACGGAAGGGAATTTACAGCTTCAATTTCCACGTAATTAAAGTCTACCAGAGTCAAACAATTCAGGTATGTTGATGAGTACGATTATAAAATCTTTATTTAAATGGTTTGTTTAGGATAGAATATTGACCGAGCATGGGAGCATTTAATATGATTTTAAGGAAAAAATAGCTTTGTTTACAGCAACATGTGGTGTTGACTTGCTGGCAGTAGAGTCCATTAATTTACAATGAACAGAAATAAGGCAGGACCCTCACCTCAGATAAATCACCACAACTTCACTTCCATGCCATGAATATCTGGGTGACATAAAGCATTCCACAGAATGAGTGATCCAAGAGTAAAAGAGAGCGCTGAATTTCCCTGAAATGCTGTTGAAGAGTCGCGTTTGGCTCCAGATTAAACTCACTGTGTTTTAAACCCACAGGAGTTCTGGGTCCCAGATTTGAGTGGGTTTGGAACAATTTGTGCCCTGGCATCTGGTGCCAGGTGCCTGGTTATGCCCTCAGTGTGCTGAGGACCAGGGTTGGTTCTGTCCCTATAGAAATGTCTTCTAGGGAACCTTTACAGCAATTTAAACTCCTTTTTTTCATCACACAATGTATAAAAGGTGTGTGATGTATTAGGGAAAAGGGGAAATTCTGCACTTTAATAACAACGGAGCTGCCTGATTAAACACCAGAGGGAAAAGCCTTTAAATTCCTTTAAGTTCCTTTAAGTTCCTTGCTGAGCCAACAGCAAATTCCTTGGAGTGATTCCTTCACCTCCCTGCCAGGTCAGGCAGTTGCTGTGACACATCCTGGCTTCCAGAGCTGCAGGATCCTCTGTGGCTTCTCTCATTTCCACCCAGGAGAGCTCCTGGAGGTGTCTGAGCCCTTCCCTGCTCTGTGCTGCTCCTGGATGGGGTTTGGGGGCTCCCAGGCTGAGCTGAGCAGGATTCCTGCAGGAACAGTGCTCAGGAATCCCTCTGTGCCCTCCAGAGAGCTGGTGACAGCCCCAGCCCCATCTCCTGACATTGATGACAGCCCCAGCCCCATCTCCTGACATTGGTGACAGCCCCAGCCCCATCTCCTGACACTGGTGACAGCCCCAGCCCCATCTCCTGACACTGGTGACAGCCACGAGCCCATCTCTGGGGAAATTCCCCTTCAGTGCAACAGTGGAAAATCCTGATTCCAATCAGGTCAATGGCAAAGCCTTACGTGAAACACTGACCTCACAAAAACCTCTACAATGAGCTTTCAATCTGTCTAATGTGCTCAAAAAGTGCTCTTTTCACTCCTTGGCATGCTGAAGGTTGAGTAAGTGTATGTCAGTCCCTTCAGTGGATTTAAAATGCCCTTTGCCAAGAAAGATGCCAAGCCTTGGCTTCTGGAAGTCCAGCTCTGGAATTTCACAAACAGGAGCTCAAACCTTCACAAACCAGAAGGGATTCTGGGGTTTGTGGCAGGGAATGCTCCAGCCTGTTGCTCATAACACAAAATCTTTAATGGATAAGAGGTTCTGAGGTGATGGATGGGTTTGCTTGGCCCCTTTTAGAGCACTCAGTGTGAGACCATCCCCTGCAAACCTGCCATGTGCCTGCTGGTGTGATTAAATTCCTGTCAGATGATTCCAGGGGAACCTGATGGAGCAGAAAGAGTGAGAAACCCAAATCAAGCCATGAGTAAAGCCCTGATGCCCTTTTCCTGTGGGGTAAATGGGGAGGAGAACCGGAAACCATTGCAGTGCATCAAACTGGTTTGAATCTCAGCCACATCCAACCCCACTAAATCACCTGCAGGCTCCCACACAAGGGATGTTGCTCTGCCCCCCCAACATCTGTTAGAGCCATTAAATATCATTAAACTGCAGCTGGCTCCCTGGAGAACCTGATTGAGTGGATTTCCCAGACAGGCGAATCCCAAATAAATACCAGCCCCTGCTGCCCTGACTTCTGCTGAGCACTAATTTATTCTGTGGTGACTCCCATTAAAATTAACGGGACCATATGCAGGGCCAGCGCAGTGGATGTGGGTGAGCATCCCATAATTCACCCCCTGTGACCGCATTAGGGCTGCTCAGAAAGGAAAGGCAGCAAAGCTGAGAGCTTGCCTTGGGGGAAATGAAAAATGCCTGGCTCTGCCCATTCCCCCAGGCCTGCCCATCTTCATTTAGGGATGCTGCCTTCAGAGCAGAGGCTGTGCTGCCTGCAGAAGTGTTTTATAGAAAAAATGGAGCCAGTTTATAAAGATAAATCTGTTCTAAACTTCAGAACTAAGTATTGAGAGGGACACACATTTTGTTCCCAGTGAAGTGTGAGCTCCCAGCCCCCTGTGGTGCTTCTGACACCTCATGTAACACCTCTGGGTGCCCAAATTTCTTGAAAATATATATTTATTTTTCCTGTGTGACTAAATAACCCTTGAGACAGGCAAAGTGGTACCAACTGAGGTGATGCCTCACTCAGCTGCAGGTGCAGCTCATGAACATCCAAGTTCTTGCGCCAAATAAATGTCATTATTAGTTTCAAACAGCCCAAAAATCACTGAAGATTGGGCCCTTGCCCCGTGGTTAGTATTCAGGGGTAGTTCCTGGTGTTTTGCAGTTAATTAGAGCTTCTCAGGGGCTGTTTTGCAGGTGAACCTGATGCTGAATGGGAAGCCAGTGATCTCTGCCTTCGCTGGGGACAAGGACGTCACCCGTGAGGCCGCCACCAACGGGGTCCTGCTCTACCTGGACAAGGAGGACAAGGTTTACCTGAAGCTGGAGAAGGGAAATCTGGTTGGTGGGTGGCAGTACTCGACGTTCTCTGGCTTCCTGGTCTTCCCCCTGTAAAGTCCATGTTCCCGTGGCGTTCATCCAGGTGTGGACTCATCCTTGTTCCATGAAGATTGTTTCTGTCGTCATGGAGTGATGGCTCTTTCTTGCTTCCTCGTGGGTGGTTTTGGATTCTCTCCATGGATTCTGGCCCCATCTGAACTGCTCAGAAGTTCCACAGAATTTTGTGTGTCCAAACGCGATAACTTTGGCCTGAGACTAAAGCAGACAATAAACACCAACGCTTAAGGTTTCAGCCCAGAGCTGCCTGCAAGATTTACTCCAATTTCCCTCCCTGGATTCGGGGAAGAAATGGATTTCCTTTAACTGTGAAAAGACTGGCACCGAGTCTTTCATGCAGGAGGGTTCGAGTTCAGACTTCAAGCAAGAGTTAGCGTGTTGCTGCCAAAGAGCTGTGTTGATGTTTTGGCCATGTTTGTGTCCTGGGCTGCACTGCCATCGCCATTCCCCTGTCCTAGAGAGGTCATCCCCGTTCCTGAGGGCTGGCTTGAGCTCTCCTCTCTGTGTTGTGTGGTGGATGGTTCACCCAAGTATTTAACTCAGTCCCAGCCAAGTCCAGGCTCCGTGAATCTGAGGGCTCGTGGATGTGCTTTGGTTGGGTTTGGAAGGGATTCCTCTTCCCCACTGATTCCCAAAAGGAAAAGCAGATTTCAGCCGTTGGTGAGCGTGCAGGCACAGCTTTGCTGAACAGCTCTGCCCTGCAGGACACCTCACACCTGTTCTTCAATTTTAATTAACTTGATTGATAATTACTGCTTTATTCAGCTCCCGAGGGATTCCTTCCTTAGACACAACCACTTTGTCAGCTGGAGATGAGATCCCCCTTGTTTGTATTTCTGTGTATTTTCCAGCCCTTCTGTTGTGTTAAAGGTCTTATCTGGTTTTGCCTTAACTCCACAGGTGTATAAAATTTCAGATCATTAGTTTAACAAATATAAAAGGTAAATAACTGGTACCTAACTTGGTGCAAAACCTTCCCAGATTTTTGTACAGGTCATGTGAATTCATAAACTTATTTATTGTCATATTGTTCCATAATAAAGGTTAATATATGTTAGCTGAATTTTTGACATTTGGATTTTGGGAGGATTTTTGCTTCATACTACTTTTTTATTGGATATAATTATTATATGCAAAATGGAAGCTTTTGGGATTCACAGAAAATATCCCGGGAGGCAGAAAAGCTGCCATGAGTTAGTTAGTAATCAGAGTGATCTCGAAATAACTATGCATTTAATTTAAAAATAGAATTTAGGCAGAAATCCTGGCCTCACTGAAGATGGTGTTGAGAATCACATTGATTCCAAAGGATTTTGGATGAAACCTCTGCTTTAGGTTCTGCCATCAGCATCAAACTCCAGTGCCATCAGATTGATATATTCAACATTCAATATTCAATATTCAATATTCAATAAAATGATTTTCACATGAGCTGCTAATGAAACCTTCATCCCTCATGCCCCAAATACACTGAATTGATGGATCTTTGTGCCTTGCATATCATGAAGGATGTGGTTCTAAATCAAAAATTTCTGTATATTTGAAAATGTGTGTGTGGGAAGCATCTGCAGCAACCTGGGAGCTTCCTGAAAGCCACTTTGGGCTGGGATTTGCTGCTTTTGGGATCTGTTTCCAACTCCTTCCCCTGTTGGCAGAGTGCAGTGTGTCGTGTTGGTGTTGCACTGGTTGGAAATCTGATTTATGGCCGCTCCTTGAGAAGGTATCATGGAATTGATGGCACAGCTTTGTGCCCAAACTCCTGATTTTTTCACCCACCCCACAGGAGATTTTGGGCTGTTTCAGGAGGCTTGGTGGGCACTTTGCACTCCTGTAAATCAGATAGAAGGTGATTTTTTACACACACTTTTGTTGCTGTACTGACCACTGCAGCTGGGGAAGAAGTGGAAGGACCTGGCAAGAAGATGAATGATTTACATTGCTGAAAAATCCCAAAAAGTTGTGATGACCAATCAAAATGTGTTACTGCTGTACCCCCAAATGTGTGTATATAAATATATGTGTATTTAAACCACCTGGAATTGCAGATCATAGTTTGCATGATGTTATAAAGAGGTTACTTGTCCTAAGAGTTTATTTCAGTTTATTTTAGATGGGAGCATCGGTACTTTGTATAAAACTCGTCAAATCTGCCATCTCCCCCTGCCCATGGATATATCTGTAATGTAAAAGAAATGTTGCTACTGAGACAGAAGAAAAATGGCATTAAAGGTGTCAGTATAATTTCTGAATGATCAAATGTATTTAACTTCTTTAATTTGTGAGCACATGAGCTCTAAAGGCCGCTTGAGCACCAGCAACAATCCTGAGCTGCCTCAATATTGCTTTGATTGCCCCTCAGCAAAACATTTCTGATTTCTTTAGAGTCATTAATGCTTATTTAAACTTGAGCTGGAGAGGCTGGGGAGTTATTCACTGAAGGATTCATTTTGATGGGAAAGCTTCTACAACCAGAATTGCCAATTAATTGTTTTGCTGGCTAAAGGAAAGGTTTCAATGGAGCTGCTGTGATCACACAGAGGTGCCTCTGGGGCCAGGCAGGTCACACTTGAACATTTAAATAAGAACAAAAATAGACACAACTAATTTAGACACAACTTGAGCTGCCAGATCTGCCCTGCTCACAGAAGAGAGGATGAGCCAGGCTGGAAAACAAAATTCATTTTCCTTCTGCCTTCCCATGTCCTGCCACAGCATTTTCCTATTTAGGGGCACCAGTGCAGGAGACATTTCACTTTTCAGGGGTATTTATAATTGGAAGTTTGATTGGTTTCCAAGTCATTAATGCTTATTTAAACTTGAGCTGGAGAGACTGGGCAGTTATTCACTGAAGGGATTCAATTTGATAGGAAAGCTTCTAAAACCAGAATTGCCAATTAATTGTTTTGCTGCATTGGGCTGCTCTGTAAGGGTTAGAGTTGACTTCTGATGCTCTGCAGCTCCAGCAGCCTCTGATTTTCGGGAGGGCACAATCCACAATCCACAATCCACAATCCACAATCCACAATCCTGCCCCTGCTGCACCAGGTGAGGATCCACACCCTCATCCCTCACCCACCTTGCAGGAACTTTGTTCATTGTGCCAGAAAACTTTTTAGCCACACGTGGTAAGGAGGAAAAATAGAAATTCCTATTTGAGAATCGGAGATTTATTTTATTACCAGTGATTTCTCTATGAACAAGAGCAGGATTGTTACTTTTTAAAATCTGGTTTATTCATACTTTATCCATATTTTTTGGTGAAAATAAGGGGAAATCCCCTCTCTTTTTTCTCCTTTCTCTCCTCAGTGATGTAAATGCTGACAGAGCCAGCTCTCCCTGCCTGCCTCTGTTCCCCCAGTGCAGAAATCTGCTCTGTCTGTTGGATCCTTGTGCTGTCAGCAATCTGGGCTGCACAAGCCACAGAACTGCAGAACCCAGAAAATTCCTGCTCAAAAGACCTTGGTGGCAAAAGTATTTTTGAAAAGCTACCGAGGTCGCTTTGAAATTTTCACAAGCTCTTTTGTCACTAAATAAAAAGGAAAAACCAACTTTGAAACGCAGAGAAGGAAAACATATTCCCCCTTTTTTTTTTAACAAGGCTTTATGTGTGGTTACATCATTTTCTAGCAGTGTCTGAGCGTTTTATGAGAGTTAATTCAATCGCTTTGGCCTTTTTATGGCTCAGCAAGTGCTGCAACCAGCTGAGAAAATGGGGACAGCGTTAGGGAAATGATTCCCAGGTGCCAGCACATTCAATCCTGGTCCTGTTCAGTTTGCTGGATCAGTTCTTTTTCTGAGACAGGACATTTTTTAAAATACAAAGGATGGTTCTGGAGTAAATGGAATTCTGTTGCATTTTCCCCTTCCATATTTTATCTACATACCAATCCTAGAAAGATGAATGGAAGAGTGTGAGGTGCCTGAAGAAATTCCCCAATTAGCTGCCAACTCTTTGTTTAAGCCCCCAGAGGAACACACCTGCACACAGAGCATTTTTACAAGCAGGTTTTAGAACAGAGAAATAAATGGAAGGAGCTCTAAATGTCCCTTCCCTTCCTTTCCCTTCCCTTCCCTTCCTTTTCCCTTCCCTTCCCTTCCCTTCCCTTCCCTTCCCTTCCCTTCCCTTCCCTTCCCTTCCCTTCCCTTCCCTTCCCTTCCCTTCCCTTCCCTTCCCTTCCCTTCCCTTCCCTTCCCTTCCCTTCCCTTCCCTTCCCTTCCCTTCCCTTCCCTTCCCTTCCCTTCCCTTCCCTTCCCTTCCCTTCCCTGTGGACTTTCAGACAACCACAAATATTTAAAATCAATATTGAAATATTGATAAACATTCAGCGCTTATTGGTACAAACTAACCAACTCAGCTCAGTTACCCAACACTATGAAATTTGTGCAATTTTTGAGTTTTTTCCCTTTATTTTCATTAATAAATCTCCCTGGGCACTGAAGGAAGACACTGAAAGCTTCAATACCATGAAAATGGAAATAATTCCAGGGAGCAGCTGCAGGGATCAGAGTCAGGGTGGAACTGCTCAGTGCAACCCAGATTTAGAGGCACAACAGGAGATAACACGAGCTACAGATCTCTTTGAGGACACCTCATCCCTCATTCCTTGGAGAGAAATAAACTCTGGCTCGTTTCTAGAAAGCCAAATAATGGAAACATGTGAAGAATGAATACCTAAAGCACAGCAATGCTGAGGAACACTGGGGCTGTGCGAGAAATGGATTCTCCAGCATCACTGAGTGTTTCACTTTTTGTGCAGTGCTTAAATGGATTTCTAGCACAATAATAAAGGCTTCTGGAGGAGATAACTCCAAGCCCATCCATCTCTGCTGCCTGGAATTCAGTAGTGCTTAAGTGAGACAGTCTGGGCTCGTTGTGCTGCAAACCCTGATTCAGCGGGCAGGGTTCAGCTGCCAGCTCCTCTTTGTGCAGCAATGATTCCCTCAATGAGCAGAAGATGCTTTTGTCAGGTCTCTGAGGGTTTGCAGCTCTGATCAGTGTCAGAGCAGGAGCTGTGCTGAGCTCTCAGCCTGACTCTGGTGTTCAGGACCTGGATGGAATATCCTCTGCTGCAGACCACTTTTATGAAAAATCCTTTTTTTCAGGATTTTTCCTCTTGAGAAGCTAAGAAGCTTCAAGAGCAAAATGTGGACATTGATTATCTGCTGCTGTAGAATGCAACAGGTGGATTTTTGATTGGCCCATGTTGGATGTTTGTAATTAATGGCCAATCCCAACCCAGCTGGCTCGGACAGAGAGCTGAGCCACAAACCTTTGTTATCATTCTTTGCTATTCTATTCTTAGCTAGCCTGCTGATGAAACCTTTTCTTCTATTCTTCTATTCTTTATATTATTTTATGATATATATTACATAGTTTTAATGTAATATATATATAATAAAATAATAAATCAGCTTTCTGAAACAGAGTCAGATCCTCGTCTCTTCCCTCATCCTCGGATCCCTGTGAACACGGTCGCATCCTGCACATCCCTCTGGTGAAAAAGGCTTTTTTGTGCTGGAAGGTGTCAGAGCTGCCTCAGACAGGAGGGTGGCTCAAATGACGTTTCCAGTAATGACAGCAGCCAGGAGAACAGCTGTGAGCACCTCTAAACTCTGCTGGTTTGCCAGGAGCTCACCCTGACAGGAGAAATGTCACTGATCTGAGGCTTTGCAGTGAAAGGCTGCTCAGCAGAGCAGCACAAAATGCAGCTAACACATTTTCTGGAGAGAAAAATCTCTGAAGCTGCACAGGGGCAAGCCAGGGGTGCCTCTAAGCAGAGATTTTTCCTCTGTAGTAGATCTGAGTTTAAGGTGCTAAAAGGGCATTTTTGGGTTTTTTTCTGGAAAGCTCAGCTAAGGAATTTGCTTTTCATGATGCCCAGGAGGGTCCCCACAAAGTAATAAGTCAGCATCATTTTCTAGCTGCAGCTGATAGCATTTATTGCTAATTCTTTAAACCTTTCTTTAAAAGAAAACAAGTCTGCAACCTGCATTGCACCCACAGGAATAATCTTTCTTTTCCTCAGTTTGGTAATTCAATTGTGACTTGTAAACTTGTGCAGCTGTAGCAAAAAAAAAGAGTCTCCAGTCAACTTTAATCTATCTTGAGGAGAGTAAAAAGTGCTTACCAGCACTGGTGTAGTAAATCCTGGCTGCTTTATTAAATAAATGTAGAATTTCACTCAGAAGCCTTAAGGAAGAAGAGCTTTAAAATATCTGAACAATTTAGCACGTTCTGAAGCTGAATGAAGATGGATTGAATTTTGGTGTGAGATAGAAACTGATGGCAGCCCAAATCCCACTGGAATAAACGTGGAAATGTGGCCATTATTGGTGTCTCCTGAATGGTGAGAGACAAACCAGGAAAAATGCCTGAGGATCACAGGATTTCTACCATGGAAAACAGACTCTAAACAGACCCCAAAAGCTGTTTAGAAGGGGAAATCAGATCTTGAGGGGTCTTCCCATCAGGAAAGAGGGCAGGACCCAGCAGGCAGTGCATGGATCTTTAGTCCAGAGCCAAATTCTGAAGTGAATCCATGGATTTGGGATCACTCCTTTCCAAGTCTGAGCTGTGCAAATGCTCAGTTCTTTGTTGCAGCAGCTGCAGGGATTTTCCAGGGTAGGAAATGCTTTCAGAGGTGATTTGGTGTGCAAAGCAGCCAAACAAACTCCTCTGCTGGGCTTTGCTCTCAGGTGAGAGTCCCTGAACCGCAGCACTGGGCTGGCTCTGGCTCCAAAGCCAAAATCAGGGTGAATCACCTTAAAATTCATCAACAAGAAATAAAACCCTGCTGGCCTTTAGCAAGGCAAGGGATGTGACACAAATATTGGAGAATTCCCCAGCTCTGTGCCCATTCCTGGGTTTCTGGAGGCTCCAGAGGAGCTGGGAGCACAGAAATCCATTCCTGCCCTGAGAGAGCCCCAAAGTGCTGCAAACCTGGGGCTGCCCCAGCCCAGAGCTGGGCACTGGAAAAGGTCAGAGGGAAGAGCAGAAGAACACACCCACACTCACCTTGGGCAGGAAATTTGCCATAATTTGCTATAATTTCCTTTATTCTGTGCCTTTAAATAGAGTATTGCCAGCCTTGGGGGGTTTTTGGAGCAGAACTGACTGAGAGTCTGGGATTGCAAATGCAGCAAGTTAAAATGAGTGTATGAGGTGACAAGAACATCTGCTGCTGGTCTGGGTGGAATATGAGTTATTGTTGAATATGACCTCAAGCAGGCAAAAGGAAGAAAAATTCTGCTTTACTGCATTGGTCTGGCCAGAACTGATCTGCTCAGCAGATGATCTATGGATCCAACAAATCCTTAAAATGAAAAGTTCTTTCCTGATATAGGAGACTTCCTGCAGGAAATGACACAAATTGCAGAGTGGTGTGTGAGGGGAGCTCCAAGCTGCAGCCTTGAATTTCAGATTTCCAGGGGTGCAGGAACCGAACTCGACATGCAGAGCCCTAATTCACCCCCGAGATCCCAGCAAAAGTCACATCCAAATGCAAAATGGAATTGCTTCTGCAGAAACCCTGGGAGGAAATCATGCATATTCCATGCTGGGACCTCAGCTTGGTTCATTCTTGTTCCATTCCGGTATATTTAACACACGGGAGTGTCCAGGGCAGGCTGGATGGGGTTTGGAACAACCTGGGATGCTGGAAGGTGGCAGGGGCTGGAATGAGATGATCTTTAGGCTCCCTTCCAAGCCAAACCACTCTGGGATTTTCTATTTGCAACTTTGCAAAGTTATAGACAACAGAAATCAAATTAACAGCCTGAAAACATGGCCACAGAGAAATATCTTCTAATGGGACCACAGCTTGGAGAAGTAAAGGAAATTTCCTTTCAATTTCCTTTTTAATTCAAACAAATTTCCTTGATGAAAGGAAATTGATTGTTAATTGTCCATTCTCCAACCAAAGCAGGGAGGCAAAATTAATCCTGATGAACAAAGTTACACCAAATCACCTCTGAGCTGTCCTAAAGTTCCTCTCACTGCCTCCTGCCAGGGCTTTCTGGATGCCAAGTGCAGGCATGGATAATTCAGCCTGAAATAAATAGATAAAATAAATAAACAGATAAATCATAGATAATAAATAGATAAAATAAATAAATAAATGTGATAAACATTTATTTTTATTTAGTAAAAACTTTGCCTTATTTTCTAAAGCCTATCCCTTCCCTGGGTCAGGAGTGGGGACAAAGAGCAGCAGAAAAATGAGGGTTTGAGTTCAGTGCACGGAGTTGTAGCTACTCCCACGTGTCTGGAGTAAGAACTGAGTAAAGGCAGCTTAGGAATGGCTCCACTGATTTATGGAAAGAGATCTCCTCTTATTTGAGAGGGGTTGGAACAAGGAGACCACGTGTGACAGGAACAGGCAGTGCTGGGGTGATGTGAGGAGCAGTTTCAGAGGAATAACAGAGATCCCAGCATTGGATCAACCTCTGCCTGCAGCCTGGACCGAAACAGCCAAAATAGATGAATGAAAGTAGGAAAATAACATTTCAGGGCAAGCCACTAAAAGCCTGTGTCAGGAGCAGCTCGGGGTTGTTTCTCTGAGAGCCTCTGGTGGGATCCAGATCGCTCAGGGTCCTCAGCCACTGAAAAATAAAAAATTCTACTGAAAAATGCCAGCCAGAGAGTCTGGAAACCTGAGCCATTTGTTCAGTTAATGCTGAATTCCCTCCTGTCCTCTCCCTCTTTTCACCCTCACCACAGATCAGGTCTTTAGGATTCTGCTCCCTGTTTCCATTTGGGTTAAAATCACCCAATTTGGGTTAAAATCACCCAATTCCCTGTGTTTGATGGATCAGCAGCATCTGGCAGAGCAGCCCCTGGCATGGCTGTGCTGCAGGACCCTCCTTTAGGGCTGTCCCATCCTCCCTGAGCCCCAGAGGAGATTTTGGGGTGAAACTCCCTGAAACCCCCTGGGACCCTGCTGGGCTGGACCCATCCCGAAGGACATTTAATTTCTTTATAACCCACAGCAAATGGAGCTGATTTACTGTGCTGTAAAAGAGGGCTGTGCTGTTATTTCTTTGCAAACCCTGCTTTTGGAGCGTTTAAAATGCCTTTTTTAAAAATGTCAATTAACAACTGACAAACGTGAAAGAAATGCATTTATGTCCCGATGATCTCAATCCTCACATCCCTCAGCCTTGGAATGTGTCATCACTTTTTACTCAAGTGTAGCTTTTGTTGGAGGCTTCCCTTATTTTGGTTTTAATGAGAATTTAAGAATGGAATGAAAATATAATCCTGCAGCTTAATTCTGGCATAAGCCTAATCGAGTTTATGCATAACAAAAATGTCAAGGCTTGTATTTTCTGCTGGAAGCCCTTACTTTGAAGCAATGCAATTAATTACACTTGAACATCCTAGAGGTTTATTGCTTCAGATAAAAGCAGCCTGAGCACCTTCTTTACTATTATTTCCAGAAGAAAAACAGTGTAAAATAAAGATAATTGAAGGATCTCTGACAGACAGGTTGTTTTTAGTTCTGAGGAACTGCGTGGCTTTAACAAAGAACCTCCTTAAAGAAATTTAGGAGCAGCTGATTTGCATAGAAAATTTTGGCTTGTGGCAGCCTAAGTCATAATTTACTTTATTCTGGGCCTTTAAATATAGCACTGTGCATTAAATTCATAATTTACTTTATTCTGGTCCTTTAAATACAGCACGGTGCATTTCCATGGGGGATCTGGGTGCCGGTTTAATTACCCAAAGTGGCTTTATATAAGATTAAAGCAGAAATTCGGTGCCAGGGCAGAATGGTGGTGCTAAAATTGAAAAATATCCCTTTAGCTCTGGCAGCAACCCTGGCACAGCTGAATTCCCTTTCAGGGAAAGGTGTGGGCTGGGAGGGATGCTGGAAAACACCCAGAGCTAAATCTGAGTGCTCTGCCTTCCAGAATGGCCCCAAACTGGATTTTGGGCTGGGATTGGGATTTTGACACTGATTTCATTCACTGCTGTGAGCATCTTGTGGCAGAGGGGGAAAACAAAAGATCCATGAAAATGCTGCACTTAAATAAAAGCCCCCAGCGAATTGCTGTGCTGCAGGGGGTGTTTGCTCCAGAGAGAAACAAGGACAAAAGGAGCTTTCCCAAACTCCTGGCATGTTTATTCTGATCAAATGTGTAATTCCTGCTGCTCACTGTGCATTTTCATCATCTGCCTGTAAGAAACTCACCCTGATTTCCAATCAGTTTGATTTAAAAACTCTGTATTTATTTTTCCCAACAGCCAGATTTTGTAACAGTTTCATATGGAGCAGCTTTTATGGTGTGGAATCAATGATATTGATTTCCCTTTAAATATAAATATTGCCCAGTTCCACACTGGGTGCTACAGCAGCATTTCAAAGACAAAGTGACTGCTGGTTTGTTAAGGTCTCTTCTCCATAAATCACCTTTTGTTCCACAATTTTGGCTAAAGTGAATCTTCAGGAATGAGCAGGATTTGACCCTTAGTAGTGAAAGCTTTTCTGTATATTACACCAGAGGTTTTATCGCTGTTCAGCCATATAAAAATATAATATAAAATATTGATATGATATGATATGATATGATATGATATGATATGATATAATATAATATAATATAATATAATATAATATAATGTAATGTAATGTAATATAATATAATAATTCTGGGTTATTTTTGCTGGTTGATGTTCATTTAAGTTAAATACCATTAAACAACTCAGAAAAACTCAGGGCTCCTCCTGCCTCACTTTTCTGAGTCTTTCCCTTGAAAATTTTGGAGGAAAGGGTCAAAAGCAAGAAAGTTTCAAAATCCTCCAAACTTGTCTTTCTACAATCTGCTAAGAATTTTAATTGAGAGTATTCAGAAATATTAATAAGTAAGAATACCTTCAGAGCCAGTCTAAGTTCCTCATCCTTTTTTTGCTTTCCACCAAAGTTTTCTGCAATAAAAGAAGCCAAAAATGAGAAAAAATATCTTTACGCTCTCCCTTTTCCACTTTGTTACAACTTTCCTTAAAGGAATTTAAGAAATGTTGGACAATGGAAGCGATGAGGGGAATCTATTCCCCAAATAAATCCCATTTCCCTCTGCGAGAAATTGAAAGGCCCCAAGTTTTTATTTCAAATTATTCAGCTGGAATCCAGCTGGAGGAAGAATGGCTGCTTCATCTGGGAGTGAAACTTTTGAGAAAGCTTTAATGGGAAATTTCTGAATGGATTCAGAACTGCAAGGAGGAGAAGGAAAAAAGGAGGTGAAGCACTTGGCCATGTGCAGCAGGAAATGTCCAAGGCTGATTTTTCATCCTCTCTGTGCAGGCTGGGCTCTCCTGTGTGGGATTAATCCCTTTTCTGACCCAGAGATGGGGCAGCTGAGAGGGGTTTTAAAGAATTTTATTCCATTTTCAGTCTCATGTGAAGGGTGAGACAATACAGATGTTATAATTTACTCCATCACAATCAGAAGCCAACTATTTCCTAATTACAATACACAATGTTGTATTTTAATTACACTATAAGGGTTTCTTGCTCTATCAGCTTTAACCACACCATGGTGAAAGCTGACAGGTCAAGAAACACTTACAGTGTAATTAAAATGCCTTAAAGACAATAATTTAAAATTGCCCCTTGTGGGTCCCACTACAGTGCATCTTCCACAGTTCTATTTCTCTAAATTATCTCGTTTTATTTGCAAGGCCATCCTTCAAAACTTGTTTCTAGCTCCATTTCTCTCTCAGCAATGTCTGTCCTGTTCCATGGCATTTCTAAGTCAGTATTCCCCATCTCAAGGTTGGCATACAGATGTGTGAGCCCACTGTTGGGCTTTGAGAATCTCCTACAAATCCATTCCCACCTCCTGAGCTCAGGGGCTC
The DNA here is from genome assembly GCF_027887145.1 of Ammospiza caudacuta. NCBI lineage: Eukaryota > Metazoa > Chordata > Aves > Passeriformes > Passerellidae > Ammospiza > Ammospiza caudacuta. The sequence goes on from NC_080607.1 coordinate 17,634,927, forward strand.
CTTTCAGCAAAGCTGCTGAGTCTCCTTCTCCAAAACATTAACATTTATTAAATGCAATTAATGCTGCTCACTCCCAACAGGAGAGATTTGTGTCACAAGGTGTGAGGGCAGCTTTGCAGCACCCAAAAATATCCCAATTTCTTCCTCAGCTACTCAACATTGCAGCAGAATAAAGAAACCCCAAAAACCCTTTCTGACCACCTGAATGAAGTTCCCTCCTGTACAGGATCTGAGATATAAAAACCTTGCACTGGTGCTGTGCAGAGGTAAAATTCAAATAGGAAAATTAAGGGAAACCACTTGAACTAATAGAGAATTATGCTGTTAAGATCACAGACGAGGTAATTTGCACATGACACTTTAACCTAAAACCAACCCCACATGAACAGAATTTACTCTGTTTCTGGCAGAGTAAATGATGATGGCAGCATGAATTCCTGCCTGTTTTAGTGGAGTGAGGCAGCCCAGGTGCAGTGCACAGGTTTCATCCTTTCCTTGGAGATTTTTGCCTTTGCTGTGCCCCAGCCCCTTTGCTTTGTGCTGGGCTCAGGAGCCTCAGCTGGGCTGCACTAAAGAGTCACCAGCAGGATCACAAAAAGGCACCAGCAGCACTAAAAAAGCCACCAGAATGATCACAAGAAAGCCACCAGAATGATCACAGAAAAGCCACCAGCAGAATCACAGAAAAGCCACCAGCAGCACCAAAAAAGCCACCAGCAGGACACAAAAAAGCCACCAGAATGATCACAAAAAAAGCCACCAGCAGCACCAAAAAAAAACACCACTAGGATCACAAAAAAGCCATCAGAATGATCACAAAAAAGGCACCATCAGGACACAGAGTGGGAGCTGGGAATGTTCCCTCTGCACTGGGAATCACTCCCAGGCTGAGCAGGAATTTCAGCCCCAGGGACACAGAACATCCAAGCTGAGAGCTCCTGGTCCCTACAATTTACCCTTTCTGCCCTCATTTGGAGTGCTCTGCCCATTTTTAGCAATTCATTGGAGCCACACAGATTTTTGCCACCTGGAGACCTGGGAACAGATGTTTTTGGAGCAGAAAAAGAGCAGGAAATACCCCAGGAAAGAGGAAAATCTCTTTGCTCAGGAGTTCCTCTGAATTTCAGTCCATGCTTTTGGTTTCCTGTCCTTCCTCTAGGTCCTGAGCCCCTCAGAGCCCCTTTCCATCACATCAAACCCTGTTTGTATATAATCTTTGATATCCTATAATGCAATAAAAGCCAGCTGCTCTACATTTGACACCTGAATTGTGCTCAGAGAGGAAAATCATAATGAAATGAATGTGGAGAGAATCATTCTGAAATGAATGTGGAGAGAATCATTCTGAAATGAATATTAAGAGATTCCACTCCTCTGGATCATTCCCTGCCCGCTGAAGCCAAGGAGAAGGAAAGGGCACCATAAATCCCATAAAGGGCTTTTTCCACGGGCACGTTGCTGGAGTGTGAGCAAACTCTTATTTACTCTGCTCAGTGCCACAATTAGTGGAGCTCAAAGTGCCTGCCAGGGTGTTTTATACTGTAAATTATTGGGTAATTAACCTCAATGCACCCTGCTTAAAGTCTCCAAAATAGCTGAGAATATCCTTCAAAACAAACAGCACATGACTGCATCTCTGGTTAATTATAAATAAAATGAATAAAATGAGTCTCTAATGGGATGTGAGGGACTGGGGTGGTGCTGAGGGAGAGTGCAGGAGAAAGAGGGAGAGAGAGAATTAAATCATCTTTCTGCAGAGCTGAGACAGAGATTCATAACACAAAGATGCAAACAAAGCAGCATCCAACCAAAGGGTGCTTTACTGGCAAACAAATCCATTTCATGATGTTTATTGCATTCCATGAGGGATTAGGCTTCTTTTCTTTCACAACCAAAACTGGTTTATTTTTATAAAATTATCTGCTATTGAGCTTCCTTATTGTGCAGCAATTGGTACACAAATTTTCCTGTTGTTTAAGAGCCATTTTTGACATTTGCAGATTTCAATGGTAGCCTGATAAAATAAAGCCTTGGATCCAAGATCAACAGTCCTGTTTTACATTCCAGTTCCCAAGAAACCACTGTTAAATATTTGATATCATAAATATTGACAGAGAAACTCCTTTTATTGTTTCCTCTTGCAGGCAAATTGACAAATGGAGAGTTTTAGATATAAATTATTATAACCCCGCCCAGCTTCATAATCATCCATCTTACAATAAAATCTATTTAACGAATCAGAAGTTTATTTTTTAATGGGAAACTTCCTGGAGCAGGAGGTGTCCTGGTGGGGAAAATTCTGGAATCAATGTTGGGGTCTCCTTGGGTTCCAGCATCACCCATCAGACCCAGGATGTCTGATGTGGTTCCCATCCCTTCCATCCCCAGACTGAGCCAACACCAATCAAAGCTGCAGAAGATCTTTCTACATTTCTAATTTTACCAATTTCAGAGTTTTATGGCTGGGAAAAACCAATGAAATCCTTTTTAAAGGGGTTTAAATTATTATTTCTCCGAGGCAGAGAATTCCTGAGCCACAGCAGTGCTAATGCAGAAAACAAACACGCCAAGAGCTGGAAATCATCACCTAAACACAGAAATCTCCTGGAATCAGAGCTGGAGCTGCCCTGACTGCAGTGTTTTGGAGGCAGGGCCAGAAATGTCTCTCAGTTTTCCGTGGTTTCTGGAATGCTGCTGTATTTTTATGGATGGAACCCTTGGAAGTGACAGAATCTGCAGTGAGTTCCATGGAGCAGTGCCAGCCCTTCCCTTCAGGCAATCTGGCTCTGTTTGGGAATGAAAGGTAAGATTAAATATAGTTAATATCAGAGTGGAACTTTCTTTTTAGCATTTGTTAAAAATACTCCCATTTTCTCACCATTTTAATGAGTAAGTAACCTTTTGTGGTAAAAGTTTTGCAGATTTTTTTTTTTTTCCAAAAAGTTGATCATAATCATAGAGAATTAAAACGGCTTTAAGGAAGTTTTTTGATCTTTGAAAGTAGCTGCCATTTGGAGTGTTCTCTGGATGCTTTCAAACCAAAGAAATTAAACTGCTCTCCTGTTTTAATTATACTCTCCTGGCTGAAAAGGTGGTACAGTAATTAATTTATTCATTCCAAACCATGAAAGCCCAAATTACACAGAGCTTTCAGCTCAGAGCATTTCTGTTCAAAGTTCTGCAACTCAAAATCAGGATGAACCAACCCAGACCGTGGCAGAGGAGGATAAAAATGTTGATCCATGAACCATTGGAGCCATCTGGAAGCATCAATTGCCACGGAAGGAAATTCATTCCCAGACAAAACATTGGCTCCAGCTCTGCCCAGCCCCTTCCAGCAGAATTATTTCTCCATTTTCTGACAAGTTATCAAGCGCCAGCTCCCTGAGGGGAGCTCACATCACACAGAGGCTTTGTCAGAAATAAATGGAGTTTCAAACTCAGCTTTTGGAGGTGCCACTGCAAGGCAAATCCTCATCTCAGAGCTGCTCCTCCTCAGGGTCAGCCCAGAGCTGGGCACCTGAAAGGGCTTTAAAAACCATCAGTGGGCTTTGAGGAAAAAACACAGCTTTCATAAGCTCCAGGGGTTTGCTTTTCACTCCGAAGATAAGCTCAGTGACAGGATGTTTTATGTGGAGACAGGAATCCATTGTTATGGAGAAGCAGAGCCCTGCCAGGGCTGCTGCTGTGGTTCCCTGTCCCAGGATGATGGGGTGGAGCTCCTTGGGCCCCTCCTGGCTGGAATTTGTGTTTTATGGCCGTTCTGCACCCAGGGCTGTCCGGCCAGCAGCTCTCACACCCCTCAGCGCCTGAGTGAGCGTTTTGTGAAAAAGCAGAACTCCAGGCTGGGTCTGTCCTGCTGGGCTGCTCAAGTGTCACCCTGGTCTTTTAAGGTTTTCTAAACCTTCTGATGTTTATATTCTTGTAACTAAGTTTCTCACACTCTTCCTGTAAATAACTTATGTTTATTTTATTTGTTTATATATTTTATATATATAAAAATATAGTAATCGTAGATAATATATGATATATGATATATGATATAAAATAAATAATATAAAATATATAATATATAATACAGAATGTAGAATATAGAATGTAGAATATATTATATATTATATATTATATATTATATATTATATATTATATATTATATATTATATATTATATATTATATATTATATATTATATATTATATAGTATATAGTATATAGTATATAGTATATATTATGTATTATATATTATATATTATATAGTATATAGTATATAGTATATAGTATATAGTATATAGTATATATTATATATTATATAGTATATAGTATATAGTATATATTATATATTATATAGTATATATTACATATTACATATTACATATTATATATTATATAGTATATAGTATATAGTATATACTATATACTATATACTATATACTATATAGAATATATTATATAGTATATATAATATATATAATATATTATATATAATATATAATATAGACTATATTATATAGAATATAGAATATAGAATATATAGTAATATATATTTATATCTATATTAAATATAGAAACAGTTATATATTTATTTATTTATATATTTATTTTAACTTTTATATATATATATATAAATATCTATGTATATATTTTGCATTCTTTTATGGAGGAGGAGAAATTTGATGGACTGTTGGTTTGTCCACTGTCACTGGGGAGGTGGCACTGTCACCCTCCAACCCACTGTCACTTTTGGAAATCTATAAATGTTGGAGTCAGAAAATAAAAATCCCTTTTTTACTTTAAAAAGAGCAGTGAGTCCGTATCATGTTATTTCATGTCCTACAGGGACAGAGAACAAACCCTGCTGGGCTTGGAGCATTTCCTGCCTGATCCCTCCCCACTGGTCCCTGGAGCATTTGTTTTAAAAGGACAAACATTTTTAAAGCCGCAGCCAGGGGTTTATTGCTTCCTCATAACTGATTTAGTGCCTCAAATCAGAGGTTTTCCCTTCCTCCTGCTGCAAAGACATGCAGAGCACAGGGACAGATCATCTGTCATCTCTGTAAAAGTGTCACCCACTATTACTGCCTTCTATTAAAATGCATCTCTATTACCTGCTGTAATTATGAGGAGTTTGGGCTGGTTCATATATTTGCCAAGGGAAGGGAATTGCCAGCATCTCCTTTTTCCATGGGGCTTTCTCAGGGCCAGGTCTGCCTTTAGCAGCTGAGCCCAAGCACCGAGCATCATTTTAACGGAATTATTGTAATTTTGGTATTAATGTCTGGGATGGGCACAGCAGCTCCCAGAGGTGTGAGGCACTGAGAGCTTTTCTGATCCAGGATTGAACCACCCCAGCCTGAGGAGCCCTTGCAGCCCAGCTGAGACTGGGCATGCAGAGGCGGAGAAAAGAGAATTTCTATTGGGATTGGGCACACAGCCCTGGTGCAGCTCTCTCAGCGCCATGAATCTGGAATTGTTTCCAGGTTTCTCATCCCTGGTGCAGCTCTCTCAGCACTGTGAATCTGGAATTGTTTCCAGGTTTCTCATCCCTGGTGCAGCTCTCTCAGTACCGTGAATCTGGAATTGTCTCCAGGTTTCTCATCCCTGGTGGATCTTTCTCAGCATTGGGAATCTGGAATTGTCTCCAGGTTTCTCATCCCTGGTGGATCTTTCTCAGCATTGGGAATCTGGAATTGTTTCCAGGTTTCTCATCCCTGGTGCAGCTCTCTCAGTACTGTGAATCTGGAATTGTTTCCAGGTTTCTCATCCCTGGTGAAGCTCTCTCAGCACCGTGAATCTGGAATTGTTTCCAGGTTTCTCATCCCTGGTTCAGCTCTCTCAGTACCGTGAATCTGGAATTGTTTCCAGGTTTCTCATCCCTGGTGAAGCTCTCTCAGCACTGTGAATCTGGAATTGTTTCCAGGTTTCTCATCCCTGGTGGATCTTTCTCAGCATTGGGAATCTGGAATTGTTTCCAGGTTTCTCATACCTGGTGAAGCTCTCTCAGCACCGTGAATCTGGAATTGTTTCCAGGTTTCTCATCCCTGGTGCAGCTCTCTCAGCATTGGGAATCTGGAATTGTTTCCAGCTCTGCTGGCTGCTGCAGATTCTCCCATTCTGCCTTTTTCTCACTTGTTGGGAAAAATTTTTGTTTTAGGAATAAGCTCCATCTCCAGGTCGGACTTAGGGATTTTCCCTTTTTTGGAACCAAACAATGGAAATTTGGGGAAGGACAGATGTATTTGCATAAACCTCCCAGCCACCCTCAAACCAGGATCGTTTCCTTAGGGAACCAGACTAAAAATGAGAGGAAATATCCCTCAGACACCCAGACCAGAAGGGTTTCCTTAGGGAACCAGGCTAAAAATGAGAGGAAATATCCCTGGGACACCCCCAGTGTTTGTGCATCTCTGCAGGGAATGCTGTCTGGAATGCAGAATGGGGCTCTGCCTGGAAAGCAGAGAATTCCCTGCAGATTTAAAGGTAAAACAGACAGGAATTTGTAGTAGCAGAGCACAAAGAGCTCTTTCCCAGCAACCTGAGCAGCTCTGGATCCCACATCTCAGATTTACACTTTGCTGCAGCCCTGGAAAGGAAGAACTGCAAACTCATCATTATAAAGAGATATGCAAATCCCTCCTTTGTTTTCCAAGGAACCATTTAATTGTCTATTTTTCATCCTCAGATTTTCCCCAGCAGTTCCATTAGCTGACATGACAGAACGCCAGCTTGTTTCATATTTAAATACAGGAGCAATTTGAAATAATAGATCTTGACTTTGGGAGCACAGTCATCTGTTATTACTCCATGAATTATGTCCAAAAGAAAGAACCTAAGCCCTTTTCTCTTATTTGCAAGGTTGACAGAAAACTTCTATTTTCTGTATGAAATAAGGTGCTTTTGGTTGGTTTATTTTTTAATTTATTTTCTGCTTTAATTTCTTTTTCTCTTTCCCAGCTCCCACTAAAATAAAGGGTGTAGGTCCTTGTCCTACTCTTGCTGAATCCCCTTCATTTCCTATTTGCAGATTTTCCTGCTCTTTGCTGCAAGTCTCCCCCTTTCCATGCAGGCAGAACACTGATTTATTATTTAGGGCAGGAGAATTCACTCCTGACTATCCAAGTTTTTATTCCAGCCAAGCATCAGGAACTCTTGTTTGGGAATTTCCACAATGAGGCAAAGCTTTGATCCCTTTTCTCATGATTGCTTGGATTTATTGCCCAAAACCTCCACTTCATTAAGCCGTCAGCTTTTCCTTGGTGGCCTGCTGGAGACTGAAGTGCTAAATTTGATTTAAAGGTCAGGGGAGACGTGTGGCACCTCCAATCTGCCCAGGAATTGTTTTTGTAACACTAAACGGGGTTTACAAGGAGAGAAAATTGGAGGTGGTCAGCAGAAGTCACTGCAGCCCAGTGCCTTGGAAAGGACAGTTTTCCTTTGGTTGCACTAAAAACAAAGAAAATGGACTCATTACAGGGGTGCTCTGGGGTTTATGGAACCCCAAGTCCCGGGGCTCCAATTGTAGCAGCTAAACAAGGGAAAACAGCAGGAAAATGCTTCTGCTTCCATGTTAGTGCAGCAGCCACAATCCCAACAAAGCTTCATTTGGGGAGACATTTTAATCTGAATTTCCTGGAGGTCTAAATAAACTCTCACCAATTGTCTCTGAGCATTCTCCCAGCAGACCTTGTTATTCTTCCTGCATCTCCACATCTTCTAATTCACCACCCAAATAAAGTCCCAGAAGAGATCACTTTCCTTTAAAATAATTTTACAACCACAGCCCAATACATTATCATTTTAATTAAATATATAAAATATAACAAAGGCCAAGATATAAATTTCCAGGGGACTGAAGCTTAATTTAATTTCCACATTGAATATATAAAGCTTGGGATATAGAAAAACTCCTAATATCCCCATTTGCCTCTCAGCACAGCCCTTTATCTTGGGCATTTCATTAGTCACAGAGATAAAAGAAAACAATTACAAACTAACTGGGAATTCTGTAGGAGACTTTCCTGGGGAAGGAAATTAGGTATTACACTAAGTGGAAATTTCTGTCTCAGGAAAAATACAAAAAAAAAATGTTGTCAGGCAATTTCCCTGTGCTAATTAAAGGAAATAAAAATTCACTATAACCACCCTGCAGTTCTCTGGAAGTGCCAGAGATTGAGACTGCTCCTGATTTCCCTCTTGGGAATTGAGAGAGCAGCAGCTCTTCCCAAAAACCTGGGAAAAAACTGAACCTTGAAGGGACCACACTGGGACCTTGCTGCTCTCAGTGTGGAAAAAGAACTGAAACAACCCAGACTGGAGCGAGAAAATGCCCAGTGGGAAATACTGACACCAGGAGAGAATCTTCTCCAAACTTTTGGAGGCTGATATTCTCTGAAATGAGATTGTGAGACACTGCAGTCAATGATGGGTAAGCAAAGTCCCATGATCAACAATGCAAACTCGTTGAAAAACCACATTACCTGTCTGTCTCTATTTATTTCTTATTGATCATCATTAATTGTAAAGACTCTGACTTGTGCAATATATGACTGATGGTCTTTTCATTTTTCATGGGAATCATTATTTTATTCACCCAGATATTGCAAACACTTTCAGGTATCGTAACTCAGCTGCAGATTATTTAATTATCCAGCACTCACCTCGAAAGAAAAACACTTCAGACAGGAGAACTGTGCCAATAAAAACGATTCCCATTTTGGTGGGAGCTGGTTCAGTGACAAACATCCATTTTTTGTCACACTGTCCCTGCTCTGAAGCTCAGCACGAGATCCCTATCGGACCCCTGAGGAAATGAAATCATCCCTGCCTGGCTCGCCAGTGACCTCCACAAACCCTGGCGCACCACCAGGGATGTTTGTCAACAGCAAAATTCATTTTCATTATTTCCTTTCTGTGACTGGGGTGGGCAATGTTCATTTTGGAAGCCACTGAGAGCAACCAGAACAGAGAAATGAGATTAAATTCGGTTTGCTGGCCAAGATGTGAGGACAAAACCACAACTGAGGCTTCTATTGGGGCATGGTTTGAGGGATTTTATAGGATGCTGTGCAGTGCATTAATGGGAGAGAAAGGAAGGGAGAGAATTGTGATCTCTGGTGTCTCACAGCATCCTCGGGGTGCTGCATCCACCAGCAGCCCCCTCCCAGCCTGACATGCAGCTTGCACTTGTCTGTGGCAGGAAACAGCAAAAATATAGATGTTTCCAAATTAAATCAAATGGAATTTTTCACCCAAGGGGTGACAATGGGGCTGAGCAAATGCTGAGCACCAAATCCCAACGTGGGGACACAGGGTGGGCTCTGAGCTGCCCAAACAGCAGCAGGAATTGGGGTCCCCTGCCTTGAGGGGCACAAAAAGAGCCCGAGGTGCCCAAAATCATCACTGCTTCCAGCGGGAGGGGAAATGAAGGTAAAGGGGTGGTCAGGACATGGGAATGACAGCCTCAGCCCCTTGTTAGTGATGGAGCACAGATTTGGGAAGTGCTTATTCTCACAGACACATCGTGCAGGTGGAAATATTTATAAATAACTCTTTTGGAAGGTTTTTCTCTGACAGCTGCCACAGCCCTGAACCCTGGAGAACTGAAATTCACATTTTGGGGGTGCTGATGACCACAGGCAGGACAATTCTGAATTTCACTTCTTTTCTTCTTTCCTGGTGTCTCCTCCTGTGTCAGAGCCAAGGAGAGAGATTCAATCCAGCTCTGGAGCACACTGACCTTGGCTCTCACTGTGAAAATCTGCCAAGTGAAGTACACCAGAGAGAAATTATTCCTTTTTAGCCCATCAGCATTGTCTGTAGGCAGCAGGAAATTTATTTTTTTTAACACACTGCCTTGATTCTGGAGTTTTCCTTGACACGTTTGTGCTGTTTATGAAGAGGGGAGGTGAGGATCCTTGGCAGAAATGTAAATTAAGTTAATATTTCCTTAACAATTCTTCAGCTGGGATTTATGTGAGAAACCAGAGGTGAGGGTTTATGAAGGACACTCCTGACAGATCTGCTCTGCAAAAAACACAGAGGGGAAAACCAATAAACAGCATTAAAATAAAGCATTAAAGCATTAAAATAAAGAAATAAAATATCAAACCTGGAAAATATCTCAAAATTCTTCTGATCCATCTCTAAGCAAGTTCCCAGCAATAACTTCCAGGGCTCTGAGTGTGCATTAATTAAGTGATGTGGAATAAAACAATTAAAAGTGTCAAAAGAACCGAAGAGATAAAATTTATCTCACTCCAGCTTGGCTTCCTCCACCTCTGCAGCTGCTCCAGTGAAGTCCCCGAGGTTTTTCGGGTGGGAATTCCTGGAATGCCCATGGGCATCACCCCTGGGGCAAAAATCACCCTGAGGCCTCACCCTGCTCCCTCTGGGCATGGAAATGTGGGAGGGCTTGGTTTGGTCCAAAAAAGGGAAAATCCCCAAGTCTGACCTGGAGAAGAAGAAGATAAAACATCCTAAACATTCCTAAAACATCCTAACACTCCTCAGTGTGCAAAGGCAAATTATCTTTGAATCCTTTGAATCCTTCTTTTCCTTGCTGGTGATTTTTGGCCCAGAGGCACAACTGGTATTGTCACTGCTCATAATGAGGGATGGGGCTGTTTTGGGGCTAAGAATGATTTATTGCTCAGATAAACATCAGTCTCAGATGTGTGAGATTGCAGAGGAGCAGGCAGTGGCCATAGCTCAGAGTGGTCACAAATTCTTTGTTACAGGGCAATACAGAACTTCCTAACCCCATGGAAGCTGACACAGGGTTTATTTTGCTTTTCTAACCTATCACTTTCACTTAATTCTGCTGCACTGTGGATGCTTTTGTCTAATAAGCTTCTTTTACACTGATTCACAAACGCTTCTATTATGACTTTCAAACTCTCAGTTCATTCCATACAACCATATTCCTGCATTATAAACCCTTCACCATTTTACCAATAGTTTCTCACTTACTTAAGGCATATTCTTACTTACAACTATAGAAACATAACTTTATGATTTTCCTGCCCAATGTCTGTGTATTGTATTTTTACCTCAACCCAAGCTTCTTTTCAGACTGTAAATCAAACTCTTCGGTGCCAGTGGAAGTTTCTGTTTGTCCAATTCCCACATGCAGCCTTTGAGAGGAGGAATTATTCTGTAAAGACCCAGTGACCAACGAGACCAGGATGTGATGAACTCAGAGCTGTGACCAGTTTTATATTTCCTTGTGAATTTTGGTAACCTGAGCCCTAGAGCTGCTCCAAAATGTGGAATTTCAGAGGCAGGGAATTGTTTGGGAGAGGGAAACCTGTGCTCTGTGCTGAGCCTGCAAAGCAGCAGCTGCACTTTTAATTAAAACTTATGTCCTGTATATCTCTGTGTGTTTGAGTGTTGCTTTGTTTTTAATGAAATTTTTAGATAAAGGGAGCTTTTCTAATTATGCTTCTGCCTCCTGGTGCTCTCCTTCCTTATTCATTTTTGCTATCGTGCCTTTTTTCAATTTCTGTGACCAGATTAGGCCCTATCAGAGTCTCAGAGTTTATTAAAGGTGATGGCAGCAGAGCACAGCTCTGTTTCTTCACCCAGCCAATAAAAGTCTCTTTGCTCATCCCCCTTTATCCCTCTCCTCTCCACGCAGGCTTTAATTAAGGTGACACATATGGATCTTAACCATATTTGACAAAGAGTAATGAATGAATTCTCCACAATCCTCGAGAAAACACTTCAGCATTTGCATAAGTGAACACTGCTATCGTTCTGTGGATCTGCAGGGTAAAATTGGGGATTTTCACTGGGGACTGGGGCTGGGCAGCAATTCCTGAGGAGCTGCTGCTCCAAAGGTTTCCCTGCACAGAGCAGGGGGAGTTTTGGCAGTGCTGAACTCACACTCCAGTCCAGCAGCAGCCAGGGAAGGATTTTTGCTGCTTTAGATCCCTGTGAATGTGGAATGTGGAATTTTCTAAAGTGCTGGCAGTTAATTTTCCTGCCATTGCCTTGCTCATGTAGAGCCTCCTTCAGTTTTCCTTTGACAGAGCAAGAAGGGCAAATTTTCCTTCATTTGTAGAAAGCAGATTTTTAAAATGTATATAGATAAAAAAATGCAATATAAAAATATAAAAAATATATTTAATATACATTATATAAAATATATATTAAATTTATATACAATATATAAAAATATATTTTATGTAATATATATTAATATATATTATATAAAATATATTTATATAGTATATAGAATATATTAATATTCTATATAAATATATCTATATGTAATATATAATACATAATAATATATAATAAACAATAAATATATATTTATAAATATATAAAACCAAAATATAATATAATATAATATAATATAATATAATATAATATAATATCATATAATATATCATATAATATATCATATAATATATCATATAATATATCATATAATATATCATATAATATATCATATAATATCATAATATATTTTTGTATATTATATATGAAATATATATAATATACAAAATATATATTATATATTGGTTTTATATATTAAATATAATTATATATATTATATATAACATATATATATATAACATATTTTGTATATTCAATATATGTTGAATATATAAAATATATTTAATATATATAATATATTTAAAAAATACAATAATAATATAATGCTGCCCTTGAAAATCAGAAAAATCTGGTTTAAATTTATTCCCAAGGAATTTGTCAGGAAAGGAGACAATTTGGATGAAAGATATTTACTTTTGAGATGCCAGTCCTGGGAATTTTGTTTTTTCTGAGCCCCGTTTTGTCCAGACTCACCAACTGCTTCAGTTTTAATCTTCATGCAAAACAGCTGCTGAGCATGAAGTGTGCTTACATCAACCACCCCGGGAACATGAACAGGCCAGAAGCAGTGGAATTATGAATGAAGGGTGGATTAGAGAAGATTTGTGATAATGAAGGGATGAATTGTGCTTGCTGGGCAGTGTTCCAATTACTTAGAATTAATTCTGCTGTTAATTGTGGGCAGCAGGAACCTGCAGGGCACAAGGGCAGGAGTTTCCTCCCCAGGTTGGTGTGCAGCTACAAACCACTCTGCAGTAAAATATTTGTAATATTGCATGGCTCTGGACTGGAAAACAAAAGCACAGCAGATCTTGAAACCCTGGCAATATTTGGTGTTAAATTCAGGTGCTCTGAGCACAGATTGCTGTTTCTAATCCTGGCAACATTTTTGGTGTTAAATTCAGGTGCACTCTGAGCACAGATTGCTGTTTCTAATCATGGCAATATTTGGTGTTAAATTCGGGTGCCATGGGCACAGATTGCTGTTTCTAATCCTGGCAATATTTGGTGTTAAATTCAGGTGCTCTGAGCACAGATTGTTGTTTCTAATCCTGGCAACATTTTTGGTGTTAAATTCAGGTGCTCTGGGCACAGATTGCTGTTTCTAATCCTGGCAACATTTGGTGTTAAATTCAGGTGCTCTGAGCACAGATTGCTGTTTCTAATCCTGGCAATATTTGGTGTTAAATTCAGGTGCTCTGAGCACAGATTGCTGTTTCTAATCCTGGCAACATTTGGTGTTAAATTCAGGTGCTCTGAGCACAGATTGCTGTTTCTAATCATGGCAATATTTGGTGTTAAATTCGGGTGCCATGGGCACAGATTGCTGTTTCTAATCATGGCAATATTTGGTGTTAAATTCGGGTGCCATGGGCACAGATTGCTGTTTCTAATCCTGGCAATATTTGGTGTTAAATTCAGGTGCTCTGAGCACAGATTGTTGTTTCTAATCCTGGCAACATTTTTGGTGTTAAATTCAGGTGCTCTGGGCACAGATTGCTGTTTCTAATCCTGGCAACATTTGGTGTTAAATTCAGGTGCTCTGAGCACAGATTGCTGTTTCTAATCCTGGCAATATTTGGTGTTAAATTCAGGTGCTCTGAGCACAGATTGCTGTTTCTAATCCTGGCAACATTTGGTGTTAAATTCAGGTGCTCTGAGCACAGATTGCTGTTTCTAATCCTCCAAGCCCTGGGTTTCAGCAGCCCTGCTCCTGGACGTGCCCTGAGTGACTTTTGGTGGCAGAGATAAAGCAGCACCTCAGCTCACAAAGTGGTTGGAGAGTGCTGATAAGGGGGAATCCCAGATTTATCTACCTCCAAAATCATCCTCAGGTGCTGTGCAATGAAGTCTGAGATGAAAATTGACTCTGGCTCACAGCAGCAGGGCTGGAGGTGCTCCTTCCCTGCTGGACTCACCTGGGGACATGGCTGGGGCTGCCTGGGCTAAATGCCAATTTCTCCTCAGTAAAACAAAGTCCTTAGAACAAAAATCAGAGCTACAGGATGCCACAGCACAGGGCATTGGATATCAAATATCCAGTATTGGATATTGGCTGGGGAAGGAAGTTTGGGCTTCAGACCCTGCCCCATGAAATGGGGAACAGAAGCCACTCCTGCCACTGAGCACATCTGCCCAGATGTGCAGATTTTGGTGGGGCATCCATCAGTTCTGCCTCAGAGAGAGAGATGAGCTGAGAGGGACGAGCTGGGACAGTGCCAGATGCAGAATGTCCCTGAAATCAGGAGCAAAGGAGTGGCACAGCAAAGCCCTGGTGCTGATCACAGCTCCCAGGCTGCTTGAAGAACACCAAATACCCCAAATCAAACCTCCAGGAGAAGCACAGGTCAATGAAACAACTCCCTTACACTCCTTTAACTCTACAAAATGCCCATTTTTATCTGCTGGCTGAGGGTTTAACTATTCCCCAGTGTAGGCTGATGATTAATCAATGCCCAGCCAATCAATCCATTGAATTCTGGAGCTCCTCACACACTTTGTAAGAGGCACTGAAGGAGAAGCATTAAAAAAAAAAAAAAATCAAATTGAATGGGTCCAATGTTCCTCTCTGTTACAGACAAATTATCAACACATTACAAAGGAAGTCTGGAGGTAAGATAATTAAATTGCAAAGTTTTTCTGATTGTATGGTTCGGAGCATGAAGGAAAAGCAGGAGGTGAGAGTGTGAAGGTAAAGTAATAAAAGGAAAGCAAATGATTCATTAAATTAAAGGGCTGATTAAACTTGAAGACTTGTTATATCTCACATTTTTCATTAGCAAACATTTCTATTTAGGGGATTTTTATTTTTTCATTTTCTTTATTGAAGCTCTTGCAGATACAATGGGTGATTTAGGGACACTGCTTCTTTTGAAATCTTCACACTGATTAAAAAAAATCAGACTTTATTCAGGCAAAACTCCTTTTTCTTGATGAATTCTCATTTCAGCTACAGTTTTGTCAATCCCAAATGATTTTATGATAGAAGGCTTTGGTGTCACAAAATGTTAGGAATGCAATTAGATTATTTTTTTCTCTGTGATATTACTGAGATGTAAAGGATCTTAGAACCTACAGGCAGAGATTATAAATTCCCTTACCCATGATTTGTCCATGTTCTACTGCATTGTCGACACTGGGCACAGTTTTATTATTGAGATGTCTCTTTGAGGGCAAATTAATAATTGTTATTAGAACAATATTAAAATTTAATGAGGTTGCATTTAGTTGGTGCCAAGTAATTAAAGAGAAAGTAATTAAGTGCTAAATATATCCAAAACTTTGAGATCTGGGCTTTTAATGTAGAACTTGTGACAGAGAGCAAGAGGGAGAAAGAAAGAGCCCAAGTCATTTAATCTTTTCTACTTCTGTCTTTTAATTTCCAGCCATTCGTCCACTGCAACAGGCTCATTTCAGATTTCACTGTGAGCTGACAAGGAGGGAAATTAAATCTTCTCTAAAATGTGCTGAAACTGCCCCAAAACCTTGGAGACCTGGTTCACTCCAAGTTGTACTCAATGAGAACTGTTCAAACTCTGTGTGCACAACCACTCCAATTAATTGCTGGGTGAGGAACGAACCTTTCCTCAGGGGCACCTCTGCACACAGAATTTAAAACATCAGGGTCCAGGATCTTCCCCAGGATCTCTGCTCTGTAAAATTCTGCAGAAAATCTGCATAACGCTGAAGCTATTTATCTTTTACACCTCCCTGAGTGATTCAGCCCAAAGGAAAATCCTTGGTCCCCAGAGGTCAAAACTGAGAGAGAAAATCGGGGCCCTGGGAGGGTTTAATTCCAGATTCCTGCCTGGTGCTTTGCTGGGCAGAAACTGGAAATTTAAAATGCTTAAAATGTTCATTCTCTCTCTGTTCTTGGCCCAGTAAGTAACAGATTTGATTTACCCCTCCCAGCCAAGCACCACTGTTTAATATATGCAGCAATCAAGTGAAAATGTGATTTATAACTAATTACAGCCACGGAGGAATTTCAATCCCAACACTTCTGTGCTGATTTCAATGAGAATTAATCCTGCTTCAAAATCTTCGTATTTGGGAACAAAATGCCTATAAATCACTGCTTGTTGTGAATGCATCAGTAAAATTCATCGGTAAATGAAAATTCACAGTGCAAAAACACACCTGTAGCAGAAGATTTGTGCCATGTTTTAAAAGTGATAAAAATCCCAGCAATTTATTGATAAAACCACTTAAACTCTCTCTCTCTGTGCTTCTCTTGGGAGCTTTAAACTCAAACGACTCTGATAAAATATGAAAGCTCCCATTGATTTATTGATAATTGCAAATAAATAAATAAATGGAGGGGAGAAAATACTCTCAGAGACGTTATTGGCACTGAGGGACCAGTGATATCTTCAATTTCCACAGATCTGCAGAGAAATCTGGTGAAAATCTCTTCTGCATATTCCTGGCCCTGGGATTCCAGTGGGGAATATCTACAAGCAACATTTTTCCTTCCCTCTTGTCTTTGGTTTACAGGAAAAAAACTTATCCTGAGTATTTAGCTAAAAGTGTTTATAATATTAATTATATAAATATTAATGTTATATTAAATGGAATGTTAAAAGCATTTTTTCCTGGAGTGAAACAAAAAGGATGTTTATAGAAATATCAGCTGTACAAGGTTTTCCTTTCCTTATTTCAGGGTTAATACAGAAGGAATCAAGAATAGTTTGGACTATTGGGTTTCTTAGGAGTGTTTCTGGCAGTGTATTTGCCTTGCTGACAAAAAACCAATACACTCTCTTGGAATTTATTTTCCTTTTCCCTCTGTTTCCTTGTTTATTGCTGGAGTATTTTAAAATATTTTTATTGCAGATTCTGTGCTCTATTTAGGGCTTAAAGTAAATATTATGCTCCACACAACGCTTCTATTGTAAGCAGACTCTGTCTTAGCTTCCATATTTTACAAATGTTGTGAAGTCTCACTTTAAAGAAAATCCTGGTCTCACAGCCTAAATCTTGTTATTTAAAAGCAGAATTTTGGGGTAAATCAAGCTCAGTATATAGCAATAAAAAATTCTCTCCATTCCTGCTGAATTCCTCACACTTGCTGTGCTCTCCAAGCGCTGGGTAACAACATCTCTGCTGAAATGCCACCCAGATTTGCCAAGCTGGAGGAAAATGCCTCCAAACCCACTCCTGCTCCCTCCCTCCACAGCCTATAAATACAAACCAGCGTGGAGATTTATGAGGGAGAAGACAGGAGAGAAAAAAGGCCCAGTCTGACACTTAGCTCCAGCTGAAGGCTGGTTTACAGAAATGTGATTTATGTCCCAGCTGACAGCTCATCCACGCAGTGATTTCCCAGCCCTGCTGTTTCCCCATCGCGCATTTGAGCCAAACTTTGATTTTCCTGCTCTGGAAACCTGGGCTGGGGTGGAATTTCAGTGAATTTCAGCCCTGGGATGAAAAGAATAAAGCTGTGGGAAAGCCAGGGTGTCCCCAGGAGCACCAAGGGATCAGTGGCAGATGCTCTGATGGTGCAGGAGCTCCAGATTCTCCTGCTGCCCTGGAAGGGCTGAGCTCCACAGGTGTCCCCAAACAGCCACAGGTGTCCCCAGAGCCCTGTGTGTCCCCAAACAGCCACAGGTGTCCCCAGACCCTCCCTGTGCCCTGGATGTGGGCCCACAGGGCCTTCCTCCACCTGGGGCTGTAACAAACACAAATAGCACCAGGGATTCCTTCCATTAAGAGGTCACCAAAATGATCAAAATGGTCAAAATGGCCCAAAAATAGCCCCAAATTATCCACAAATATTGACAAATATGGGCCAAAAATATTGGCCAAAAATGGGCCAAAAATGGCCCAAAATAACTTTGAGTGACGCGAGTGACCACAACCCCAAACTGCCTCAAAGATGACCCCAAAATTCCCCCAAAAATTTCAAAAATGGCACAAAACTCTCCCTTAAAACCACCTAATTCAGCATCCCTGACACCTGGAGAACTGACCCATTTCTATGTGAATTTACAGGCTCCCAGTCTGAGGCACAAACTGGGCAGGCCTTTTGTTTTCAGGGTTATAACAGATTGTTCAGGGTTATAACAGATTTTTCAGGGTTATAACAGTTCTTTCAGGGTTATAACAGTTCTGTTTCTCCTGCCCAGAGCAGTTTCAGCCTCTCAGGTCTATATAACAACCAGAAAATGCAGTTTGAGTGGTTTGGCTCAGATTTTGCAGCAGCAGATAAAGAAGAGCCCAGCTGTAAGGGAGCACTGCTGTCACCTGGGGGCTCTTTGGTGTTCCCCATGAAAGGAGCTCTGTTCAAAGAGGAACCAGCACCTCAGACCTAAAATATCCCAGCTCATTGAAACCCTCAGCAGAGAGGCCTGTTTCAGTTTTACAGGTGACAATTGAGGCAGAAAATGCAGGGTTGTGAGGGTATTTCTTCTTTTCTTCCACTGATGTTCACAATTTTGTGTGAAGAACTCTTTGCCCAACAGTTTTGCTCACAGCTCAGATCAGCAAAGCTTTTGGGAGCAGGCAGAACCCCAATGCTGGGGTTTTTCTGATAAATTATCTGCCAGCTCCTCACAGGACTTGCTGTCCTAAAAATATTGATAATTTGGGGCTTGGATTTGTGTGGAGTGAGAAGGGAAAAGGGTGTGATGGTTTTTTATTTATTTCTGCTGTTTTGGTGGCATTTTCTGTGGCTGTACTGAAGTGCTCATTAGCACAGCCTTGCCTGTCATCTATGAGATAAATAAAACAAACATTTGCATATGCAATGAAAATGCAAATGAAGCACCTCTATCAAATGTTCCTAATAGCCAAGCCAGAGCCTGGCTGGTGCTATGTCCCCTCTTTGAGTGATTTATGTAAAGATTCAGTCAGAATGATCAGAAAAGGTGTTTGGGGTGTAAGGAATCAATCAGGAAAGCACTAAAATGGTACCAAGTTCCCAATTCTCACAGCACAAATGGCAATATCACCCTAAACTCACTATAAATGGAACCCTCTGCATCCAACACCTTCCCTTCCTCTTTCCCCTTTCCCCTTTCCCCTTTCCCCCTTCTCCTTTCCCCTTTCCTCTTTCCCCTTTCCTCTTTCTCCCTCTCTGTGTTCTGGTTTCTGATCTGCTTCCAAACCCCTCAAATTCTCCACCTGGGAAAGCACAAAATCGAATTTTGTAGTTAACACCTGATTCTCACCTTTTGTGTATATTTTATTTTGCCATTTTCATTTTTAGCTGCAGTGTAATTTTTTCCCTGCTCCCTTGAGGAATTTTGCTTGGAAACAGACCTGAAACTTCACAGGTTTTATTCCTTTTCCCTCCACTGTCCTAATCCTTATAATACATAATTTTGAATTCTTTGTGGTTATTGAACTTCTTCTCTCTTCATCATTGAACTGTCTTAGTGACTGAGGAATTTATTGAAATACTGATACTGAATCACAGTAAGAGAAGTAGGAAAAGTGCTGTCACCCCAAAAATCACCTAAAAAAATCTCTGTATCGTCCAAAAACTGAGCAAATTTTTTTTGGTGGTGAACACAGGAGTGAAGGAAAGCTGAGTGGAACAAACAAACTCATTTTACAGCCTCTTTCTACCTTTTTTCTTCCTTTGGTTCATTTCCTTTTCTCTCTATGGGACCTCAGACCAGAAAGATTGTTACAGTTTGAGGTGTTAATTCTTCAGTTTATGCAGCCCATTAGTACAATCCACTTTATTTAACAATTAATGGCCATTTCAATTAATTGACAGGAATATTCAGGTTTAACAAGCTCATTTACTTTAAAGACTGGAGCCCTTTGCTGGAGCAGTGCTCAGGGATCTGCGCTCCCCAATTCCCAGAATTTCCCATTTGCCCTCCCATTCCTCTGACTTTTCCAGGGTTTTTCCTGCCTCAGCCAGGTGAATCCTGCCTGCTGCTGTTTGCAATCCATATTTAACAGCAGTGTTAAATGTGTAACCCTCATTCAGAGCTGTGCTCCCATCCTTCCCTTCCCAATCAATGGCTAAAGCAATTGGCAGCAAAAGTCAAACAGCAAATCAGGGCAGTAGAAAAGGTAAAATTGGCCCAGAATGCCACTCTCAGAGTCTATGAGAGACTGATTTCATTACCTGTTATTTCCCCAGGCCTGAGCTGCTCTCAGTTGCTGGTGATTGATGCAGCAAATTTTATTTCCCCATTTAACAGATTTTAATCTGGGGAACGTTCCTGTATCCCAATGAAGCTGGAGATGTTCCTTACAAGGTTTACCTGGCAATAAACTTGTGGGGACTTCTCCCAGGCTGGCCCTGAGCCTCAGCCCAGGTTTAGCAGCAGATTTTTGGGGAGGGCTGGGTCCTGGTGACACATCCACAGTGCAGTAATTTCACTTTGTCCATGACCTTGAAGGATCCAGAATTACTCCCACACTGGAATGCACAAGTTTTGTTTCCTATATTAAGCGTACAGAGCTCCAAGGGGGATAATTAAACACATAATTAATGTTTAGGAGGAGCCCAGGGAAAATCCTACAATGAGACAAAACACAGCTCCATTCATACACAGCTCTGACCTGACAAAATTGCTCTTAATACATTAAAATCTGTAAAACAAAGTGTGGCAGTGCTTGAGCCAATCTATAAATATAGCACAAATCCCATTAAAACCCCAACCCAACAACACCCACCCCATTTTCCACTCCTTACAGGAGATCCACTGTGCTGAAGCCATCTCTCAACAAAATCTTTCAGTGTTGCAAATGAAAATAAAATTAAGAAATGTTTGGACCAGCTCAAAGGTTTGGGGATTTTATTGTTTTGTTTTTTTGTTGTTTTTTTTTTTTTTTTTATCACTTGAGCCTGGAGATTTGCACAGACAGACAGAGCTGAGAGAGTAATGGAAGCTTCACACACGTCCATGGCACCCAGACCTTGGAAAATGCAGGCAGGGTCCCACATTTCCAGCAGTAGCTGTTGTTACATAGCTGAAAAACACAATCAACTTCCATCTGTCGTTGTAAAATGATAATTTTAACCCCCCAAATTTATAATCCTATTATTTGACCTATCCTCAGCAGCCCATACACCGAGCAGAGCGCTGCAAATATTCACCTTTGAAAGCTGCACTGCTCATTTTGGGAGATAAAAGCAAAAACCTGCCTTTGTTTTCTATGGCAACATAACGCAGCGTGGGGGATATGGTGTTTTAAATCATAAATCCTACAGTTCTCATTGTTAACACAAGCTTAAAACTTGATTTAGGTAACACTTGCCTGCCTTGCTGCAGCAGGTTTGCTCTGAGGTACAAAGGGCTTTGCAGCTGTAACTAACAACAATTATAAAGTGGATTTGATGTTGGAAACTCACCCTCACTCTCTGCACTGGCTTTTCCAATGTGCCAGGCTGAGCCTGTTGAGGCTGTCAGTGATTACAGGCAGGAGCAGTGATTTATCCTGCGAGCACTCAGGAAATACTCTTGTTCTGGAGATCCAGCTCAATCCCCTTCAATTATTCAGGTTTTATCCTACTGATGGTACAGGCAGCACCCCTGTGAGGGGGAGGTGAGGGAGGCTCAGCTTTGTTTGGCAGGTTTGGCTTTTCTATTTTCACATTCTGTGCTGCTTTAGTGTGTGGGTCTGGTTTCACATCAGGGGATGCTGAGCTCTGTGCACAGAGCAGGGACACAAAACAATTCCTGCTCCAGCTGGGCACCAAGGACAAATGAGCCAAATCTCAGCCCAGGAGCACAAACACCGTGGGCTGCAGAGAGAAAAACAAGCAGGGTGGGACTGCAGGGCTAAAGCTGGAATGGGACAATGAACTGCAAGGTGCAAATGGAGCAGAGCTGATCCCAGGGACAGAGCCCGTGCCCGGCCGTGCATTTTGGGGCCATTTTGGTTCATCTTGGGTGCAGCCCTGGCTGGGCTCTGGTGCTGCCCAAGGTGGGTCCATGGAGGAGATCCTTTGGATAAATCCCTGCTTTACTCTGTA
This sequence comes from Ammospiza caudacuta, assembly GCF_027887145.1. Classification (NCBI taxonomy): domain Eukaryota; kingdom Metazoa; phylum Chordata; class Aves; order Passeriformes; family Passerellidae; genus Ammospiza; species Ammospiza caudacuta. Next base: position 17,657,208 of record NC_080607.1, read on the forward strand.
GCTCCATCCAGTCCTGCTCTGGCTCAGCCTCTCAAAGCATCACAGGCACCACACACTGAATTCACTCCTTGGGCACCTTTGAGCACATTTTACAGAGACCGCCCTGACTCATCCCCTTGACTGGTGGATGCTCCATTCACAAAAAAATGGCTGAAAACCAGTTTAGAGCCATTCCTGTACCTGAAATCTTTTCATTTGGCCACAAATCAGTGCAATGTCTGTTCAGGTCAGTGTGAGGAACTCCCCAAGAGACGAGGCAGGAGCTCACTCCCTGTGGCCCTCCCTGCTCCCCAACATTTCTGTGGATGCACAGAATGGGATCACCCTGAGATTAATGCAAATAGATTTTTAATAGAACAAAACCCCACAGCAAAGCCCCTGGAGCATTTGCTGTGTGGAATCAGGCTCTGAATGAGTGTAATTTCCCATGGGAATTCATTGCACTGTAACCCTTCATCACAGCAAACACCTTCAGCATTATTACTGTTCCTCCTTTGATTTTATGGGTGACAGGACCCTGGAAATTCTGGAATAGACTTTCCTTCTCCCTTGCTTATCAGCAGCCCCCAATGGTATCAGTGCTGTCTGTGCAGGGAGTAAATCTGGTTGTGCTGAGCAGTAAATTTCAGCAGGAACCCATGGATTATTTGGATTATTGCAGAGTGGCTGTTGGCAGGGCTGCCATCCCCTCTGCCCTGCCCAGATTTACTGCTCCCCATGGTGTGCAACCCTTCTGCTGGAATTGGCTGAGGGAAATGAGCAGGGCTTCCCTCCCTGTGCTGCTGCCAGGGAAATCCCAGGGCTGGCAGAGTGAGCAGGGTCAGGCACAGCACGGATCTCTGTCAGCATCCCTCCTCTCAAACCACACTGCCCACAGAATTAAATGTAATCTGTGACTGGAGACTCCAGCATCCCTCCTCTCAAACCACACTGCCCACAGAATTAAATGTAATCTCCAGAGATTCCAGCATCCCTCCTCTCAAACCACACTGCCTACACAATTAAATGCAATCTCTGTCTAGAGACTGCCAGCATCCCTCTCAAACCACACTGCCCACAGAATTAAATGTAATCTGTGTCTGGAGATTCCAGCATCCCTCCCATCAAACCACACTATCCACAGAATTAAATGTAATCTGTGTCTGGAGATTCCAGCATCACTCCTCTCAAACTGCCCACACCATTAAATGATCACTTAAGAAGGAAAAAAATCAGTCCTGCATTTCACTCTAACTTTTTTGAGGAGAATTCACAAAGAGTTAAAATGGAAGGAAATAATTTCCTAGTTAAAAATCTTCCCAATGCATTATTCTGTCAGCTGTTGTATCTCTGATATATCTGATTAAAGAAACAAAAAACAAACCAAAGCAACACATTAAAGCACAGTGTAAATTGGTTTTATGGGATAAATACAGAATGGACAGGGCTATGGAGTGAAAATAAATCAAAGTGCTCTGTCATGCTCTTGATCCTAGCACAGAGGAAGATACTTTCAATTTGCAATACGCCCTCTGAATATTGTTTCGTATTAAATGACAATATAGAAACATTGTGTAGCTGAGCAGGAGGAGAAGGACAAGACAGAGTGTGTCAGAAAACGATGATGTAGACATGAAACCCTGCCCTGCTAACTCATTGTGAATTCTGCAGGTGCTTGCAGCAAAAGCAGCATTATCAGAGCTAATCTTATAAATGATGGAGAAAAAGCCAACCCTACTAACTTCAGCTGAGCTGAATCACTTTCTAAAGGAAAAGTAATCCAGTTTTGACAAGGCCAAAAAAATGGTGAGAAAAGATTTTGACAAATAATGATAGGAAGTTAGGCTAGAGGAGATGAATGCAGTGCTTCTGTCTAATTGTGTGCCTGGAGTACAAAACCTTTATTTCAGGAATAAAGTGCTGTGATAGCTGCCAAATACCAAATCTATCAGTGCACAGCATCCCCCAGAAACTCCCATTTGAAGCCATCCAGGCCTTCTGAAATAACTGTCGGGTCAAATGAATTATTGGCCCTAAGACAAGAAAGTTCTTTGCTTTTATTACTCAACAGAACTATTCCATCTGATTAAAGTTCTGTTTGCATCATGTGGCTGCTTTATCTCTGCCACTCTGAATTATTAATTTCAAATCTTTCTTTTTGGTCACTGGGACTTTTTTTTTTTTGTCAGAGAATTTTCACTGGGAGTGATTTCCAGCTGCATCCTGATCTCAAACAGTTTAGGTGAAATGAGAGCAAGATTAAATATTAGCTCTGCTTTAATTCCAAGCTTTACATTTGTGCTGCTAACACTGAGTTGGCTCCTTCTTGTCACAGCAGTCTCTTCTCCAGGCCAGTAACTCATTAGCAGGATAATGAGTGACTAATTTATTGACTTGCAGGACAAAGGAGACTCAGAGTCCTTAGGGAATGACCAGGGCAGTGGTTTGTGTTGGAAATGTGGGGCAGGAATTTGATTATTTGGAATTTCTACCCAAGAATCAGCACACAAACAGCACTTGCAGTGTTGGAGTCAAATGGCCAGAATTAGTGAATAGGAATCACTAAATGAGTCCAGGTTAGATCAATGATACATCCATGGTTGATCAGTTGGATGGATTTGTACCCCAAGTGTTTCCAGAGGTACAATCAAAGATAAAATGATGATTTCTGCTTAGTCCCGGAGGAAAACACCACGTCCCAACGAAGGCCTGGAGTGTGTGGGTGTGTGTTCAAACAGCAACAACCTGAATTTACCCCCAGAGACAGAGGGGACTCAGGGGGAAATTGGCATTTATTCAATATATCCCTTGCACGTGTGCCCAGTTGTGATTTTTCCTGATAAAACTGTGCACAGGTGACCCTGAATATTAAAATAAGATTGAGCCCTTCCCTGGCCAGCTCTTCCTTCTCTGCTCCCCTGGCAGCTCCCTGGCAGTTCCCTTCTTGCTTTTTGTTTGTTTTCAATGCAAACTTTGCTTCCCCGCATTTCAGCCATTCAACAACACCATTTTCAGTAATTCCCTGAATAATATCTGTTGCCTTCAAACTTTTATAGCACTTCAGGTTTGCAAGCTGGAAGGGTTTTTACAGCCTCTGAGGCCGCCACAAATCAGAGAATTCATTATACAACAAAATGCTCTTTCAAATGGAGACTGTTCTTAAAAACAAGCCTATTTTTCCCTGCAATGGTGTAAAATAACTGGAAGTTTAAAGCCAAATGGACTCCCTCACCCAGGAAATAAGAAATAGCTGTGTGAAAATACTTTTCCAGTCAGACACAGAACTCCAGTGCAGAGGGAGTGCAGCCAATTCACGTTCCAGCACAGAGGGGGTTCCCACCTCTCTGTTCCACCAAAGTGACCTGGCCAAAATGAATTTTTGATCACTTGGGGAGTGGCTGGAAAGGCTCAGATCACATTCAGCTTGTTCCTGGGTGACCCTCTAGTGAATTGCTCACCAGAGAAAGAATTTGGGCTTGGGTTTGGTTTGGTTTTCTTTAGCTCAGGGTGAGGGAGATGCACTCATGCTTTCGAATATCAAAAGCTGGGTTTAATCACAAAGAAGAATAAATGGGAATGAAAAATAACTGGGTTTGGTGGTGTTCTCTGCTCCCTTTTGAACTGTGCAGGATCAGGAGGGTGTGAGTGCATTTGTGAGCAGTACCAGGGCAGGACCTGGCAGTGGCTGTGGGCAGAGGAGGAGCAGGAGCTGCTGGGGCACAGCAAACTCAAAACATTGCATTGATTTCCTGTGGTTTGTGATGGAAATGAAAGTAAGTTTGGGTTGTCTATAAATCCCAGGAAATGTCACAGAATCAGGGGATGGTTTGGGTGGGAAGAGAGTTTAAATATAATCCATCCCATCCCTGCCATGGCAGGGCCACCTCCCACTGTCCCAGGCCCATCCAGCTGGGCCTTGGGCACTGCCGGGGATCCAAAACAGCCCCAGCTCCTCTGGAATTCCATCCCAGGGCCTCACCACCCTCACAGGGAAGAATTTTCCCTCATATGCCATCCAGACCTGCTCTGGGTCAGTCTGAAGCCATTCTGTCACCACAGACCCTTGTGAGATAGGGCAGCTTTATCTAGGCCACTCTCTGGATTTCTCCTTTCCCTGGACATAAACTGATGGATTTTGGCACAAATCCCATCAGCACAATCTCAGTGCACTGCTTTGCTGAGTGTCTCCACATTATAGGAGATCTGCTGCCATTAGGAGAGGGAAAAAACCTCCAGTAATTTGGTTTAAATTAGGATAAGGGATGAAAACACTTCCTGATGCTCTTACAAACCCAATCTCCTTTCCTGGGAAACTGTGCTGAAGACAAATTGGGCTTTCTCACTCCTTTACCAAGTCCTCAACAATCAAATAACAGAATTGTTAAGTGGCACATGATGAAGTAAATAATTTACTTACTGCAGGGCTTCCTAGGCAGGCTCTTTCCTGTCTGAAGATAAAGGGCTGTCAGCATCCCTCAAGATCTGCTGCTTTTCCCTTGCCAGGAATTCATCTGCCTCATCTAATGCCTCTGAACGTGCAGCTTTAATTGCTTGCTGGGAAATCTGCATGACAAATGTACAGCCCAGGGTCCTTATTTAAAGAACTTCCTGAACATCTTTATTGAGGAAAAAAAACTTCAACAAAAACAAAACAAACGCTGCAACCCAAACCTGGTTTGATCTCACAGCTGTACTTTTTAAATTCTGCATCAAAAGAACAGCAACAACACAAAAACCACATTTGTCCCCGTTTTCTTCCATTACTACATCCTACACTTCAGCTGCTAGAAAATTCAATGTGTGGGTATAATTATAAACACAAAGGGTCACATATAGACACACAGGGTCAAGGAAATGATGGTAAATCCTGGTGAGCTTGCAACCACATCCAGTTTTACTGCAGCAGCCCTCCCTGGCACCATGGCACCAGGAGCACAAGGGATGGACCGGGGTCACAAGGGATGGCACCAACCTCAAATCTGTGGGTCAGATGGCGCCAGGATCATGAGGGATGGCACCAGGGTTACAAGGCATGGCACTAACCCCAATATGTGGGTCATGGGGCACCAGGAGCACTAGAGATGGCACCAGGATCACAAAGGGATGGCACCAAACCCAAATCTGTGGTTCAGAAGGGACCAGGGTCACAAGGGATAGACCAGGGTCACAGATGATGGCAGCAACCCTAAATCTGTCCATCACAGGACACCAGGAGCACTAGAGATTGCACCAGGGTCACAAAGGATGGCACCAACCCCAATCTGTGGGTCACAGGGCACCAGGGTCACAAAGGATGGCACCAACCTCAAATCTGTGATTCAGAGGGGACCAAGGTCACAAGGGATGGCACCAACCCCAAATCTGTGTGTCAGAGGGCATCAGGGTCATAAGGGATAACACCAGGAGCACAAGGGATGGACCAGGGTCACAGGGGATGGCACCAGAAGCACAAGAGATGGCACCAACCCCAAATTTATGGGTCAGATGGCACCATGGTCACAAGGGATGAACCAGGGTCACAGGTGATGGCACCAACCCCAATCTCTGGGTCACAGGACACCAGGATCACAAGGGATGGCACCAGGATCTATAAAACTGAATTTCACCACCTGACCACAGCAAACCAAATACTGAATACTCCCAGCACCTGTGGCAGGCTCAAAATCCCCCCTCAAAATCCCACAAAGTCCTGAAGGACATCCCACAGCTGGAAATGTAAACTGAGCACAATTTACGTTAAAATAAAGATCTCTAACAGTGACAATACGCGGGGATTTAAATGCAGGTAAATGTCTGAAAATTCTTTTGGAATTCAGGTTTTTTAAACTTGTTTCATGATGTTTTACCAACTTTTCCCTCACTAGTTAATAATTAAAACCCACTCCTGCAAGTGTTTTGCACAAGTTCCCATCTGAGAGCTATTTTATTGTTTTCAGCATCACCCTCTACTATACACAATTTTAAAAACCCTTTCTATATGTTGAATTGAGGAACATTTTGCTGCTTGGATAGGGAAAAAATTTTTTCCAAGCAACATCAGCTGTACTGATTGTGCTGAAATATTAAAAAGTATAAATTATTTATCCAGAGACAGGCAATGCTTTCTTCAGAACACCACATATATAAATTACATCCAGTGCTTGATTCAGGATGAGTTGGTGAGAAAACATCCACCTGAACTCACTGTTCATTTTCTTCTTTTAAAAAGCGACAGCGATATTGGAAATTGAGCTCATCACTTTGAAAATAGGGGAGGAAAAAAAGTCCCATCAGCTACAAACATTGTCTAGAACAAACCCAAGTGCTTTTTTTGAAGATGAAGATGTGCTCTGAAAAAAAAGGGAGCAGATTTTTATTGCAGCAATAAAGGCCTTCATCAAATCATTGCTGAGATATTGTCTCAGCATTGGAGTTCTGAGCATTCCCTGCAGGACAGCTGCAGAGCAAAATGCCACCCAGAACCCCCCAGCTCTTTATGGCTCTTAGTGAAGTTTTTATTTCATTATGTTGCAGTAAACCAAGCACTGCTTTAACAGCAAAATTGCTTAATAATAATAATTAAAAAAAAAACCCTTCCAAAGCTTTCTAGCAGCATGGTTTGTTTCACTAAAATAATGTTCTAAAACCCCTTCCAAAGCTTTCTAGCAGCATGGTTTGTTTCACTAAAATAATGTTCTAAAAACCCTTCCAAAGCTTTCTAACAGCATGGTTTGTTTTACTTGTATTATTTCAGGTCTATTCAGGCTTTTCTGCTGAGATTTCCTGAGATCTGAATCAAAGCTAAAGTGTGTCCAACAACACCTGTCAGCAGTCAGGCATGGCCAGAGGGGCAGGTGCTGTTAATAATCCTCCAAAAAGAGGATTTTACCCCAGCTCCCCATGACTTGGCCCCTGCAGAATTTGGGAGATCCTCGGCGCCACCCATTGGTGCCAAACCTGCAGGACTTCCTCAACAGGACCTCAAACTCTGGATGGCATTCCCTGATCTCCATCTAAATTAGGATTTTTCTGAATTATTGTCAGTGCTACCATTCCCTGGTCTCCATCTAAACCAGGATTCTCCTGGATTATTGTCAGTGCTGGCATTTCCTCTGCTCCATTTAAACCAGGATTCTCCTGGGTTATTGTCAGTGCTGGTATTCCCTGCTCTCCATCCAAATCAGGATTCTCCTGGAATTTTGTCAGTGCTGGCATTCCCTCTGCTCCATCCAAACCAAGATTTTTCTGGATTATTGTCAATGCTGGCACAAACCAGGATTCTCCTGGATTATTGTCAGTGCTGGCATTCCCTGCTCTCCATCTAAACCAGGATTTTCCTGGATTATTGTCAGTGCTGGCACAAACCAGAATTCTCCTGGATTATTGTCAGTGCTGGCATTTCCTCTGCTCCATCCAAACCAAGATTCTCCTGGGTCATTGTCAGTGCTGGCATTCCCTGCTCTCCAGTTAAACCAGAATTCTCCTGGATTATTGTCAGTGCTGGCGTTTCCTCTGCTCCATTTGAACCAGTATTTTCCTGGATTTTTGTCAGTGCTGGAATTTCCTCTGCTCCCCATCCAAACCAGGATTCTCCTGGGTCATTGTCAGTGCTACAGGCAGTGCTTTGTGCTGGGCAATAACAACTTCCAAACAACTTTATCTTAACAGCTCCCTGTGAATTTCTGTAGCTCTGAAGACAATTTTGATAAAGGAGCTGGCAACTGGATTGAATTTTCAGAGCAGTCAGGCTCCCAAATGGAAGAAAATGCAAATAATGAGAGATAGAAATAAACTCAGCTTGGTTTCCCCTTGCTGCCTTGCTCATCTCCTGCCTTCTGCTCTGTCTCTGTCCCTGTTTATTGTCTTCAGAGCTGTTTTACAGAACAAAAGGATTTTCAGGAACGTGCCCCCTGTGCCCCAGCTCAACAATTTCATCTGCTCGTCTGTGCTGTAATTGGTGCTGAAATTCTTTGAGATTCTCTGAATAAAGGCAGCTCCAAACAACTCATGGCAGCGTCTTAAAGCAGTGAAAATGCTTAAAAACCAGGTGAAGCCCATCAGCAGGCACTGCAGCCAGCAGGGATCAGTCACCCATTGCAGGGGAGCTGCATTTGTCACTCTGAGCCTGCAGGAGGGATTACCAAGAGCTGATGGCTTCACCCTAAACTCTGCAGGGATTTATGGAGATGTGCTCTGACAAGGAGCAAATCCCAGCCTCTGGTGGGAAATATCCTTCAGAGCCAGGGGTAGCTCTTGGTTCTTTTATTAGCACTGCACCTGTGAAATTATTGTCTCTGATAAACTATACTTAAATACATCTTCTCAAAATAAATTTTAAAAACCCCATATTTTCCCTTTTTAATTTTTTTTCCTTGTGATTTTCCTTTCAGTTTTAGGAAATTAAAAGGGAAGAGAAAACATAGAAACTGTTGCTAAATGGACAAATATTTGATTTAACACCGTTTTCTTTGCAGAATGGGAGTCCTCTGTACTGCTCGTGCATAGAAATAATTTAATTTAACAACATAATAAATATTTAGAAAAGCATTAATATTTGATTAGGAAGTGATGTTATTATACTAATGTCATTTATTTTAAAAAATATTGGCTTTAAAAGAGTATAGATTAAACATCCAGACGATGAAGTGTAAGCAGAGCTTGAGACTCCCTAAAATGCTTGCAGAGAGGAAAGGTTTATTGGCCCTTAAATTAGGGAAATCCTGGATTTTAACAGCTCTCAAGGAAAGCTTTACAATGAACTGATGATGGTTCAGGTTTTGGGTGTAAAATAAATGGTTTGGGTGTGAAGGAACAGAAAATGAAGGGAAAATGGAAACCATGAAGGGTGGGTTTAATTCACTTGGCAGCAAAGAATTCACTTTTATTTCATGTTTTTGAAGAGCTTTCCTGGCTTTTCTTCAGCCCCTTCACAATTCCTTGAAGCTGTGATGAGTTCCAGGGGTGCAGCCCAAGGTGGGGCTTTGCTGTGCCATTTATCAGGATTTCAGCAGGAACGCCTGGGTATCTGATCCAAGGGTCCTGAGCTCCCTGGTTTGGAGTCCACCTCTCACTGGGCGTCGCATTTCTGTTCCTTGGGGAGTTTCAGCCCTTGTGGCTCTCTGCCAAAAACCTGGCAGAATAAAGGAATAACAGAAGGTGCTGAGCTCAAAACATGGATTTTTTTTTTTTTCCTCTGGATTGCAAGTCTGGCTGAAATAATCCCCTCCCCAGATAAACTTTTCTCAGGAAAGCTCAGTTTTGATGGATCAGATGTGAACTGTGAATCCCCTGGGGCTTTGCCACCACAAAAATCCCATTTTTTGGCCAGCCACCATCCATCCTCCCATTCCTGTGAGCAGCAGGGCCGGCTCTGACAAATCCTGGGGGGCTTCACCCTGGATCCCTCCCAGGGCTCTGCTGGCTCCGTCCCCATTCCCTTCCCCTGGAAATGACAGGGATTGATTGAACCTGGTGACCTTTCCCAGCTGTCAGCCCAGAGCGGCTCCAGCTCTGCTGAGCATCCCTGGCCCTGCTGGAAAGGAAGGAAAGGGTTTTTCTGTGATGCCATGGGTGTGCTGGGGCCTGAGAGGGTCCCCGAGGAGCTGCAGTGCCAAGGGAAAGGACAATGCCCAGGAAAATGCCATCCCTTGCTTCTCAGATGTCTCCCAGGCCCTTTTGAAGTGAGCATTCATGGCTCTGAAATGCCTTGCTCATGAATGTGTTTCAGAAACCTCCTGGATTTGCAGTTATTACAAAAATACTCATAGGAATTAGAATATGAAAGTAGATAAAAGACTCTATTCCTACACTCTCGTACTTTCAGCTACATAGATTATGCTATTAAAAACTGACAAGATGGCAATCAAAATAAAACACTGGCTTTGTTCAAAAGCAATAAAGATTCAGACTCTGCCGCTGCGTTACGCAGCTCCAGGAGAGAAAGGAACAGTCTGAGTATTTGGTTCTTGCTATTACAGTTTCTGTGCTCTCTCCAGGCACAAAAGACAGTGAGAATACTCTGATTTCTGCTTTTTCTGACAGATACAGTGAATCCAACCCAATGTGTGGGTTTAAATTAACCCATTTCATTTTCTTACCCAGGATAAAACAGACCTGTCCAGACAGATCTGCTCGAGCTCATGAAAGCAGAATTTTCAGTGAGCTGATCTACTTAACAGAAAGAGCCTCATAAAAGTCAGAAAAAACTCTTTAAAAGGAGCTGGGAGGGAGCAGGAGAGGCTCCTTGAGCAGCTGGAGGCAGCAGGAGCATCGTGAGCTGCTTGGCAATGCAGTGCCCCATGCTCACCCTCAATTCCCACTGTGCATGTTCAACACTGATCTGGATTTGCCAGCCAGCCCTGCTGGTTATTTATTCTCATTTCTGCTCAACCCTGGCTGATATTTGCAGATACCCATGCAGCTGGTAGCTGTAACTGCTGTAAATACATGAATATTTTAAGGCTGGGGGAGACAGGCAGCTTTGTCTCCTCTCCTGTTTTAGCACCTGCTCTGCCCTGAGCTGAGCTGGGTTTGCACACAAAGGTGATGAGAAAATCCATCCTGGTGCAGGTGGCAGAGCCAAGGATGCTCCGGGCTGCTTTGGGGTGGAAAGGACCTTAAAGCTCATCCCATTGCACCCCAGGGACCTTCCAGTGTCCTGGGGGCTCCAGCCTGGCCTGGGGCACTGCCAGGGACTCAGAACAGCCACGGCTGCTCTGGGCACCTGTGCCCACCCTCTCAGCCAGGAATTCCTTCCCAATATCCCAAAATCCCAATATCCCATCTAACCTGTCCCCTTAACCTGCAGCTGCCTCCCCTGGCCCTGCTGGCTCCTCGTGCTGCAGCAAACAGAATTTCCTTCCCAAAATCCAGCCCTTTTCTGCTCCCCACACTTCAATACCCCCACTATCAGTTTGGCAATTCCTCTTTTCTGTTTTAAAGCCCTTTTTTTTCATGTGGGGAGATTCCAACAAAGAATTCCCAACCCAGAATTGTCTGCTGAGGGTTGTGATTGATGCCCTGAACATCCTGAGAACTCCCAGCCAAGCTGTTCTTGACCCAGCAGCTCCTTTCTCCACATGCAGGTGCTTTATTTTACTTTAATTTCCTCATATCAAACAAATCCATAAGAGCTGTTTTGATTTAAGAAACATTTCAGCTAGCAGCGAATACAGAAAATTTACTGCAATCAGAGGAGGTTTGTTTGCTTAATGAAATTTTAAAAAGAAGCGTATGTGAGTTATGGATTTGAATTTTGGTTCCTATGAGCAAGGTAAATGTTTTGGGACCCATTCTTTACTGTTGCCATCGCACACAGGAGGCACTAGAGGAAAAATTCTTTAGTTTAAAAGAGTGAAATTCCCCAAAAGGAATGCCAGCCTCTGGAATAAATTCCTGGCCATTTCCAATGAGGAGCCAAGGAAGCCAGGCACAAAACTACCTTTGGAAGACTTGAATAAAGCTGCTGACAGGAGTTACCAGTTTTTAAAAATTAAATGAACTCCCCTGGTTAGAAGAAACATCTCCTTCACTCCAAACCAGTATCATTTTTGGTGATACATTGATTTTTTGTCAAGTTGCCCCCATCTTATCCATTATTAGCAGCCTGGGAATGCTGTTGCAGAGGGGAGAAAAGGGGAGATGTTGAATCCTTCACCTTTCAGAAACTTTTCAGGCTTCACCTTTCAGGAGCTGCAATGTCAGACCTGTGGCAGAGCAGTGTTGTAAATACATGGAAATGGTGCAGAGAGAGAATTGAAAGCCCGCTGAAATTAAAAAGAAACCCCAACAAACCACATCTCATCCATTTTAACTGTGAATCAGGCAGAGCAAATCTCTTGCTGACTCAAAGAACTGACCAAAGTCTTCTCTAAGTTCAATCTCCTAATTAAAGAGCCCAACCTTGGAAATCCATCCTGTAACTGAACACAACCTCAGGTGGCCAAGCTGGGTTTTATTGGTGATTGCCTGGCAAACAAGGGGTAAATCCACTGCTCAGCTGCTCCTGTTTGCTGCGATTCATGGCAGGGGAGCCCAGCCTCAGGAGTGGAAGCTCTGCCACAGAAAATCCAGCGGCTCCTGCTCTGAGAGCTGGTGCTCCTTGGCACAGACACATTGTATGAAAAATCCTTTCCTTAGGGTTTTTTCTCCTGAGAAGCTGAGAGGCCTCAGAAATGAAATGTGAACAATGAGTATCTGCTGCTGTGGAATTGGTGCATCTGTGATTGGTCTCATTGGTTGTTGCTAATTAATGGCCAATCACAGTCAGCTGGCTTGGACTCTCTGAGAGTCACAAGATTTTATTATCACTCCTTTCTATTCCTGCTAGTCTTCTGAGGAAATCCTTTCTTCTATTCTTTTAGTACAGTTTTAATATATCAAAATATAATGTAATGTAATGTAATATAATATAATATATATAATAAAATAAGAAATCAGCCTTCTGAAACATGGAGTCAGATCCTCATCTCTTCCCTCATCCTGGCCCCCCTGCAAACACCACCACAGCTCCTCTCCAGGCTGGCTGGGCTTTCATCTCATTTCAGATCTTTGTTCAGCAGCTCCTTCCCTTTGCAGAGCCCCTCTCACAGAGCTCCAGCCTGGCTTGTTCCTCTGTTCCATGCTTGTTTTACCAAGTGAGAATTCCCCTCAGCTTATTGGCTTTAAATGCTCTGGGTCAATAGCAAATAATCTCAATTCTATTGCACAGCAGCAAAATTTTATCCTGAATCAGTCCAAATCTCCTCTTTGATCAGCAGGTGGAAGAAGGAAGAAAACGACTGCAAACATCTTGGTTAAGATTGCACAGCTAATAAAAAACTCCAAACAAAACCTCTCGCACCATTTATTTGTGTGTAATTGGTGGTTGTCAATTCTTAAAAATACAGCTAATGAATAGAAACACAGCAGAGTTCTCCTTAGCAGGATGCCAGATGGAGCCTTGTGGATTTTAACAGCAGCCTGATTTTCTGAGGTTCTTTAGGAATTAGCCTTTTTGTATAAACTGTTAGCACAGAAGCAGCCATAGGAATTTATCTCATTTTGAGTGACATGTTTGAAAGGAATTGTTTCCCAACAGTCTCCTCTAGGTCACTGCAAGCTGCTGGCACTCCACAGAAATATTTCCTGCAGTGAAAAGGGTCATTGGTGATCAGGGGTTTTAATCTGGGTTTCTATGGATGGTCCATAGGGAAAATGGGAATTTCCATTTCACCTCCAGGGGCTTGACTGATTTTTAAATTCAAAAATCAACCATCAATTGCATTAAAAGCTTTCAGCTCTTTCCAAACGATCGGGAAGGAATTTATCCATGTGCTTAGCAGGAATCCATGAACACAATGCCATCACCTCAAAGAGAAGTGCCAGAGGCACTGGCACAGCCTGGTGAATAAATATTCCTGAATAAACATCCCCGTCCTTGTATGAGGTCCTTGCAGCTCTGCAGAGGGACAATCCCTGCTCTGCTTGGCCTTGGGGACACCTGAGGCGACAGGAGCAGGAGCTGGCCCTCCTGGAAGGCCTCCACAACACAACATTTCCAAAACCAGCAACAATCCTTTCTTTTTCATTTATCATTTTCCTTTATATATATATATTTTTTTTTTTTTTTTATTTTTTTTTAGCACTTGAGTATATTCTCCTGGCACAGAGCCAGAGCAGCCCCTGTGGAGCTGAATTCAGGGTTTTTGAGTGGTTCCATCACACCCAGCGCTCCCATCTCACCTCCCCCTGTCCAAATGTAAACAATGATAACAAAGGTTTGTGGCTTGGCTCTCTGTCTGAGCCAGCTGACTGTGATTGGCCATTAATTACAAACAACCCCATGAGACCAATCCCAGATGCACCTGTTGCATTCCACAGCAGCAGATAATCAATGTTCACATTTTGTTCCTGAGGCCTCTCAGCTTCTCAGGAGGAAAAAATCCTAAAGAAAGGATTTTTTCATAGAAGTTGTCTGTGACAGAAGACTCAGACATCATTTCCATGCAGGCACTGAAAAAGACAAATCCCTGTGAAGAAGGTAATATAATTACCTTATAATTATAATTAGCTGTGGCTTTTTTTTTTTTTTTTTAATGTGAGAGGAAAAAGGACCACAGTGAAATTGCATGGGCATTTTAATGCTGGTGTTCCCTAACTCTTGCACAATTATTTTTTGGCACCCTTCATAATAAGTATTCAAAGAGAAGATGCAATTTCGTAGCGACGTCACAGGTTTAGGAAATAAAAAATAAAATAAATAAATAAATAAACACCTCAGCAGAGAGAAATGTCACCCATATGATCCATCATTACCTTTGGATGTGCTTGGAAAGGCTCAGAAACCATTTATTTTAGCAGCAGCACCTCAGCAGTGAGCTCTCCTGGGCCGGGAGCTTTGTCAGGACGCAGGAGGAGCTGAAAGGTCCCTGCAGCCCCTGACTGACCTGCGCTGCCCCTGCCCCTCTCAGGACAAGCAGCTGCCAGGAGAACTCACAATAAAGCACTAGGCAAGGAAAGGCCACTGCTGACAGTAATTAACACAAGAACTGCTGCAGCACTGGATTAATGAAAGCCTGGGTGGGAAATCCGTATCGAGGTCACACGCGGAGTGGCAAATATTTTAACTTTTCTTTTCATCTTCCATAAACTCAGCATGGATAACAAGTCAGGAGAGGCTCCTCTGGCCGCTGACACCTTGTCCAAGGTTTGATTCATTTGCTGCTGAAGTCAGAGGAGATTTTTCACTTTCAAAGCTCCAATATTAATTTATGTCTGACTGCTGGTGCAATTCATTTCCCCTTTCTCTCCGATGTTTTTGGTGAGTCAAACACCAAAACTCCTTAAATATAAGATGCTCTCCATCTTTTCTTTGGTTTGCAGTGGAAGAAAAATGTGATAATGCCGTTTGCTCTGTTATTGAACATGAGATTTTAACAAAATTTACACCACAGCTGTATTTTCACCAATCTTCCAATGAACTGCACACCTTGGACACTCCCAAATATCTGAGGTATGGCCTAACTGAACAAAATGATGTTTTTAAGAAAGTTTCTTCCTCCCAAGCATTTCACAGCCCCCCCAAGCCACAGCTCTGCAATATTTTAATGCTGAGACACCACAGAATCCTCAGGGAGGGGTTGATGCCACCAACAACCCTGTGAGACCCGGGCTTAACTCAGAATATTTGAAAAGGTCACAACTTCTTTATCAGAAAATTCAGTTAACCCTGTGCCCAGGAGTTTCTGGTTTAAAACTGGAGTTTTAAAGCTGATATTTATAAAACTGGAGTTTTAAAGCTGATATTTCAAGGCTCCAGTGATGTCCCTCTCCTGTTTTGTGTGTGTCTCCCTCTCCAGAGAGGAGAACAGGGCAGCACACAGCTCCAAACTCGTCCCTCAGAAGGAATTTCCTGATGGTTTTCCTTGGCCTGCCACATCCCCAGCTCCAAAAAACACTCTGCAATTCAGTATTCGAATATGGTTTGGATGGAGGAGATGAATTTTATTGTGGCACTTTGCCAGAAATTGATGCCTAGAGGGAGAAAACCTGAAAAACGTGGTTGCAGGTTTATTTTTGCTGACAGAGGTGGAAGAATATTGTTTGTTTATTTTCTTTTTTTTTTTTCCCCTGAGGACAACAAATGAAAAATCAGCCAGGAGTCCCTTCCTGGGTGCATTCTGAACCCAAAATAATCAACACCACCTATTCCAATGCACTAACCTTTCCCTGTTTTGGCTCCCCAGTCACCATTGCCCAAGAATTAAACCCAGTCTATCTGCAGGAAAAGCTAATCCAAGGCTGGATGCTTGCTTGTAAATAAATCTTGGTGCTAATCCAATATTGCCACCACTCAGAGGCAGCTTGTTACAATATTTGTTATTTAAGAGATTATTTGACTAAAAAAAGAAGAAGAATATCATAAGTTTTGCTGTGTTTGATCTAAAAAAAACCCCCACAAACAAATCCCACTGAGCCTGTTCTGCAAACATACTGAATTTTGGAGGATGAAAGGCAAGGCAGGAAAAGGTCATGCCTATTAATTTCAATCCTTGTGCAAACCCAGCATATTCCACACTTGCCTTGTAAGATTTGTGGCATTTGGGTAAATAATTTGTATTCTTTTCATGCCATTTACAGCCTCCATGCTCTGCATTGCTGAGTGCATTGCGAGTGGGATGTTTTGCAATGCTGATGCCCCTCAGTTAATTCAAACATGATATTTCAGCTTTATAATTTACTATTTCCATCACATTAGCTCCACTTAAGTTGGTGAAATCCTACATATTTTGTCAGGTTTGCTGATAGGATTGGATGTTTTTATGCTTTCCACTATGAATTTGTACACTGACATCGCAATAATCTGGCAAAATCCTGAGATATTTGAGCAATTAAAATGGAATTGGGAAGATTTGAGAGGAGCAGGACATCCCCATCCCATTAACAGAGAGTGAGGGATTTGTGATTTGTGTGAGGAGCTCCTCACCCACTGCCAGCCCCCTGCACATCCTGGCTGCATTCACCCCACAATAATAAAACTGGAAAACAGGAACAAAAAAAGTTTCCTTTCATCTTAGGATAAAACCCAGCCCCTGCTGTGTGACCGCGTTCACAGGGGTCTCAGGGTGAGGGAAGGGATGAGGATCTGACTCCATGTTCAGAAGGCTGATTGATTATTTTATTATATATATTACATTAAAACTATACTAAAATAATAGAAGAAAAGGTTTCATCAGAAGGCTGGCTAAACTAAGAATAGAATAGAAAGAAAAGAATGATAACAAAGGTTTGTGGCTCATACTCTCTGTCCAAGCCAGCTGACTGTGATTGGCCATTAATTACAAACAACCACATGAGACCAATCCCAGATGCACCTGTTCCATCCCACAGCAGCAGATAATCAATGTTTGCATTTTGTTCCTGAGGCCTCTCAGCTTCTCAGGAGGAAAAATCCCGAGGAAAGGATTTTCCATAAAAGTTGTCTGCGACAGGGCAGGAGGGGAGGCACTGGGTACAGCCAGGGAAGGGACCAGGGATGAGATGGAGAGGCAATTAGGGATGGATGGAGATGAAGAGGTAATTAGGGGGGGAGAGCAAGAGGTAATTAGGGATGGATGTACAACACTGATCCTTTAAGCGGGCTCTGATGAGTTGTGTGGTGTTCATCAGCTCTGCTTACAGCAGGTGGGACAAGCTGATGAGCTAAAACTGATGAGGAAAGACTGATGAGGAAATGCTGATAAGAAGGAAATGCTGAGAAGGAAATGCTGCTTAGGAAATGCTGAGGAAAAGCCACTGAGGAAATGCTGATGAAGAAATTCTGCTGAGGAAATGCTGATGAGAGGATGCTGATGAGGAAAAACTGCTAAGAAAATGCTGATGAGGAACTGCTGAGAAGGAAATGCTGATGAGGGGATGCTGATGAGGAAAAACTGATGAGGAAATGCTGGGGAAGAAATGCTGAGGAAATGCTGATGAAGAAAAGCTGCTGAGGAAATGCTGATGAAGAGATGCTGCTGAGGAAAAACTGATGAGGAAATGCTGAGGAAATGCTGATAAGAAGGAAATGCTGATGAGGAAATGCTGAGGAAATGCTAATGAAAAGATGCTGCTGAACAAAGGCTGCTGCTGAGGAATGTTTTCCTGCTCAGGATTCACTGGAGAGGGCTCTGCCAGGAAATGAAGGTGCAATAAGAGCTCCTCCAGCAGCTCCTGGGGCCATCCATCCCATCCAGCAGTGCTGCAGGCAGCAGGCACAGGGGATCCTGTCTGTGCCCGGGGAATGCTCTCGTTAGCAAGGGGAGGAGCAGCTGAATGAAGCACTAAAATGAGAATTTGAGCACTAATTACACGACTCCCTGACATAACAGCATCAACAGCAATTTGCTGCTCCATCTTCATTTACTAAACACCAAGCCCACGCTCATTAATTAGGGCTGTGATCAGCCAGCAGCACAAACAGAGCAATTTCACTCTGCTGGGTGCATCCATTGGTGTCAGCGTCACCTGCTCCTGTTCCTGCAGAATTGGACACCACACACACAACCTGGCTCAGACTCAGCCCTATCAAACATCCCCTACCTGGGAACAGCCTCCCAAGATCAAATCTGGCTTAGCTCTGCTGCAGAGAGATCTGCATGCACGTGGATCAGACCTGCTGGTGCAGCATCTCACTTCACATTGGGTTTTTCAGAATGAGCTCCCACTCTGCTCAGGTTCTCAGCTCAGGAGAAGGGATTGGGATTGAGGCTGTGAGGGGTTTGGGGCTGTGTTATAAATCTGCAGTCACCATGAATAAAACATTGATGTTTTCACAGCTTTACTGAGGGTTCTGTGAGGGACTCTCAGAGATCAATCAGCTTTCAGAGGTGAATTCCCTCCCAAACCCCATAGGCACAGATCAGCCCCATCCCATGAGCTGCAGCTCCATCAGTTTGTGCCACAGGATTAATTTGTGCCACAGGTACATTAACTAATTTGTGCCACAGGTACATTAATTTGTACCCTGCTCAGGGTATTTACACCCTGACCTTGCTCTGGGGCAAATGCTTTGACAGGCACTTGGTGCAGCTGAGGAATTCTGCTCTGAGGCCAGACATGGTTTGGTCACTCTGATGTGTTTAAATTCACTGTTTAAATTCAAAACCGGGAGATCAAAATGGGATGGACACTCCACCACCCACCCAGGCAGCTCCTCCCAGTGTTTCATTCTGGTGCAGCAGCAAAGATCACAGAGAATTTCTCATCAATGTTTTTCCATCCGGGAAAAAACCCTCTTACCTCATCCAAAACCAAAGCCAGAATATGCCCTGCGAGGACTGACCCCTTTGCACACACTGAAAATATTTAGAATTTCTCTTCAAAGGCAATATTCCTCCTGCTGAGCACACTCTCTCTCCTCCACTTCTCCCTATTTCTGAGCTGAATTGAAGTCTGAGTCCTTCACAGAAGTTTTATCCCAATTTTTGGGAGCAGAAGATCACAGGCAATTACAGCTTCATCACGGGTGCTGCAGCTGGGAGGGGAAATCTCCCCAAACATCCAGCACTGTGTGAAAGCCTCCTGAAAGCATTCAATTTCCAGCAAAATACAGGTGGGAGTTTACAGAAACTCTGCAAGCCTGGGGAAGGCGATAGGAGAAGGAGCCAGACTTTTATTTGCATTATTTTATTCTTGTGCAAACCCAGCAAAATATGGGATTGACCCTGAGTGAAAGAAGCCTCAGCTGCGAATTCAGGGGAGAGTTTATTTCTGAAAGATGCAGCTTTTACCTGTGGAGAATTTCAGCCCTGTTTAGTGTCAGCTCCTTTATTACTAAATCTCTGCCAGAGATTGAGCAGTCCTTTCAAAAAGAGGCAATTTTAGTGGTGTTTATACCAAATTTCAGCTTCACTTGGCACAGATGGGAACTTCAGGGACTTCTCACAAGGACAAACTCTGAAGATTCTTCATGTTTAGGGTGGCTCTGTATTGCTACATCTGCAAAAATAAACCAAAAATTGAGAAAATAACGATTTTTCCTCAATTACAATTAAACCATAGATGGAAAAATTAGAACATTAAACCAAGAAGGAAAATCCAAGAAATGAACATCAAAATCACCTTTCAGGGACTAAATTCAGACACGGCTGGGAGCTTGTATTAAATGTTGGACATGTGAGTATTGATCTTAATTAAACAAACGTGATACAGGAAGAGATCAAGGGCCCACCACTCCTCAGAGATAAATGAAATAAATATCTTTGTGTTGAAGATAAAGTGCAGAAGCCATTTCCTCCAGGAATCCCTGCAGCTTGCCCACAAAGGAGCACAGGGATGCTTTGGAAGGAGCTGGTTCTGCTGCCCAGCTGGGGCTGGAACACAAAACAAAGGATGTGGCAGAGCCTGAGGGATTCCCAAGGCAGGTCCAGACCCACAGAGAAGCAGGAAAATACAGCAGCAAAAAAAGGGAAAGAGAAAAACCCCCAAAAGCTGAAATTCTGCCAAAAAAAAGTGAAGGATGGCTCAAATAATGTGGTTTTTGAATCAGCAAGGAGTGGTGCCAGCAAAAAAGAAGAAACTCAGTGGGATTTCTTTTTTTCTATTCTTTTCACAGATAATATCTTCTCCAATTCTTGGTTTCTTTAAATAGTTTTCTTTGAAGTTGGGCAAAGCAGGCTGGCCATGAATTGTAGCATAGAAATTTGAGGAATAGTCCTTGAAAATGAAAGCTAAGCGTGGTAAAGAAGGAAAAACTTGTATGAAATGAATTATTTTTGATATTCTAAAAAAATTATCAATTATAAACACATCTGCCACCAACATTTCTACCCTTCCTCCCTCCTTTTCCTCAAAATAAAAGTTACTATTTCATTTACAAATAAATGGAGTTCAGGCAGTTTCTGCTAGTTTGTGCCTTGAATTCCCACATCTGAAAAATCTGGACAAATATTGCCATATCAGCTGGAAAAACTCCAGAGAATTTTAATTAATACAGTTTAAGAAAAACCCCCAAAATCAACAGCAAAGCTGCCTTGTCCCAGAGAGGACTTGCATGAGGCTCAATAAAGAAGGTTTGGACATGTATAAAAGAGATTCAAAAATGCATTTATCCCCAATATTAGCTGTAAATCTGATTATACCTGTCTGAGTTCTCATCCATTGGCTTTTTTTATGGCAGGAATTGAACCCAGAGATGCCCCAATGTTCCAGGGAAGTTGGTCCCAGGGCTGTGCTTCCAACTTCCATTGCAAAAATATCCACCATACTTGAATAAAAATAATTAATTATTTAAAAAACACCTTATTAAGAGGGGTTTTATCTACCAGCTTGTTCTTTGGAGGGGCTCTGGGTGGCTGGGAGGGTTTTTCAGTGAGAAAAGCCATTTTTCAGTGAGAAAAGCCATTTTTCAGCCCTGAGCTCCCATCCGAGCTGGCACGGGCTGAAGTGATGGAGAAATCTCAGAGGGCCTCAGTGGGCGTTAAACTGGAGGAGAAAACACCTAAAAATTCTGCAGCTCAACAAAAGAATCCTCCTTTATTCAGCTGGAAAAATGGCCTTGAACTGGAACAAATCTCAGCACGGAGCAAGGGGAATCTGCTGGCCAAACGTTCAGGGAACAAAAGAGCAGCAGAGCTGATGGAGCCAGGCCGGAGCAGCAGGAACAGAGAATAAAACCTGAGGAACCTGGAGAAATTACAACAACAGAAATAAAGAATAAAACCTGAGGAACCTGGAGAAATTATGACAACAGAAATAAAGAATAAAACCTGAGGAACCTGGAGAAATTATAGCAACAGAAATAAAGAATAAAACCTGAGGAACCTGGAGAAATTATAACAACAGAAATAAAGAATAAAACCTGAGGAACCTGGAGAAATGATGGCAACAGAAATAAAGACTAAAATCTGAGAAACCTGAAGAAATTATGACAGCAGAAATAAAGATTAAAATCTGAGCAACTTGAAGAAATTACGGCAACAGAAATAAAGATTAAAATCTGACGAAGCTGGAAAAATTATAACAACAGAAATAAAGAATAAAACCTGAGGAACCTGGAGAAATTACGTCAACAGAAATAAAGATTAAAAGCTGAGGAACCTGAAGAAATGATGACAACAGAAATAAAGAATAAAATCTAAGGAACATGGAGAAATGATAGCAAGAGAAATAAAGAATAAAACCTGAGGAACCTGGAGAAATGACGGCTGAAAAGTTCATCAAAAATTCATCGAAACAATCAAGAAACTTTCACACAGAGAAATTAAAGGAAACTCTCAACTTCAGAGCAATTTTAGTTCTAAGCAGAAATGGGAACATCTGTTAAGTGCTGAAGCAACTTTTTATTTTCCCATAAAGAAATTATCTGTCATGCCAGCCCTGTGTGTGTCTGTGAGAAACCAGGCTGGGATGAACAGCAGAGATTTCTCATGGAATGGAAGAACAAGGAAAATAATTCTGATTATTCAGCCCAACTGCAATGCTGGGCCACGTGCAGCACAGGTTTCCTTAATGGAATAAAAGGGAAAAAATTCCAAACTAAATTTGATTTCTGAAAATGAGTTTGGGTAATCTGGACTGAGTTATGCAGCAGGGTAGGCAGGCACTGATAAAGGACACAGAAATGGGAATGAGGAAAGGACAGGAAATTTCCCAGAATTTCCCAGTGTGTATGAGCAGCCACAATGGGGATGTGATAAACCATTTTTTGTTCTGCTTCCTGAATGCAGCCTCTCAACAATTTTCCTCCAAATGTCCCTGAATTTTGGAGAAAGCCACATTCTGAACTCGCAGGAAATGGCATCAAATCAAATACTGAGTTCTACTGAAATTTGCCAGTTCTAAATGCAAATTGCTCTTTTACTTTGCCACCATTAAATGTAGCATTTTAACCCCAAATCCATCTGACTCACCATTTTTTTCACACACGAGCAGATGGTATTTTAGCTGCAAATAAATGTGACTTCTCTTCAGGATGTTTCATCCATAAATATAAAAAGAGGCAGAAGAAAAGTTCTTTTTTTCTACAGTTGTAACTTGAGTTTGGACAGGGTGGAATGGAGCAGGAGGAAAATCTGTGCTTAAATTCTTGTTGGGGTCTGGGTTTGCACATTTACAGAGGCAGACAATTCCCATATTTAAATCCAGGGAAAGTTTCACATCCACTCATTTTTTGAGAGCCTCAGGGGTGTCTGTTCCAATGTTTTTCCACTCCCCAGGGCAGGAATTTTTCCTGATTCCCAACCTGAGCCTCCCTTGGTGGGACTCAAGGAGTTTTCCCTTGTCCTGTCCACCAGGATCTGCTCAAACCTGAGTTTTCCCCTTTTCCCTGTGGAACCTGGACCAAGGGCCCTCTTTGTCCTCCTGGGGGGAACAGAAGGGAGGAAATTGAATTCCACATTTCCTTTTCAGCCCTTTAATTTGTTTCTGTTCCACTTTCAGGTGCTTTGATTGAAACCCATTCAAAGAATTCCACCCCTAAATCCACGTTCTATTCAGGCTCTGGGGGAACATTAAGCTGAAATAATCAGAGCCATCAACAACAAAAAAATTCTCATTATTTTGTGCCAACATGTTATGAATAGATACAAATAATTCCATATAAATACAGATACACCCCCATGTCAACCATGAATGGAGAAACACTTTTAAAATCCTTCTCATTTTGAAAATAAAATAAATGATAGAGCAGCAGGTATCATTGTACTTGGGGATGATTTTGTGCTGTCAGAGCTGTTTGCTGCCATGCAGTGCCATTATTTCTGCAGATGCCAGGACAGGGAGCATTTATCATCCCCTGCCCCCCTGAGCAGGCACAGACCCATCCCTCTGCACTATGAGAGTAAAAATAAAAAAATTTATTTATTTATTTGGGGAGCATCCACCCCATCCCTCAAATTCAGCTTGTCTGGGAGAGGAACAAGCCCTGTATTCAGATAGATGGGGATGATTTTGCACTGTGCATTTACAAAAATGTCATTTTTCATCACTTAATTGGAGTAATCCTGGCCCGGCGTTTGGATGGCTTCCTATTGATGGTAACAAATTGTGACAGCACAACAAAAATGGGTGACAAATGCATCCTGTCCCAATCAGCAAACCTCACCCTGCTGCTGTTAGAAAGGCAGACCCGCTCTGAAATGATCCATTTGGGTGGGGAGGTCATTGCAAAGGTGATTTTTGCATCCTCTGTGCACTAACCCAGCCCTGGAAATGCCTGTCAGGGTCTCACAGGGAAAAATGAGGTTTTCCTTCTTAAACCTGAGCTTTCCATGCCCCTCTTCCCTTGGGACACCCGGTGGGGCTGCAGGGAGCAGGTCAGGGATGCTCTGCAGGCATCACTGATGAAATCAGCGTTTATGGCAGTGCCACTGCCTGTCTGCCCTAAATCCTGGCCTCTGAAATACAAATGTCGGTGCACAAACATGCCTACACACTGCTCTGGCATTAAAATATTCTGCTCAGTAGGCCATTAATGTATTTACATTCGTGTGCCGGGTGTGTGTGAGCAGTTTGTGACAAGGAGAGTGGGGTGATGGACAAGAGTTGAGGGGAAATCAGCTGAGAGTCACTCCCAGGGAAAGGGAGCAATGCAGACTTCAGTGAGCACTGGGGAACTCAAAGTGGAGCTGCTGAGGCTGAGAGAGGGAAACAGCCTGGATAATCCTTGGGAATGGTACAAATAATAATAATAATGATAAATATTTAGAGAACAGAAGCTTGGAGCCACCAAAATCTCCCAGTTCTTTGAGCACAGAAAACCATTTTGACAGGGAAATGGATATTTGGGGGATGTTTCATTCTGACTTCTTGTAAATGAACTGTTTTGCCTTCCCATGGGAAAGGAGGTCAAGAAGGAAATCAGAGCTGGGGGAATCAAGTATTCAAAGGTCAAGTACTGCAAACACTAAAGGCTTCCTCAAAACCCACAAAAATTGTATTATTTTAGCTTTCTCTGTAATAATGTGGGCAGTGCTTTCATTGCCAGCCTTTCAGGATAATGGCATTACCAGACTGAGGTAATATTTGGAATATTTATGACACAGGGCTTGCCTGAGTGTGTTGTTTTTATGTAATTAAGGGCTGTGTTTGACATGGATTAATGTTCATGGAAATGTGGTATATTGGATGTTTTGGTAAATATTTCCTTGCTCATTCTCCATGCTATTTTATGCTGTTTTTAATGAAACCATCAAAAATATTTACAAATCTGCTCCTGAAATGGCAGCTTTTGATGTCTTAATTTTCCCATGAAGTATGGTTGGCCTTCATTAGAATTCAGGATTTTAAGACTCTCGCATATAATCCCTCTATATAATTTACATGGAGCTTAAAACTAATAAAAAACCTTTCCTCCATGGTCTCTATGAGAGCACAGAGCTTTGTTTGGCTGTTTTATTTAAATTTTAATCAGAATATTTCTGCAGAGCACAGGGATGTGCTGAGGAGCTGCAGAGTGAGAGGTGCATTCAGTTCCTGCAGATGTGAGCACACAGCTGGATTTCAAACCCAGACACATTCCTTGGGATTTTATTCCCTGTTTAATGGATGGGGAGCCCCTGCTCTTTGCAGGCACCTGAGCAGGGGTTAACTGGGGATTTCTGTACCCAGCATTGCCCTCAGCCTGTCCAACAGCTCAGCAATTAACCCAGGTTCAGGACAGCACAAATCAGCCATTTGTTCTCTCATTTCAGCTCCAAGTCCTTGTCCTGAGTGTCTGACAAGCCTTGAGGATTGTGCCTTCAATCCTAGAAGGTCAATAAATTGTTTCCTAGGCAGCATATTTCTACATATCTCATTTTTTTAAAGACATATCTATTTTTTTTTTAAAAGTCAAATTCTGCTTTGCACACCCATGAGCCTGGAAGCTTTCTGGACCCCTTCAAGGTGGGAGAACAACTCCATAACCCTCAATCCCTCTGCTCTTGCCACTTGAATTGAAACTGGAATAACTCCAAGGAGGCGTCCAATGACCTGCAATCATTCCAACTTTTCATAAAGAAACCACGGGAAGATGCTGGGAATCCTGCAATCATTCAAACTTTTATAAAGAAACCAAGGGAAGATGCTGGGAATCCTGCAATCATTCAAACTTTTCATAAAGAAACCAAGGGAAGATGCTGGGAATCCTGCAATCATTCCAACTTTTATAAAGAAACCAAGGGAAGATGCTGGGAATCCTGCAATCATTCAAACTTTTATAAAGAAACCAAGGGAAGATGCTGGGAATCCTGCAATCATTCCAACTTTTATAAAGAAACCAAGGGAAGATGCTGGGAATCCTGCAATCATTCAAATATTTTATAAAGAAACCAAGGGAAGATGCTGGGAATCCTGCAATCATTCAAATATTTTATAAAGAAACCAAGGGAAGATGCTGGGAATCCTGCAATCATTCAAACTTTTCATAAAGAAACCAAGGGGAGATGCTGGGAATCCTGCAATCATTCAAACTTTTCAAAAAGAAACCAAGGGAAGATGCTGGGAATCCTGCAATCATTCAAACTTTTATAAAGAAACCAAGGGAAGATGCTGTGACTCCCCTCTGAAGTTTTACAGAATATTTAACCCCGAGGTGGTGCTTGCAAGCACTGAGAAAGTGATTCCCAATTAATGATTCATCCAATGGCTTTAATTTGGTTTCTTCCTTTTGCAATATCTATAATCAGACGGGGATTTTTCTCTCATGCATTTGTTCCTTAAAACTGTTTCACAATTTAGTTTAGCGATGTGCTGTAGCCCCAATTATCTGGTTAGCACTGGAGATGTTGAATTGTTTTCCAGTGGAGTTTGGATCAAAGGTGGAATTTGGGAAGGGGAGGCCCAGGCAGGTGCAGCCACCTCAGCAGGACACAAAGGAGAAACACAGAGATGGCACCAAGGCTTTTCTCTTTGAATCAGAATCCACCTTTTTAACAGATTATATAAAAGATTTTATTAAAGCCACCCCATTCTGTTAATTGTTTGTTTTAATGTTAGCCTCAGAGTTCAATTTTGGTAGTTAATAGAGTGGAATAAATGGAAATTTTATTTATCAATACCCATTAAGAGAAGCAGACACTTGCTAGGAAGCAAATTTACCGTTTCATTTTTCATTAATTCACCTGCTGTGTATTTACACTCTGTGTACAAAACCCAGAAACCTCCTCAGGCATCAGTGCAAGGCTGGGGATCCTCTGGGATTTGCCCTTCAGAGCAGCACCCTCAGCCTGAGGCCAGAGGAATTATTGTTATTATTTTTTCTCATTTTAAATCAGCTCCAATAATCAGCTGAGCTGCCCACAGCCATCCCGAGCCTTTGAACTGTTTATTTGTGTTACAGCTAATCCATGGCTTTGTTCTTTCCTGTTCCAAGCCCTGCTTTGAACCCTTTTCCTTTCAGGATTTGGGTTCATGACTTATTCCTCCGAAAGCTCTTTCCTGTTGTGACTTTATTCAGCCTAAGTTTGGAAAGGACATTGAAGAATTTGTCTCCCATCATCTAAATAAACATTTATTGTCCACAGAATTCTCTACAGCCATTTTTCAAAGGAAAAACCCAGAGCTCTGAGTGCCACATCCAGGTTTTCCTTGGACACTCTGAGGGAGGAAAAGGAAAAAGGAAAAAGGAAAAAGGAAAAGGAAAAGGAAAAGGAAAAGGAAAAGGAAAAGGAAAAGGAAAAGGAAAAGGAAAAGGAAAAGGAAAAAAGGAAAAAAGGAAAAGGAGAAAAGGAAAAGGGAAAGGAAAAGGAAAAGGAGAAAAGGAAAAGGAAAAGAGGAAAAGGAAAAGGAAAAGGAAAAGGAAAAGGAAAAGGAAAAGGAAAAGGAAAAGGAAAAGGAAAAGGAAAAGGAAAAGGAAAAGGAAAAGGAAAAGGAAAAGGAAAAAAGAAAAGGAGAAAGGAAATAGATGCCTCATCTCTGCTGGCTGAGCTGGGAATTGGGGCAGTTTCTGCCCTTTTTCCAGAGAGGAAATGTAAAAGAGAGTTTGGATCAAGGCCTACCAGAACCCTGACGTAAGGAAAAGTTAAAACCACTCCTAAGGCTCCATCAAATATTGGGAAATTATTTTTCCTTTCTCTTCTGCCCGAGCCAGAAGAATCAAAGTGGTGCCTTGTTCATTAGGAGCGGGCTGGCAGAGCGTGGCTTTGCAGATGAACAAAGATTTTATTAATAAACCTTTCCCTGCCCAACATCCTTCCTTTGCTCAGGGCTCTTGTGGCAGTGGAGGAGCTCTTTGTGAGAGCCTGGATCATCTGCATTTGAAGTTGTGCTCCCCATTTCATTGCACACATTTCGTCCAAATATCAAACAGAACCAGCCCTTCTGAAAGCACTGCCAGGTAAAAGGAGCACGGCTTTGGGCTGGAAAGGAGATTTTTCATCCCACTTCAGAATATTCTTTTTTTAATTATTATTATTTTAACACATCAGGTGCACGGAGATCACGTTCATTTGCTCTTGGGAAGGTGAAAATTGGCAGTTTGGGTTCACTAAAGCCCAAAGTGACCCTGGTTTGTGTCACTCATTTGTTGCCAGCCCATGGGAGTGGTGTTGATGAAATCATCACCAAATTCACTCCATCATCTGCCCTGGTGCTCCTTAAAATGGAGACTGGGGAACACAGGAAAGCCAAGGAAAAATATTGAAATCTTTGGAGAGAAGGGTAATTTTACAGGAAAATCTGTGCATTTAACACGCTGAAAACCAAGGTTTTTGTTTAATATAGAAAAGGATCCCTGAATATTGCCAAGGGCAGTGAGTCCTTGCCCAGCCCTTCCAGGCAGGGAAATGGAAAAAACCTGAATTTTTCTGGGCTATGAATTGAATTTTGTGTGTATAAAAGACTGTTAGCTGGAAGTAGATATCTTTAATATCTTCTACAATCCTATGCGATGGTTATGAAAATGGGAAATTTATTTTCATTGTTGCCATGTGGTGATTTTGAATTTGGGCTGATCTGAAAGACAAAGACACAACGCAGGAAATACAGCCTGCATTTGGCAGACCTCTGCAATTTCAGCATTTTTCTTATTCCCTTCTCCTTCTCCTGAAACCAAATTTTTACAAAGTGTGTTTTAGCCCTGGGGTGTGACTGGAATATCCCTTACCCACACCTTAAAATAGGTAACATTTGCTTTTGCTTTGAGCTAACTCAGATGGGAATTTTCTCCAAGCCTGAGGTTTTGTGTAGAGCCCTTAAACACAATTTCACGCTCAAGCCAGCCATCCTGACAAGTCCCATTTTGGTTTCCTGCAGCACCATCAAGCTGCTCCAGTTTCGCTTAAAAGGTTTAAGACCTGAGCCAGTAAAAAACCCTGAAACCAGTGAAATCACCCAATTGCGTTTTTTTCCTCCTCCAGCTCAGAGGAGCTGACATCCCCAGCCTGGCAGAGGGAAAATTTCCATTTCAGCTTTTCCAGGGGGTCACATCCACTCAGGAGAGCTTTAAGCCGTTAGCACCGACTCAGCTGTTTGAAAAAATCACATCATTTCCCCCCAAAATAATTGTGCTTCGAGTGCTCTTTTCCCATTGAAGGGGATGTTTCGAGGAGCATTTCAATCCCCAAGACAATTTGCACCTTCAACAACAATCCCAGCTCCAACCATCTGTGCACCAAGACATGGGGATATCAAAACTGGCCACATTCCAGCTTTTAAAAGTGTTTTTCTGCCTCTGCTTCCTGAAGATGCATCAAAAAGACAGAACTTTCATTATTCCTAATGCAGGTTTTCAATCAGATAATCACATTGATCATCTTCAGAAGATCAATCTACTTTTAAATTAATAGCTAATATTTGTAATTTTCCTTTAGTTTTCCTCTACCAGACATAAAACACACGCCAGTAATTCCTATAAAGTCCCTTTGCTTGTCCTCTGAGCAAAAAAACCCAAAATACATTCTTCTTCCACACAACCCTTCCCAAGGACTCCAGGATTTGCACTTCAGGATTTTATGGCTCCAGGATTTGATTTGTGTGAGGAAGACTTTGTTTGTCCTTTCATTAGTCAACAAGGCTGGTCTGACAAATCTGTCTAATTATGTGATGTATTTTATATTATTTATTTTAACTTGCTGACATGCAGCGATTGAGCAGAGGTCGGGTGGGAAGCTCAAGGATGAGCCAGCACTTGTTTCATATTTCATCTTTCAAAGCCGGTAACAAATGGCACCTTCTCCCCACCTGTCTGTCAGAAAAAGAAAAGAAGCCTCATAAATAATAAACAGCATTTGCTGTTAAACTTCTCAGAGGGGAAAATCTAAAGAGGAAAATATGGATTAAATGGTGTTCATTTAAAACAAACTCAATGAAAACGGGAGAAATACCTTTTCTTTCAGTTATCTGTGCTTGTGGTAATTGCATTTTAAATTAAACTGCTTAAAAACAGGGAAGAAGAAAGCATTTGGAAGAGTGAAAAAAGAAATCATGGAGTGGTTCCAAGTCTATCTCACTGAAACATTTTCATTTTTGTAATGGATCAGTACACCAGGATGGAATAAATCCTTTGGTTCTTTCTTAATCACTGACACTCCTGTCCTCACCTAAAAAGCTCTCTGGTTCCATCCCAAATTAAGGATTTGCTCTCTGTGTGATCCCACTGGCCTGAAAACCGAGCCTGATACAGAAATTCTGATTTTTCCAGCACATCCTGGAGGTTTTTTCCTTTAAATGTCTTTTATTTTTGTGCCTGAGCCAGTGATGAGCTCTGCACTGCATCCACCTGGCAGCCCTTGAGTGCTTTCTGTTTTACAGGCTGCTGGTGGAACAAAAGCTGCTTGCCTGAAAAGCTTTGTTGTTTCTTGCAGATTAAACTGATTTCAAGCACTTTCCAGGCTTTTGTATGAAAATGAGCTGTGCAATTGCTGCAATTATCTCAGCCAGCATGGGAAGGGTAAATCGCCTCACGTCAACCCTTCTGCCCCACTGGCTGGTACCTTTTATTCAGGAATATTTCTTTATTTCTCACAGCGCAAATTGGTTGCTTGATTTCAATGCAGCCTTGCTAGAGTGAAAAAAAAAAAAAAAAGGATAAAATTAAATTTCTCTGCTTTCTTACTGACCATTTCTCCACAATTCTCATAAGTGTGTGTTCAAGGTTGTGTCAATTAAACTCTTCATGGTATAAGCAGCCAGTGATTCTGTCTTGGAAAAGGAGTTTATTTATGGATTCGACTTCATAACTTATTCAAATTGCTTGGGACATGCTTTCAGAATCACTTGTGCATAATCTAAAAGCTCTGGAAATAAAAACATTGCTTTATTTTATTTTCATTAATTCTGAAAATCCCATTTGCTCTGTCACCATGGCAGGATAAAAGAATTCCCATTGTGAAACGTTCTTTCCTGAGGAACCCATTCAAGTGCAAGTCTGGATCTCATCAAATATTTCTCCATTCGCGTCCCCAGAGTGCAGCACAACTTTCTTTGTGTCACTTTGAGTTCCAGCAAACAGAATTTACAGGGGGAAATGTTCTCCAAGGCTCTTTTCAGCACTGGGGCTGGGGAAGATCAATGTTATTTAGCACAATTTGCTAATTGGGGATGAGTAACGAGGGTGAACAAAGGGAGACAGAATTAGAGTGGATTGAGGCTTTTGTTGAAATACTGGAGAGTTTGGAGAAAAGGAACCAAAGCAAATATTGAGGTGAAAAACCCCTGCAGTTATTGAGAGTGGTGAATTTTGCGAATAGAAACACTCCAGATTCCAAATCAGGCAGCAGAGGAAAATCAGGTGCACACTGCGTACAGGGAGCCAGAATTCCTCACATTTTCCCAAGGGGAACCACAAATCCTTGACAATTTGGTGGAAATTTTAGGGGGAACAGGGTGAGAAAAAGGCCAACATACAAAATCTTTTAATTTTAACATCTTTATAACATTTCTGTGCTGGTGCCTCTCACTTTGGCCAAACTGAGCACAGATTCCCTGCCCATCCTGCATTCCAAGCTTTGTTTTTTATGCAGTGGATTTTGCTTTGGGGCAGGTTATAGAGGTGTTTTAGGGGTGTCAGAGAGCACCAGCGTGGAGCCCTAAAAATCCACTTTCAGCTGCCTGCAGAGCCTGCTAAAAACACATTAAATCCTAAACACTTCTGGGCAAGAGAAGGAAAATCATGTGGGAATTTTCTGTTTTCCTTAATTCAGTCACTTTGATCACTGAAGAAAAGCACAGAGCAGAGGGAGGATTCTCTACAGTCAATGGAGAATGGAAAAATAAACATTTCTAGAGGGAGATTTGTCCATATTCTTTTGGGATAGAAGTAATTCCTTCTGGAGATGCCTCTCCTACAACCCTTACCTTAAAATAATGCAATTATTTTAAAAGATCGTGCAAACTTCACACTTTTTGTGCCTGAGGAGTTTGAAACATGCAGCAAAAATATGGAAATAGCAGTAAATAAAAGCAAAATTTTACATGCACAGATTGAGTGCTGTGACTGAGAGACCTGTTTATATCACTGGAGCCTATTAATCACAGTAATAAACACAGCTTTTTCCTTGCTACTTTTGTGTTAAATTCATTAAATTTACTCATCAGACAGATTTAAAGGATGTGAGTTGGGCCGCACTATTGAATTGTGAGAATCTGTAAAAAACACACTCATAAACAGAACATAAAACGTGTTCATAAACAGACTTTAAAGCACAGGAAAGTTCAGTCCCCTCTCTCCCAGAGCAGAATTTTTTCCCGAGGACATCAGTACCAGGCAGCACAAGCAGCTCAAAGCATCCCTGCCCAGACTGCCTAAACAGCACAAATCAAAATACTTCAATTGTCAATGATTTTTCCCTACAGAGTGGGAAGATGAGGTGAATAGTCACTAATGCAGGGGCTGGAATCCAATAATCCAGAAACTTTCATACAATACACTTTATTGCAAATCAAATGTTATTGCTTTTAGCACAGCACTTATAAACTGCTTTCTTTTTTCCCTCCCCAACTGCCATAACACCTAAAATTTAACCTCTTTCAGAACAGAAGCAGCAGGAAAGAATAGCAACAAATTTTGGGGGTTGGTACTGAGAATGAATCATTTACTGAGGAAATGATGAATATATCACTGAATGCAGACCTAGGGAATAGTGAGTGATAATCAAGCTGTTAAATGACATTTTAAATCCTCACATGGAGCTCCATTTCTGCAATCCAAGTCTGGATGAAACTGTGCAGGATTTAGGAATGATTCTGTCAGAACCCAGTGAATTGATAGAGGAATTTTTGGGTTCATTCCCACCAGAGGATCAGCAGGGCAGAGCCTCCACAATCCCAGGGGAATTTTCTGGCCTTTGGGGAGCCCAGCCTGGCTCCTCCCCTGCCCAAAAACCAAAATTCCACCAAAATCAGCTCCCCAGCCTCCCAGGGCTGGCTGCACAAACACCTCCTGCAAAATCCCAATTTCTTTCCCACTCTTAGCTCAGATAAATGCAAAACACCTCCTGCAAAATCCCAGTTTATTTCCCACTCTTAGCTCAGATAAATGCAAAACACCTCCTGCAAAATCCCAGTTTATTTCCCACCCCTTGTTCAGGATAAATGCAAATCAGCACAAGGGCATGGGGAGCTCTTAATTAAAGCAGGGGAACCTTCAGTCAGGGTCACTTTGGATTTAGGAGCTGGAAAAGGGATCAGTTCTGTGCATTGATTTCACCTGGAGCGGGTTTGTTTGCGGCCTGGAGCTGTCCAAATGCTGCTGTTTTCAGCCACATAAAACTTAGATAAAATAAACTTGCTCTGTTTCTCAGGGTGTTCATGGGTGTTCCAAGGTCCCTTTTTGGTTTGGATTTAATGCTGCTCTCCATTCCTTCAGAGTGCTGCCAAGGATCAATGCTGATCCCTGGAACTCTGAGTGCAGCAGAGGCACCACACAAGTGATTCCCAGAGACCTTTCCCTGCAAAATTTCCTGTAAAAT
Organism: Ammospiza caudacuta; assembly: GCF_027887145.1. NCBI lineage: Eukaryota > Metazoa > Chordata > Aves > Passeriformes > Passerellidae > Ammospiza > Ammospiza caudacuta. The sequence continues at coordinate 17,690,513 of NC_080607.1, forward strand.
TTCCGTAAAATTTCCTGTAAAATTTCCTGTAAAATTTCCTGTAAAATTTACGTAAAATTTCCTGTAAAATTCCTGTAAAATACCCTGTAAAATTCCTGTAAAATTTCTGTACAATTCCCTGTAAAATGAGAGTTCCAGCTCTGATGTGAGCTGATTTCACCCACCAAACCCCAGCTCAGAGACTGCAGCTCCCCCCAGAGCCCAGCCAGGAGCTCCAGGAGATGCTTTTGAGGAATCCCACACAGTTTTTGAGCAGTTTGACCTCCAGCACTGCAGCTGAGCAGGAGCAGGTCCAGGCCAGGCCGAGCTGACTCCTTGCACCAAGCGAAATGTTTGTTCCCCTCACAGATCCTGTAATAAACAATCGCTGTGCTGCCAAGATTGCTCTCTGTTCTTAAATTGGGTATTGACTTCATTAAAACGATCTATTGCCAGTTCTGCTTCCAGCTGTGCTTTAAGTAAAAAGCAGAATTAAAATCTCCCTTGCCTTGCCAGCAGCAGTTTGAGGAGAAAAAGCTGTTTTGTTGTGCTGGGGCTGACACAGATTTTACTCTGTTCTCACTCTCACAGCTGATCAGGGACTGCTCAGGACAAAATCTCATCTATTAAATGCTCAGAAATCCCATAAATCACAGAAAAACCAGGCTGGAGGAGTAAGTAGCAAGACAAATATTTACACAGAGAATCTCTGAATTTCCCTGTCAGGACTGGTCATAATTCCCTCAGTAAAGTTCCTTTCAAGGTGTTTTAATGTGCAACATCTGCAAGTGTTTCTGATGCTTCTCTCTGAGGGTGCAAATATTCAGATATTTTTAGTTTTGGTCTCATCATATTCTGCTCCTCTGACCCTCCATCTGAACAATCATTGAATTGGAAATGTTTTTAAGGTAAAGTGCTTCATACTTGAGGCAGTGAACAAAATGCTGTCTTTTAAATTATATTGGTGAAGTGTGTGCTCTGAAAACAGTGATTTGGGAGAACAATCATGGCAACAAACACATATTAGGGAAATAAAACAGCTTCAGGGCTGTCTGAAGGAAAAAAGAGCCTCAAATCAATAATGAAGAACTCACAGAGAGTCCTGATCATCCCATTGATTGATATAAAATCCACAAGTGGGAATTTGCACTTGAGAGAGAAAAAAACAACTAAAAATGTGGATTTTTTATGTGGAGATTAAGTTTAAAATAGAATTAAAGCTTGCATGATGAAAATAATTTAAAAAAAAAATTCAGCTGGATACATAGGGAAGCTCTTAACCAACTGTTAAAAAACTCTCCTTTCAATTATATACCAAAAAATTATTATGGTCCAATAAAAACCTAACAAATATGAAGGAATCTTAGTTAAAATTCTACCAATATCTTTCAAAGCCCATTAAAACCCACTAGTGAAGAATCAACACCTGCTGCTGCTCCTGCTCTCACTTTTATGAGCATTTGGTTGTAACCGGTTTGTAATTTTGTCTGTAATCAGGCCTGCAGAGCACTGCCTGCTATATTCTGTATTCTATATTCTATATTTTATATTCTATATTCTATATTCTATATTCTATATTCTATATTCTATATTCTATATTTAATATAATATAATATAATGTAATATAATATAATGTAATGTAATATAATATAATATAATATAAACTGAGGGTTCAGAATATTTCAGCTGTTAAGGAATCCTTCCTCCCTGGCAGCTGCAATATTCTCACTCACACATTGCAGGAGTGAGATCCTGGGCTGGCTGAGCCCGGAGTGCTTTGGGTTTGTATCCAGGATCTCTCTGCTCCCTGCAGAAATGGCACTCCCAATTAGCACAGCAGTAATCAAATGAGCTCCAATTCCTCTCAGTCACCTCTTCACAGCCTGAGCAGCGTCAGAGAGCCAGGAAATTCCTCAAGGGTCAGAGGGGAAAACTTCATCAACACCTCAGTGAGAATGGGGAGGGCCATTACTGCCCTGGAGATTTATTGCTCAGCTAAAAAAAAAAAAATTAATTATATATCAATAAAAAAAGATAGGTAGGTAGGTAGGTAGGTAGATAGATAGATAGATAGATAGATAGATAAATACATATATATCTATTTATATATATGTGTGTGTGCATGTATTTTTATATATATATGTATATATATGTAATTATATACATGTAATTATAGATATACACACATATATAAAATTTTATATATATATATATATAAAATATATATTATTCTATAAAAAAATATTATTTTCTCTCTTCCTAAGCTTTGTCCTGCTTACATTTTTAATCCCCACCCTTTCTCACATTTCTGCTGTTTTGCAGAGATTTTGCTCTTTTGATTGTGGCCTGCAGGGCCCCCGGGGCTGCTCCTGTTCCTCCCAGGGCTTTCCCATCCCATCCTGCCCAAATCCCCCGCATCTCTGCCCTCCTCTCTCCCTGCCAGCCCCACTGCTCAGCTGTTTGTTAAACCATCTCCGTCAGGATAATTGGGCTTCCCAGGGAGGGGAGGATTTGCTGTCTCTGAATCAATTCCCCTCCTGGCAGCCTCCCTCTAATAAAAACATTTTTCTCTCCTTGCACTTAAAAGCTCATAAATATCTCTTTGGAGAGGAAGTCTCTGACCTTTGGGGCTTGCGGCTGCGTCTCTGTGAGTGACAGAGTGAACTCCCCGAAGCTGCAGGTTTTGGAGAGATGAAGTGTGTATTTCAACAAGGGAAAGGAAGGGAATGCTGAAGGCAAACTTGTTGAAATACACACTTCATCTCTCCAAAACCTACAGCTTCGGGGAGTAACCATCCATCCCATTACGAGCAGACACGGGGGTGCTGTGCCACACAAACCTGCAGGGCCCCCGGGGCTGCTCCCGTTCCTCCCAGGGCTTTCCCATCCCATCCTGCCCAAATCCCCCGCATCTCTGCCCTCCTCTCTCCCTGCCAGCCCCACTGCTCAGCTGTTTGTCAAACCATCTCCGTCAGGATAATTGGGCTTCCCAGGGAGGGGAGGATTTGCTGTCTCTGAATCAATTCCCCTCCTGGCAGCCTCCCTCCAATAAAAACATTTTTCTCTCCTTGCACTTAAAAGCTCATAAATATCTCTTTGGAGAGGAAGTCTCTGACCTTTGGGGCTTGCGGCTGCGTCTCTGTGAGTGACAGAGTGAACTCCCCGAAGCTGCAGGTTTTGGAGAGATGAACTGTGTATTTCAACAAGTTTGCCTTCAGCATTCCCTTCCTTTCCCCGTTTTTCCTTCTTTACCTTTTGCCCCTCTCTGCTCCCCTTCCTCCTGCCCAGAGCTGAAGGGTTATTTAAAGCAGAAAAGCATCAAGAAATCGTCAGCTGGAATTTTTGTCTGAGTTCTGTCTTTTTTTTTTCCATTTCCACTCTGTATCAGAAGGGTAGTTAACTTAAATCTCCTGATTTTGCAGGAAAACATTTTATTTATCAATTATTTCCCTGTTCCCTACACCTGTTGAAACGCATCAAAGCACACACTCAAGTCAAAGCCCTGAAACACTTCGGAAAATTTCCTGTTAGGCGTTTTTAAGACAAAATTTAATAAAAATGAGCAATCAAATTCTCCAAATTCACTCAGGTCTTTTTTAAGGTAATAAAAGGATTGAAAACAACCTGATAAATGTTCTGCAACATGATAAATGTTCCCAAACATGCTAAAAAATATTTAATTTGCAAAATTTGTGTGAATTTTTCATTGGTTTCAGGAGAAAAATTAGCTTCATTGACTGAGTGGAAAAAAAACCCCAGGTTTTTTGACATTAACCAGTTAGAAAGCAAATAAAGTAAATGTGACAAGTTAAAACAGCAGGAACTGCACAGGGCCTGGCAAAATCCGGGCTGTGGTGATTCTTTAAATGAATTCATGAAATTAGCTCTGATGATGCACTACAGGAGGAAATTTTGATTTACAGAATAAAATCAATGCAGAGCAGAGCTCAGTCTTGAGCTGCTACACAGACCCCTGCAGAGAACCTGGAGCTTTACAGGGAATGTTTGCCAAAAGAAGTCCTTGGGTAATACAGAACATCCATTTTAATGACTCTCTCTTCATCATAATGTGGCTGTGAAAGTGCAGCAAAATATCCAGGAGCACTGCTGGGAACCTGAGTGAGCAACGTGAAATTATGATTATGGGTAAGTCTAAGAGCAAATTATGAAAATGAAATCTAAATTTAAAGCCAGCAGCCCCCCGTTAAGAACTTTAAGTATGATTGCAGGTCTGCATTATTGGATAATTAGTATACAAATGAAATACTGGCAGGAATATGAGAAATATTATTTATGGGTGCTTGGTGTTAAGAAATTATTTCAGTAGGTAAAACCCTCAGGCTGGGCTTTACTCATTGGAATAAAGAATGATCCATCCCAGTGCTCAGCAAAATTATGATGCAAGCTGAGGCTGTTTGTTTTTTTTTCTTTTTAAGGCAAAATGTTGGTGAAATCAGAACTGAACTGATTGAAAGGTCCCGTGTCAGACGGTGTCACACAGAGCCTGGGCTTTTCCTGAGCATGGGAAGTTAAGCCCAGCTTTGGAACGGGCTGGGACAGACTGGGATGGATGAGGGGAGCTCGGGCGAGGCCCCAGGGATCCCTGGCAGTGCCCAAGGCCGGGCTGGGCAGGGCTGGGGTACCCTGGGGTGGTGGCAGGGGTGGGTGGAGGAGCTTCAAGGTCCCTCCCACCCCAAACCGCTCTGGGATTCTGAGATCCCAAAGCTCAGCGTCAGCAAAAGCAGAGCAAGAGGAAATCTCAGCTTTGTTCCAGCTTTGTTCCTGGCCTGGAGCATGGGGCTGCTTCTCCAGAGATGGAAACTTCATGAATTCCCACAAATTCCCATGGATTCCCATACGTTCCCACAAAGTCCCATGAATTCCCACGGATTCCCATGAATTTCCAAGAATTCCCACAAAATTCCCTCTGATTCCCACAAATTCCCATGGAATCCCACAGATTCCCATGGATTCCCATTAATTCCCATGAATTTCCATGGATTCCCATAAATCCCCACAAATTCCCACGGATTCCCACGGATTCCCATAAATTCCCACGAATTTCCATGGATTCCCATAAATTCCCACGAATTTCCATGGATTCCCATGGATTCCCACAAATTCCCACGAATTTCCATGGATTCCCATAAATTCCCACGAATTTCCATGGATTCCCATGGATTCCCACAAATTCCCACGAATTTCCATGGATTCCCATAAATCCCCACGAATTTCCATGGATTCCCATGGATTCCCACAAATTCCCACAAATTTCCATGGATTCCCATGGATTCCCACAAATTCCCACGAATTTCCATGGATTCCATAAATTCCCACGGATTCCCACAAATTCCCAAGAATTCCCGCTGATTCCCATGAGTTCCCAATAATTCCCACGAATTCCCACGGATTCCCACAAATTCCCACGAATTCCCGTGAATTCCCATGGATTCAGCTGCCCCCTGCACCTGCAGCAGGAAATCCCAGGGTTCAGGGTGGGGATTTTGGGGCTCAGGACAGAGCCAGGAGCTTGCAGGTGAGTTAATTTTTGTGGCAGCTGCCTGGCAACTCCCGCAGGGAAAGACTGAAACCCTTTTAAAGCATTTAAAGATTTAAAGCATGAGGAACTCATTTACAGATGGGACTGTGCCAGCTTTGGTCAGTGGGAAGCAGCAGAACCAGGAGTGAGGGACAAACCTGGGGTGGCCTGGAATGTGCAGCAGAAAATGAAACTCAAACATGGGATGGACTCCCTGACATTTGAGGGCAGGTTCAGAACTCCCCAAGTTGAGCAAACAAAGGATTGCTCAAATGCCAGCATGGATTTTAATTACAAAGTGCAGCCAAAGGAGGGAAGGGGCTTTGGTGGGACCGAGGAGGGGTGGCAGGGTCAGGTTTGGGTGGGCTCTGCTCCACACTGAAGTCAGGAGGCCAAAATTCACCCTTTATCCTCCAAAAGGCCTTTCAGGGTCATTAATTGCAGATGCACTGAGCTACAGGTGCTAAATATTTTCATGATGCTTTAAATAAAAGTTCAGTTTCTCATTTCCTTGTGTTTTGTTTGGTTTTTTCTTTTATTTTTTTTTTTTTTTGCCTTGTTTGCATTTCTACTGGAGTAAAAAAAAACTCTATGACATACAAAAAGCAATAAAACAAATGAAAGGTTTCATTTCAGGGCTTTTTAAACCCAAGCCTGTGTATTCCTTTTTCCCTGGATTGATCTGGACAGCTTTGCTTTCAACCCAGTTTAATTGAAAATATGAAAATGAAACATTACACTTTTCCTCATAAATAATTCCAATTTGCTGCTCTGCAGATGATTGGAGGGTTGCAGCTTCTCTTGTTCTGGCTGTGTAAAAACCAAATATTGATATGATGTAAATGTCAAGTTTCATTTAAAACAAAATAGATCCTGAAGAGCTGCAAAACCATTACAAATCATTTCAAAGGAGCAGACACAGGATTTTAGGGACTTTTTTTAAACTCAGCGCTGACTTTGGCACATTGCTGAGGGGCTGAATTTGGAAACGCAGATTTCAGGTGTCTGTCATGGGGGATGCAGGATTTGTAATGGAGCTGGTTTGTGATTGTCCAGCTGGAATTCCCCCTGGAAATGGGAATTTCCCCCTGGAAAGGGGAATTTCCCCTGGAAGGATTCACACCATGAAAGGTGACAAAATCAATGAGCTGGGCTTGGCTTTGCCCACTGGGGTTACCAGTGAATAAAAGATGCTGAAGAGGCTGATCTGAGGGAAAAATGCCAAAATAATTTATATAACGAATTATTATCTTCAAGGCATTTACCACATAGTGTGGCTACAGCTGATAGGCCAAGAAACACTTATATTGTAATTAATTAACAGTTAACTTCTGATTGTGATGGTGTGAATTATAACACCTGTATTGTCTCACCCTTTTCATAAGACTAAAAATAAAATACAGAATTTAAAGCACCTCTCAGTTGCCCCATCTGGGTCAGAAAAGGGCAGAATCCAACACCACAGCACTGGGACAGACTGAATTTCGAATACAGTGACTTCTGCTGGGTAAATTCATTTTGGTGGCAGCTCTTTGCAAGGAGATGTTTCCAAGAGAGCAAAACCCAACATTTTCCAAGGTCCTGTTTGAAGATCACTTGGCAAAGCTTGGTGAAACACAGCTCTCTCCATGGACCTTGGGAATGCATTGGAGGAGGATGAAAACAGAATTAAAACCAAGGAGAATTAAAACAGAAGGAGAATTAAAGGAGGATGAAAACAGAATTAAAACCAAGGAGAATTAAAACAGAAGGAAAATTAAAGGAGAATTAAAACAAAATTAAAATCAAGAGTGAGAGATGTGCAGCAGAACCCGGACAGGGTTTGGCATTGCCCAAACAGGACATGAAAAATAAAATCCACCCCAAAGTTCTCACTGCAGACTGTGGAGGAACCAAGAGCTCAGGAAATTCTTTGGGAGGTAATTGGGAGAATTGGGCACCTTCCTGTCGTGCTTGCAGTGCTGAAAACCAAATCTTTGTGTGCAAGGAGCTGCTCTGGTCCCTCATTAATTGGGCTGCTGGGCCCCTGCAGGATTTTATTAGAGGAGCCCATTGACATTTATTTAGTAAATCCCCTTTTAATGAGTTTTACACTCATGTCTACCCCAGCTAAAACTTTGGGCCAGAAAGCAAACTTTTTTGAGGGGGAAAAAAACAAAATTAGGAAATGCAAAAAGGAAAGAAGCGATTTATTTCTAGGATTGGCATTATCTATGAAGATTTCTGCACAAAGCAAACAGAAGAAAGTCAACAACTTCCTCAGCACATATCCCATTTATTGTCAGGTGTGTGTCAGCTTCTCCACAATTTAGGACCATTATTATTTCATTATTATTTACATCACTAGCTTGTAATATATATATACATATTTATATAAATAAAACATATATAAAATACATATAAAAATGTATAACTTACATCAACAAAAATACAAAATATATATTATATAAAATTATACACATATATTATAAATTATATGAAAATATTTTTAGATCTAAATTTTAAAAAATCGATATAACATAACTTACATCAACAAAACTATAGACTATATATTATATAGTAATTATAAATATATATTATAAATTATTAAAACATTTTATATTTTTATATAAATAAAACCAATCTATATAAGTATATAAATATAAATAAACAACCCATTAAACCCATTTAAATATATGAATATACATATAAATATATAAATATATATGTATATATTATATATACATATATATTATATGTATTATGTATAATATATAATATATAATATATAATATATAATATATAATATATAATATATAATATATAATATATAATATATAATATATAATATATTATATATTATATATTATATATTATATATTATATATTATATATTATATATTATATTATATTATATTATATTATATTATATATATATACATATATATACATGTACATATGCATATATATATATATATAGCTAGCTTTTATTTTTAAAAATATCTATGAAATTCAATGTCCCCTGTTATTTTTCAAAGGCGCCTCTCTGTCATCTTTATGAGAACTCCAGGGAAAATTTACTATCCTGGACAGTGACTGAAGTCCACAAAAAACCCTCTAAAGATGAAAATATTTAGCACCCTATCAGATGGAGACATCTTTTTGAAGAGGAGGTTTCAGAGCACAGAGATTTACAGCAGAGTTTGGGATCATTGAGAATTCAGGACTGAAAATCTGCCCTGAAATGGATCCACCTGAGCAGGGAAATGCCTGCACTGGAGAGCTCAGCAGCACAAAATCTGATTAAAGAGAGTTTCCGCAGGAATAGGGGATTATTCTCCTCTCCCCAGCACTGGGCTTTGCCTCCCCAGTGGATTTTGGGGATAATTCTGGGATTCTGCCACAGCCCAGACCTGGAAATGCACAACTGGCTCTGATTCAAAGAAGTGTCCGCAGACAATGGATGGCTCCCAGAGATAATAAAATCAGCTGCCAGTACATTAAACATGTTTTTCCCCTGACTGGTCATCACCAAATATCATCAGATCTGCCCCAAGAAAGGGCAGCCTGTTCTTAATGGGCTGACGAGCTCGGGAAGATCACATCTGATTTATTTGGTCATTATCAAAGCCAATGAAGAGTTCAAAGATGCAGAACTCCTTGTTGTGATGGGCTTGTTTTCCTCACTCTCACAAAGTCAGGATGGAATTTTTACCAGACACAGAATATTTCAGGGGCTGTTGACTGGAAACTCATATTTCACTGACTACAGGAATTTTGAAGGACAACCTAACAAATACCATGACCTAAAAAACTCTTTGCCTATAATGAAAAGCTGGAAAAGGACTTTGAGATGAACTTTGTTGAGGAGTTCCTGGGACAAATATGGGAAAATAGAGAGGGAAAATACAAAGTAAAAATAAATAATAAAAAAAAAAATCCCACTGATTTTTATAATCTATATCTAGAATTCCATATAATCCATCTGTAAATTCATGTATCATTCATATTCAATCCATATATATGTGATGTCTCTCTCTTTACTTGGCCAAAGAAAATTGTTTTCCATCTTCTTGGAGGATTCAACATTCAAAAATCTGCACAATATTTAATAAATTAATGGAGTTTGCAATGCCTCCCTCTCCATCTGCCAGCAGCTTGGTGCAGGCACAACAAACCCAGCTCTGGCTGGGGGACAAAATGGAAAATTTGTGTGCAATATTTAAACACCTCCAGAAATAAACAAACCACCCAGACACCTCAAATGAAGTGAATTTGTTTGCTGCTACAATAATTTAGTAAATGGTTTGATGTTAGAGAGAAATTACAGCCTGCAGATGTTGGATCACTGCTCAGGGCATTTGGGCACTTCAGAGATGCATTAAATCTCCTAAACACCTGTAATTAAAGAAGGGGTGGAAATTAGGTTCAATTTTATTTGTTTTTATGGGGAAGTCAGGTATATTTTGGACATTTTTTTATGATTAAGATACTAAGCAGGATGTCAGGGGTTTGCTTAGTGATGCACTAAATTGTTTTCTTCAAAATTAATTCAGCACCTGTTTGATGGCTTTGCTGTGAATATTCCAGTATCTGGAAGATCCTCAGCTGAAAAATAGATCTGCCCATAAATCATATTTGGTATTTTACAAATATTCATCATGACATAAAACTCGCATATTTTTGCCAGAGATGTTAAATTTTGTGTTCCAAAACTCAGCCCTGACAATATTGAATATGGGCTAAAGAAACATAAAGAATTTATCAAAAACCTGAAGAATTTATCAAAATTTACCAAAACCTGAAGGATTTATCTTTTATTGCCCATAGCAATTTAAACAGACTCTGCTAATTGGCTCTGACCTTGATTAACAGAGGGTTACAGGAGGACCCATGGCCAGAACTGCTCCAGGAGCACAAATAACCAAAATTATAAAGCTAATTTTGGGTCATGCTTTCCCCATCTGAAAGGGCATTAAAAAAAAAATCCATATTTGTGCTTTTGCAAAAGCAAAAACTCATGACAGTTTGTGTTTTCAGCAGTTAATTAATGACAACACATTAATTAGAGATTCCAGCTCTGAGATGGGAATCACAATCCTGGGCTGAAAACTTTCCACACTTCTCACTTCAAATATTCATTTCATTGCCACTTTTTTTTTTTTTTGTTTTGCTGCTAGTATCAATTTTGATTAATTAGAAGAAGAAAAGGAAAGGTTTTTCTTGTGGAAATTTGTGAAACCTTGGTGCAGCCAAGTGTGGAGGCCAGAAAGGCAATTAACCCCGGGCAGGCTGGAGGCAGGGCTGGCGAAGGAAGGATTGTTCTTTATTCCAGTTTTTCCTGCACGTTCCCAGCTGGAAATGAGGGCTGAATATTCATCTCTGCCCTCTGAGGAGCTGGAGGCTGCTGGGTTCCCCACCTGGCCGAGAGCTGAGGAATAAATGGGGTTTTGGAGGCCTCATTAAGGCAGGGAAATAACGAGCGAGTCTCCAGAAATACAATTTCCTAAAGAAATATGAATTTCTCTCAGCACCTCCATAAGATCCAGCAGGATTTTGCATTTATCCTCACAATGAGAACAGCGGTGCTCAGATAACCAATGCCACTAAAATCCGTCCATAATATCAAATTTTACCCAGTACTACACAGGACATTTTAACTCAATTCTCCCTTAGCTTGTTTCAACTCTGTTTTTTCTTCCTAAAAGACACACAGCTCTGGAAACACATTCCTGGATCACATCCCAACCTGGGTGCCAACTGAATACAATTAAAAACAATTTCTTTTTGTTAAAATCAATTTATTGAAATTTTTTTTTTTAATCAATTTCTCTCTCAGTATTTGAATTCCCAGCATGTAAAATTGGTTTTTTTCCACACCTTCCACCATCCCAGGCTGCTCCCAGCCCTGTCCAGCCCGGCCTTGGGCACTGCCAGGACCTGGGGACAGCTGAGGAGTGTTCATTTGGTTTTAAGTTTTTATTATTTGAGGTAAGGTTGGTGGTGGATTAGGGAAGGCATTAATTATGTATCTGTTTTTTTTTTTTTTTTTTTGTTGGGATTTGTAAAAGCTAAGTTTTGAAGTAGATGAGAATGTATGAATTTATTACTGTATTTTTTTGTGGTTTGTGCAAGGTGATTTATGAAAGAGGTGAATGGTTTAGATAATTCTTGTTTTATTTTTAAATAAATGTTATCACATAACGGGCAGCCACAGCTTTTCTGGGAATTCCTTCCCAAAATCCCACCCAGCCCTGCCCGCTGTCACACTGAATCCATTCCCCGTGTGCTCCATCCCTCAGAAATCCTCCCTCTCCACCTTTTACAGCTCTTCCAGGTACTCAAACAACTCAGGTATTTAAACAATATCAAACCTGGAAATGTGCTTTATTCCTCACTCCTGGTGTGTTTGTTCCACTCTCCATCGCCTCTCAGACTCTCCTCACCCCCAGCACTCCCCAGAAAGATCCTGAGCTGGATTTGTTCCAAGGAAACTTTGCGGGACTCTCACTTTAATCACTCCACTGAACACAGAGACCCTGAAAAAGCTGATTTTTTTTTTTTTAACACCTCACATAATTACATTTTCCAGCTTATTATTTCCCCTTACACCAAATATCTATAGTTGTGTTTCCTGTATTATCCCAGCCCAAAATGGGGACAAGGGGGTTCTGCTCCTTTCCAAAGCTCTGAAAAGGTTTTTGGGGTTGTTTTGTTGGGCTCTGACAGCTCAGCAGAGCTGAGGAAATGATCCAGGAGTGTGAGGTTGTTCCTGCAAATTGAGGCTCCAGGGGAAGCATCACCTCTGTGCTGGTGTGGTTGCGTTAGGGATGCATGGATAAAGTGATATTCAGAGTTTGGGGTCTCAGAAGGCAAAGGGGAAGTTTATTAGACACATTTATACAAGTTTATTAGACACCATGTGTCAAATATATATATATATACTAAAAATCTTATATATATAATAATATATAATTATATATATATATCATGCATATGCTATTATTATACTACTACTATTATTATTGTACTATTATTGTATTACATACTATATTATAGTATATACTATATTATTATACTATTATTATATATACTTTTATTATATATACTTTATATATTATCTACTATATTATTATATTATCTTATTATTGATATAGGATATATATAGTCTATATTATATAATAGATATTGTATATGCTATATATACTATATATACTATATACTATATACTATATACTATATACCATATACTATATACTATATACTATATACTATATACCATATACCATATACCATATACTATATACTATATACCATATACTATATACCATATACTATATACTATATACTATATACCATATACTATATACCATATACTATATACCATATACTATATACTATATACCATATACTATATACCATATACTATATACCATATACTATATACCATATACCATATACTACATACCATATACTATATACTATATACTATATTCTATATACTATATTATATATATTGTATATAAAATATATATAATATATAATATATATTATCATTTATTAGACACAAAATATTACACTTTTTTAATAATTACATGAAGTTGGATTTGATTGGTTTTTATTAACACTTTTTATACTATTGGTTTATTAGGAATAACACTCTATTTTATTTATAAATAATAACACATTTTATAAGTAAATAATATGTTTAAAGCACTAGTTATAAAGATTAAGGATGGGGTTTTTTTTTTTGTGAGTTTTCTCAAAACTTCCTAGAGTAAGGCTTGGGAAAGTTTATCTGACTCTTTTTGACCAGACTTTCAGGGTCTACATCACTTCACAGATAATTTGAGACTGTAGGAGCTCCAAAGGGGTTTTAATTTAGGAAAAGCTCTGAGTTTCTAAAAACTGCGCAGGGAAATGACCCCATGGCAGGAGCACAAATCAGTTCCAGCCAGGATGGGTGGGGAGAGCTCAGCTACTCCAGCCCAAGGAGGGGTGTTAAAATAAAATATTTATGGAGGGCTGTTAAAATAAAATATTTATTTTATATATTTTCCATCCAACTCCAGCAACTCTCTTTCTTTTGGTTTGTTTTTTTTTTTTGTAGTTCTTAAGTTCAATATTGAACAGGTTTTACTTGTCCAATTTAGTCTTGAACTTGAACATTTCATCACTTCTGTATTTCTCATTCCCTGAATGCAAAAGAATTCCAGCAAAATACCACTAAAAATGAACTGAAAATGACCCTGGCTTTTAGGGTCTGGCACTGAAATAGAAAAAAATTAAAATAAATAACTAACTAAATAAATAAATAAACCATGCAGTAATTTTTAAGGCATTAAATTTTGATTTCCACAACATCACAGTGAATAAAGCCCTACCCCTCTCCCTGCTCACTGGAAATTGCCAGGTTTTCATATTTGTTTCCCTTTCTTCTCTTTGCTATCTTTTACATAAAAGACAGAACCACTTCATCAGTTTTTTAAAAGCCTCAAATTCCTACTCATGGAAGCAATTCCTTATCAATTCCCCAGCCCTCCTGGCTGCTCACTCTCTAAAATTGATAATTTCACCACTTAGAAAATATTTATCCATTCTATAGCTCTTATCATCCTTTCCCCATACAGAAATAAGTCAGAAAATTGACTGTCACACCTATTTAGATTCATTTTATGCTTCCTATGGAAGCAATTTCAGGATTTATCTATATTTTGTATTAGAATTCTTTTATATCCAATTGTGGAACATCCAGGGGGAAAGAACAACCCAAAAAGTTCAGCTAAAATATTTTCTAAATTCCCTGTATATTCTGTATATTAATCATAGAAATAGATATTAAGAATAGAAATGCATACATTTTAATTATTTTTAGCCTTAATTCTAATGCAAATGTTAAAAATGTTGTGGCACATGAACTAAAAGCATCTTCCACTGCATTCTGCTGAAGTATTCCTTAAGAAAAGGACTTTCAAATCAAAGATATTTTTATGACATCTTTTCTATCATCAGCACATTTCTAAATGCCAAAAAGGATTATTAATGAATATTTACAATAATAATCTACAGATCTAATCTAATAATCTACATATAACAAAAAAATGAAAATCATCTTAATCCCCTAAAAATTTGGCTTTTTTTTGTGCAAATCAGCGTTGACAACTGAAAATCAACATTAAAACTGTATTTAATATAATATCTCTGAGTTATTTTAGGTGGGACAAGTGTCAGATCCAAGCTCAGACCTTAATTTAGCCAATTAATCACTTTTATTGCAGGCATCCCATGGAATATCCACTGCTTTGCTCCTCCCATCAAATTCCTCCCAAAACACAGAGATTTCCTGTGACCAGCGCCCAGCCAGAGCAAACACTGAGATCCTGCAGCATTTTCCAGTCCTTTCTCTCGATTTTTCTTTTATCTCCACACTCTGCAGAGAATTCTGATTTTAAATACCCAAATGTTCCCGGAAGCTGCTGGTAGTGGGGATTTCCTCAGGGCTCTGTTTCTAAATTGAAATTTTTCAAAAAATAGTGAATTTGGGTGTATAAGCAGCCAGCTCCACACAAATGAACGTCTGAGCAGCCCAGATTTAAATCAATTCCGTTCTCCTCGCATTTCCAAAGCTGCAGGACACATCTGGCCCTGCTAATGAAAGGCCAAGATATTCCAGCAGCAAGGTCAGATTCCAATTAATTCCCCTTGTTCTCTGTCTGAACCTGGCTCATTACAAGCCTACATAGATCAAACACTGAAATATTCCCTGAATTGTTCAAGATTTTCCCCCCAGTGACGGCTGCAGTACAAAAGCTGAATATTACCAAAAGCTCTCCTCACGATTTGCTGGTTTTAATCAACTTCTCTTGGTTCTGCTGTTTGATTTCTGGAGTGATCAGGTAATTAGTTATTATAAATTAGGGGTTTAGGTATCAAATTTCCACACAAGGAATTTTTTCCTATCTCTGGAAGTTTCCAAGGCCAGGTTGGGGACAGGATGGCAGTGGAAATCGCCATGGCAGGGCTGGGACAGGATGGCAACCCAAAAAAACAAAAAAAAAAACAAAAAAAAAAACCCAAAACTCAATTATTTTATGAATCAGGGGTTTTGGGGTGAAATTTAGAGCTCCCAGTGAATATTTTTGTCTCTACACTCATTGGCAGGTGTTGCTTTGCTTGTAGTGTGAGAAGAGCAGAACAACAAGATCCATAAAGAAATCCATAAATCCAAAAGAATGGGATTTATCCATAAAAATCCATAAATCCCAAAGAATTTTATTTATCCATAAGAAATCCATAAATCCAAAAGAATGGGATTAATCCATAAGAAATCCATATTTATCCATAAGAAATTCATAAATCCAAAAGAATTTAGTTCATCCATAAGAAATCGATAAATCCCAAAGAATTGGATTTATCCATAAGAAATCCACAAATCCAAAAGAATTTTATTTATCCATAAGAAATCCATAAATCGAAAAGAATTTGGTTTATCCATAAGAAATCCATAAATCCCAAAGAATTGGGTTTATCCATAAGAAATCCATAAATCCAAAAGAATGGGATTTATCCATAAGAAATCCATATTTATCCACAAGAAATTCATAAATCCAAAAGAATTCGGTTTATCCATAAGAAATTCACAAGTCCAAAAGAATTGGGTTTATCCATTAGAAAACCATAAATCCAAAAGAATTTTATTTATCCATAAGAAATCCATAAATCGAAAAGAATTTTATTTATCCATAAGAAATCCATAAATTCCAAAGAACCTGGTGTATCCACAAGAGTTGAGAGCTGGAGGAATTTGACTTTTTTTCCCTTGTAAGAAGTGATTTGTGTAATAAAGCTGTGGGGAAATTGAACTTGTCAGCGTGTTAAATGCATTTGTCTGCTGGAATAAAATAAACTACACGTGTGCAATTATGGGATTGGAGGCTGAAATTCCCTGTGATTCAAACTCTAATTTATCACCAGTTTTTCTTTAATCCACTCAAGCTTTACCAGTTAACGCTGCATAATAATTTCATTTGAAATGGAAATGAAACAGAAGGCTTTGAAAACAAACATTGAGCATTATTTAAATCTCTGCATTCCAGCTTTGCAGCAACAATTCCAGTGATTTACTGAGCAGGACACAGCTGAAAACTGCCAGGAATTTGGCAAAAAAAATTATGTGTGTGTGTATATATGTATATAAAATACTTGACATTTAAATATTGGTGGGCAGAGTACACTCAGCACTTCAAATATATATTTTAGGAGATGTATTAATTTAAAATAACTCCACAGAGCAGTGTGAGGTTTGTTCTTTTGGGGTTTTCCATCTCTCCAACCAGCCAGATCTTATCTTGAAAGCACCACTACAGTGGAAGGAAAAATAGATTTATGAGCTATTAAAGAAGCAGATGTTATTTTATTTTATTTTATTTTATTTTATTTTATTTTATTTTATTTTATTTTATTTTATTTTATTGTTTTGGCACTGCTCAAACCCAATTTGCCCTTCACAGACAGAGCTGGTATCTCATTTTCTCACAGTCACCCCAGCCCTGGTTTCCCTGCTCTTTTAAAGGGGATTTTTGTGAAGATAAGGTTGATTTTCATATAAATATATATTTGTGTGTAATTTATTTATTTTCATATTATTTTATTTTTAATTTTCATATTAACTTTACTTATATATTTATTTTTAATATTTATTTGTGTGTAATTTTTATTTTTATATTAATTTATTTTTATGTGCATATTAATTATATTAATATATTTATTTTTTATATTTTTGTGTGTAATTTATTTATTTTAGTATTAATTAAATATGTTTATTTTTAATATTTATTTGTGTGTAATTTATTTATTTTAATAGATTTAATTTTTGTTATAATTTAATTTATTTTAATATTAAAATGGGAGCAGAGGCACAGGCAGGGTCAGAGCGATGGACACAAATCCCCCAGGACTTTTCTGCCCCTGTCCCTGTGGTGAGCACATTTCACCACGTGTGTGACAGCTCCAGCTCTTCCTGCAGGAAATTTGGTTCATAAATAACTTTAGAACATAAGGACATTAAAATTATTGGTGTTTACATGAAAAATAATTGAATATCAATCAAAGCACACTGGCAACCTCCCGACAGCTCCAGCTCTGCTGTAATTCATGGAATTAATCAAGGCCTGACACTGGGAGATGTTATTGCAAAGGCTGAGGAAGGAGCAGGAAATTACAAAGTTTAAAAAAAAAAAAAAAAAAAAAAACAAAAAACAAAATAAAAACAGGATAATCTATTTTTTTTTCTTTACTTCCACTGTATGTGAAACTTTCCAGTGGAGGAGAACAAGGCCATGAAAATGCTGCCATAGTTCAGGCCCAGCTAATTTATATTTCAGCCCAAAAATCCACTAAAATGGTGGTGAAAGGGCTGCATCGGGCACGTCTTGAGTTAATCACAACAAAAATGACATTTTGGAGGCAGGAATTCAGGAGATGGTCAGGTCTGGAGGGACATTCCAGACCAAAACCTTCTCATGTACTGCCCCAACTGTGAGAAATTTCACTCAGTGTCCCTGATGGCTCTGTCCACCTGAAATTGTCACATTAAACACCCAGATCTTCAGTCCCCTTTTAACACCCTGAATTAAAACCCATATTAGGATTTTAACATTAGCAAATATTTTAATATTAGAATGCAATTTTAAAATGGCATTCAGTGTCCCTGATGGCTCTGTCCACCGGAAATTCTCACATTAAACACCCAGATCTTCAGTCCCCTTTTAACACCCTGAATTAAAACCCATATTTTAATATTAGCAAATATTTTGATATTAGCAAATATTTTAATATTAGCAAGTCTTGCCATCAGCAGGGTGGCAGTGACTGGATCCAGCTCCTGATTTCCTAGGGGTTGATTAGTGCATGACTCAGGAAAACCAGACTGGGAATTTCCTGGGGTTTAGATTTGGGTTAAGCCTCCACCTGCTCATCATTTGGAGATCTCCAAACCAACAGCGGAGGGAGGCTGAGGTGCAGCAGGGCTGGGCAGAGCCTGAAGGGCTGCAGGGCAGAGAACAGAGCACAGGAGGAGATTTCAGGAGCTGCTCCTCATCCCCAGCTCACCCACAGACAGGGCAGCGATATTTAATATCTCCGACCCCGATCATGTGCTCAGCAGCAGCTCCTAAAAGAACAAATGGCTTTTCCTGCAGCAACAATAAAGGCAGATCTCTCGGGAAAGAGGAGATGAAGTGGTTTTTGTTTGTCTAAAATATGAGCTGGGAAAATAAATAGCTGTGCCACACAGAAAATGCCGTTCAAATAAAACCCTGCACTTTCCTTTTGGATGGGATATTAAACATGACACTGAGATCCCTGCCCAGCTCCCATTGCCCCACAGCCACCTCTGGGTTACACACATTTTGTGATTTATTGGCCCTCACATGCAATATGAGCCTGTTCCTGCCTTGTCATTAATTCCTGGTGCACATTAATTACCAATTGTCATTAATTACTGGTACACAATTCCACAGCCCCAGAGCCTCTCAGGGGAAAGGAGGACATGTAAATACCACACATTTAAGGAGTATATTGATGTGTGTATACCACATATTTAAGGAGTAGATTGATGTGTGTTTATGCAGATGGATCCTCTGCAATAATTTATATTTTGTTGGGATGATTGCTCAGCCAAACACATCTGAGTGGCTTTTGCCAGTGCAAGAACAACAAAGCACAGAAATAAACACAAACTAAAGGGGAGCTCAAGGAACAAACAATACCTTCAGCAGTGGAGGATTCAGCACTAAAATAGGAATCAATCAGATCTATTATTTTAATCTACTTCCCAAAAGCCGGAGCAGCTTTTTTGGATTGCCTGCCTTGAGCAGTGGTGCTCCAGCACCTCCAGAGTGAGAGAACCTCTCCTTACGCCTTCCCTGCTCCAATCCTGCAGATTTAATTGCTTCAGGCTCCTGCCCTATGCACAGCCCCCTGAAATTGGTGCAGCCTTTTCCTCTGGCTGCTGAACTCGCTGTGTCCCTGCTCTGTGGCTGCCTAAGCAGTGGAACTAATACAGTTTGAGGGTGCATAATTCCCGTTCGTGTCAGAGAGGAGAGGATTTCTATGGAGATCAGCATCTCCTGATTGCATGGCTGATCACTCCTCCCCACTCCACAGGCCAGGGAAATAAATGTTTTTTTCCTGGGAGTGAATAAATTCAGGGGTGACAGCTGAAGTGATGGAAGTTAATGGGGAGAGGAGTGATGAATAAACCCTGAGCTCTCAGGACACCTCACCAAACCTGGGACAAGGCTCTGCCCTGCCCAGAGCATCCCCACAGAGGGGAACAGGTCACCCCAAACCCAAACAAAGCGAGAGGAAAAAGGGGGAAATCCTTGGAGAGGGAAAGGGCTGTGGAATGAGCAGGGCTCCGGCTCAGCTCCATCCTTTCTGCACTCCTGGGGCAGAGTGGAAGGGTCAGCACCTCCTGCCTTGCTCTGGGGGATTTCAGGGAATTTCACCATCTGCAAGGATCCTCTGCAGCTCACAGGAAAGGCAGCAGCAACAGGAACTATACCTGGGCAAGCAATTCTGCACCTTGCATATGGGGAAAATAAATCTGTGTGCACTGGCAGGACAGCCTGGGGTTTTTCTCTGATTCAGGGTGGTGTTGCCCTCCAGGTTTCAATTCCAGAAGCATTTGAGTGGTTCCATGATGGAAAACAAGTGGAGAGTGGATGGTGAGAACTGCGCCAACATAACCCCCAAACAGAGCAGGCTCTCAGCATCACCTGGGAACATCCAGTCACCAAATTCAGAAATCATCTCATGTTAAGCCCCAATTCCACAGCCTTAAACTGCTGTCTCACCTGGGTTAATCGGAGAATCAGAATAAAATGTTTTTATTCTCCTGTCCCAGCGTGGTTTTTTTTTTTAATTTTTCCCTTCCTGTTCACAGCCACAACTTCACATCTATTTTAACCACAGCTCCATGGCCCAGCCAGAATACCTGAACAGCAGCAGCCGCAGGTTTGGGCACTGAGCAATTCGTGTCTCCGGAGCAGAACTCAGCACATCCCCTGCTGGCATCCCGCGGCAGCCTCGGGCACTGCGCCCGGCCGGACAAACGCTGCCGGCTCCTCGTTCATCCCCTCACTCATCCCCCCATTCCCTGTACCCTGCGGCTGGAAAAACAAAAATCCACCTCACCAGCACAAACAAAATAAGATTTGTGATGGCTTAGAGCAGATGAACCCCTCCCTCCTTTTACCTGCAAGATTCCCAGAGTGTGGAAAAGCTGGGAAAACACTCGTGGACAAAGCAACCACCCTGAATGCCTCAGCACCCAACTCCCTTAATGTTTGTTTTTTTTTGGATTGTCAAAACTTACTATCTTTCTTTATAAGGTTTTTTTTTTAAGTATTTAATTAAGAAATTACACTTAAATTATTTTTTCTTTAAATTTAATAACTAATCACTCCAAGTTCACAATGTGCACTTTTTTGTCTAATTACAACACGCTACAACTTATGAAAAAGAAGGTGAAGAAGGTAAAGGAGTTTACTCGTTTCTGCCTGAAAATTTTTATCTTGTTTTATAAATTTTACTGTATTTTAAAACTTTAATCTCTAAGTTTTCTACTACACGACATTACACACTTCTAACCACACTACACACTTGTAATCCCAGCTCTCCCCATCAGTTTTGGAAGCCTTCTCCACAGCCTCAGGTCAAATGTAGTGTTTTTCTTCTGAGGGTCAGAGTTTGTCAGCACAGAAACTCTCAGACTCTCAGCCTCCAGATCTCCAGCATCAGAACCCAGAGGCAATAAAAATCAACCACCACAAACTTTTCCCCGCGTTGGTAAATCCAGAATGCGGAGAAGTCAATAGAGCCGAGCCCAGGCTCTAATTAGAGGCTCCTGTGTGAAACCAGCTTTCCTTCAAACACCACAGGGCTCGCGGCAGGGGCAGAATATTCCCTGAGAACCAGAGAAAGCTTCATTAGTGTTGGTGGGAGCAGAGGATCAATCTGCCCTTGTGGAAGTTAATGAGAGCAGCAGATTCACATCCTGGCCTGATCTCGCAGCCCGGGGCTGCAGGGCTGTTGGCATCCCCAAACGCTCAGCACCAGGCTCAGGTGCAGCTCTGCCCAAATTGATTCCACCTGTGTGGCTGTTTAACCGACTGCCAATCCGCCTGCAGGCCACAGATCCCAGAGATGCTCACCTTCAATATTAATGGAGCTCTTCTGCTGTGAGGGAAGGGAAAGGAAAGCTAAACACAATTATAAGAATAAGCACCGACAGCAGGGAAAGCTGGAAAAATAAAAGGTGTTTCATTCAGACAAATGCTAAACCAACCCACTTCAATCAATCACTGCCTTCCCTCGAGGAGGCAAAAATTGCTTTATTAAATCTTGATCAAGAGAAAAAGGGAAGATCTTCATTTAAGGAAAAAAAAAGATTTGAACTATGATAAAAACAAAGATGAACATAATCCTTATTTACAACGAATTAAGTTCCTCTTTGCACTGTGGGGTACCTTCCCCAATGATGGCAGATTGATTTTATTTCCTTCACAAACACATTTGCCTGGCTTGGCTTCCCCGAGAGCCTCCATTCCACTCCAGCTCTGTTCCCACAACATTCCTGCACGTGGAAATCCAGCATTTACCTTTTGCTATTTTTAACTCAAAGCCCGAGACCATGATTCTGTCCTAGAAGAAAATTAGCTTGTGCTAATTGAGTGACAAAAATAAACAAAAAAACCCAAAAAAAAAACCAAACAAAAAAAAACCACCAAAACCACCCCCAAACCAACAAAAAACCAAATCACTGCACCACAAATTGCATGGGACTTTTTTTTATTTTCAATGTTTACAGAGATGGAAATAAATACAGGAAAGAGGAGATTCTTTTAAAAGAAATCAATCAAGTCTTCAAACAGGAAAAATTGTATCCAAGAGTTGTTTCAAACTGGCCACCATTCCAGAGATCAGGAACAGGGTGACAATAATGGGAAAAACTCAAGGTAAGCATTGCCACAAATCGGTGTCGGGAGCCAAAATAACCACGCTACAGCAGATTCTCACATATTTACAACATACCTATCATACAAAATCAGTGGGAGTGTTCAGGGAGTGATTTCTTCTCTGTCCAGTGTATTTAAAGTTACACCAGAGGGTTTGGTGGCTTGGCTCTTCTCCCCAACATCCACAGGAGCGTTTCTGCTTTTGGCAAAGCTTAAAAAATCCTTTGTATCGCAGGAAATCTTCATCCAACATGGGCTTGTGTGCATTTGCACCCTTGTCTGCCATCAGCCCTGCTGCTCAGAGGGCAGAGGCAGCGAGGCTGTGCCTGGGCTCCTCTCCTGAGCTGCAGGATGGGAAGGTGTCCGTGGTGCCAGGGAGCTTCAGGGGGCTGCGAGCACCTTGAGAGAGAGCCAGGGAGGGAAAACCAGCCCAGTTAAACACAGCAGCCAGGCAGGATTCACACACACAGCACTTAACTCAGCCTAACCCTGCTTAATCTGCTGCTCCAGCTCAGAAACACCCACGCAGGTTTTCTTTACCCCTTCCTTCAGAACAGAAAGTTTGAAAAAAAAAAAGTTATTAATTTGCTTTTTATAAGTTCTGACTTGCATTTAAAATGTAAAAATGCTCTTTTAGATCCTTTTTTTCCCAGTCTAACAAGCAAGGTATTTTTCTAAATATAAACCAAGTGGTTTGTACCCCTGCAGCCTGTTTCTCTCGTGCCAGCTCCGTGCTGCATTACTGATTTAATAAAGGGCTCTGGGGAAGGGCACAGACTGTGCCACCAGCAGCTCCTCCTGCCATGTCCCCATGTCCCCATGCATGGACAGCTCTGGGCAGGCAGGCAGTGCTGCTTCATCCTGCATCCCTGCTCTGCAAGGAGCTTTCCATGGGCTGCCTGCCCCCTCTAGCGTTGGAAAGAAAGAACAGGGAAAAATAGTTCCTTTAAGGCTTTTTTTGGGGGGTTTTTGGGGGATTTTAATTCTGAAAACAAACACAACTCCACGGAGCTGACTTTGGCCCAGCTCCTCTGAGGTTTGAGCATCTCCTTTTATTTCCCCTCGTTTCCCTCTTCTGGGGGACGTGGCTGTTTTGGGTGAGTTTTAACAGGCACACAAAGTGAATGATGAAGGCTCTCAGTACGAGGCAGCCATGCAGAGCCAGGTGGTACAAAAGGCACTGAGAGCTCGGGGCAGGTCTGTCCTGAGCCTCCTCTGCTCCAGCACAAACAGCCCCAGCTCCCACAGCATCTGTGCTCCAGACCCTGCCCAGCCGTGGTGCCCTCGCTCCCCCAGCTCAATGTCCTTCCTAAACTGGGGACACGGCACCCAAACTGTCCCTGCTCCTGCTGGCCACAGCATCCCCAGCTGTCCCTCCCAAACAGGACATGTCCTTGTCCCCAGAGAGCTGAGCAGTGTTCAGGTGAGTGCCACCCCCACGAGTGCCACCCCCATGGAGCAGAGCAGTGTTCAGGTGAGTGCCACCCCCATGAGTGCCACCCCCACGAGTGCCACCCCCATGGAGCAGAGCAGTGTTCAGGTGAGTGCCACCCCCATGGGTGTCAGCCCCATCAGTGCCACCCCCATGAAGCAGAGCAGCGTTCAGGTTGAGAGTCACCTCCACGAGTGCCACTTCCATGACTGCCACCCCCATAAATGCCACCCGCATGGAGCAGAGCAGCATTCAGGCTCAGTGCCACGCTGGGGGCAGTGTCAGGGGTGGCTCCGTATCAGGTGTGGCTCAGTGCCACCTGGCAGTGTCAGGGCTGTCTCAGTGTCCCCAGGGCAGTGCCAGGGCTGTCTCAGTGCCACCCTGGGGGCAGTGTCAGGGCTCAGTGCCAGGGCTGTCTCAGTGCCACCTGGCAGTGTCTCAGTGTCGCACCGGGGCAGCGCCAGGGGTGTCTCAGTGCCACCCTGGGGGCAGTATCAGGTATGGCTCAGTGCCACCCTGGGGCAGCGGCTCAGTGTCCCCCCGGGGCAGTGTCAGAGGTGTCTCAGTGTCCCCAGGGCAGTGTCCCAGTGCCCCCCTTGGGGCAGCGTCGGGGCCGTCTGTGTCCCCCAGGGCGGCGCCCAGCTGGCATGTCCTCACCTGGCAGCCCCAGCAGGTGCCCCGTGCTGTGCTGGCGGGTGATGTGGTGCCAGTAGGCGCTGCGGGGCAGGGGCACCACGGTGCCCAGGGACACGGCCCGCTCGCTCCTCCTCAGCTGCAGCTGCAAGGCACGACAGGGTCAGCCACACCTGCAGCACGCCTGGGTCAGCAACTGCTTCTGACAGCAATGCCAGCTACACATATTGCACTAAATGTTATCATCGAGCAGGATTTAATAATAATAATAATATAATACTAATAATAATAATATAATAACAATCCTAAGTAGTAATAATAATAATAATCCTATATAATATATTGAACAAACTAACTTTGTACCCACAAACATTGAGGAATGTGTGTGCCCTTGTTGTTTTTATCAGCAATTGCTTTTCACAGGAATTCCAGTTATACATATTGCCTTGAATTTTATAATCGAGCAGAATTTAGTAATAATAATAATAATAGCTAAATGTTATAATCAAGCAGAATTTAATGATAACAATAAAAAATTATTATTATTATTACTACTACTAAAAATTGAATGAACTAACTTTGCACCCACAAACACTGTGGAATGTGCACTTATCCTTGAACAGGAATTCTGCTTATACAGATTGCTCTAAATTTTATAATCAAGCATGAAGAAATAATAATAATAATAATAATAATAATAATAATAATAATAATAATAATAATAATAATAATAAATGTAATAATTATATACAGCATAATTCTTAAATATAATAGCATAATAACTAAAGTATAATAATTACTTTATTATTAATAGTAAGAATATTAATAATAATAAAGTAATTACACTGCTAAGGATGATTACGACAATACCAATAACACTCCCCCTGAAGAGCCCAATCTGGTGGGTGCCCACTGCGGACCCCCCTGCCCGTGCCCTCCCCTGCCCACCGTACCCTGGAGTCCTTGGCGCTCTGCAGCAGCCGCTGGTGCTGCTCGGCGATGGCCAGGGCGGCCGAGTGCACCTTCTGGTAGATGGCCTCGCCGTGCCTGGTCTGGAAGATGAAGAGCCCCTCTCCCGTGTCACACATCCTGCAAGGCACAGCACAGCCCAGGGCAGCGCAGGGTCCAGCCCAGAGGGAGCCAGAACCTCCCCGAGCCACCCCAAAACCCCCTCGCACAACGAGGGGGGAACCAGGCGGGGACAAAGTCATTGCCACCCTCTGTTCCTGCCTTTCGTCAACCTGGAAATGGAACAAAGTTATTGCCACCTCTGTTCCTGCCTTTTCTCGACATGGAAATGGAACAAAGTTATTGCCACCCTGTGTCCCTGCCTTTTGTCAACCAGGAGGGGACAAAGTCATTGCCACCCTGTGTTCCCGCCTTTTCTCAGCCTGGAAATGGGAAA
Organism: Ammospiza caudacuta; assembly: GCF_027887145.1. Lineage (NCBI taxonomy): Eukaryota > Metazoa > Chordata > Aves > Passeriformes > Passerellidae > Ammospiza > Ammospiza caudacuta. Next base: position 17,716,501 of record NC_080607.1, read on the forward strand.
AAGTTATTGCCACCCTCAGTTCCTGCCTTTCCTCAACCAGGAAACGGAACAAAGTTATTTCCACCTGTTTTTTGCCTTTTCTCAACCAGGAAATGGAACAAAGTTATTGCCGCCCTCTGTTCCTGCCTTTTGTCAACCTGGAAATGGAATAAGTTATTTCCACCTCTCTGTTTCTGCCTTTTGTCAACCAGGAAATGGAACAAAGTTATTGCCATCTCTCTATTTCTGCCTTTTCTCAACCAGGAGGGAACAAAGTTATTGCCACCCTCCGTTCCTGCCTTTCCTCAATCAGGAAACAGAACAAAGTTATTTCCACCTGTTTTTTGCCTTTTCTCAACCAGGAAACAGAACAAAGTTATTTCCACCTGTTTTTTTGCTTTTCTCAACCAGGAAATGGAACAAAGTTATTGCCACTCTCTGTTTCTGCCTTTTCTCAACCAGGAAATGGAACAAAGTTATTGCCATCTCTCTATTTCTGCCTTTTCTCAACCAGAAGGGAACAAAGTTATTGCCGCCCTCTGTTCCTGCCTTTTGTCAACCTGGAAATGGAATAAGTTATTTCCACCCTCTGTTTCTGCCTCTCCTCAATCAGGAAATGGGAAAAAGTTATTTCCACCTGTTTTTTGCCTTTTCTCAACCAGGAAACAGAACAAAGTTATTTCCACCTGCTTTTGCCTTTCCTTAATCAGGAAACAGAACAAAGTTATTGCCACTCTCTGTTTCTGCCTTTTCTCAACTTGGAAATGGAACTTGGGATCATTTAGTAAGGAGGTAATATAAGAGTGGATCTTGGGTCCATGAAATATCTCTGAGAGTTGTTCTCAATTTTGGTTCCCAGCAAGAACCAAGAGAGCACTGGGGCTCTGTGCCCTCAGGACTTGGAGCTCTGGAATTTGTTTTGTCTTTCTGCCTAGGGAAAAGCCATGGAAAACCACAGGGACAAGCAGCCACTGATACAACAGCCACAGAGCTACAAATGGATGTGCAGAGAATACAGGGAACGTAAAAAAACCACAGAAACCAAAGGGCATCATTGCTGTCTGTGCTTGTGTGCAGCCCTGGTGCGTTCACTGACACCCAGCTGCTCCTTCACCGGTGCAAAGGCTCTGGAGAGCTCCTACACAAACCCAGATTTTTATATTTAGGCTCTATCTGGAATCTGTGTCAGGCAGGATTAATTTGTCTTCCCCTTTTGGACTTTTAATGAGTTATGCAGACTTTTGTCTTCCTCTTGAAACAACAAATACAAATTTTAGGTGGCTTTTTTTAGGGGTGTAGATTTGTTCCAGTATTTTAACCGGTGTTTGTATTTGTTTCACTATTTTAATTGGGTTTTGGGACTTATATTTGTTTCACCATTTTAATTAGGCTTCTGGGGGGGTTGCACTTGTTTCAATATTTTAATTTGCTTTGAGGGGGGTTATATTTGTTTCAGTATTTTAATTGGATTTTTAAGGAGGGTTTATACTTGTTTCAGTATTTTAATTGAGCTTTTTGGAAGGGTTTATATTTGTTTCAATATTTTAAATGGACTTGTTGTGGGCATTATATTTGTTTCTGTATATTAACTGATTGGCTTTTTGGGGGGGAGTTTATACTTGTTTCAGTATTTTTATTGGATGATTTTTGGGAAGGGTTATATTTGTTTCAGTCTACTAATTTGGTTTTTTGGGAGGGTTTATACTAGTTTCAGTATTTTAATTGCATTGCTTTGGGAGGAGTTATATTTGTTTAGTATTTTAATCAGGCTTTTGGGGAGTTATATTTGTTTAGCATTTTAATTTGGTTTTTGAGGGGGTTATATTTGTTTCACTATTTCAATTAGTTTTTTAGGGGGGAGGCGTATTTATTTCAGTATTTTAATTTGGATTGGGGGAGGGGTTATATTTATTTCAGTATTTTAATTTGGCTTCTGGGGGGTTATATTTGTTTAGCATTTTAATTTGGTTTTTGGGCGGGGCTATAATTGTTTCACTGTTTCAATTAGGGTTTTTTTTTGGGGGGGGGGGGGGGTTATACTTGTTTCACCCCTTTAATTGCAACGGGTCCAGGCTGGCTTCTGGCTGCAGATCAGCTCCCAAACCCTTGGAAACCCTTGGGGAAAGGTGGAGACACCCCCGGGAAGGCAGAGAGGAGCCGAGCCCACCCGCAGGAGCCAAATCCACCTACAGCACCCGAGCCCACCTACAGCAGCCCAGCCCACCTGCAGGACCTAAATCCACCTACAGCACTCGAGCCCACCTACAGCAGCCCAGCCCACCTGCAGGACCTAAATCCACCTACAGCACCCGAGCCCATCCGCAGGAGCCGAGCCCACCCGCAGGACCCAAGCCCACCTACAGCACTCGAGCCCATCCGCAGGAGCCAAATCCACCTACACGACCTGAGCCCACCTGCAGGACCCAAATCCACTCACAGGACCCAAGCCCACCTGCAGGACCTAAATCCACCTACAGCACCTGAGCCTACCCACAGGAGCCGAGCCCACCTGCAGGACCTAAATCCACCTACATGACCTGAGCCCACCCGCAGGAGCTGAGCCCACCTACAGCACCCCAACCCACCTGCATGACCCAAATCCACCTACAGCACCCGAGCCCACCCACAGGACCCAAATCCACCTACACGACCTGAGCCCACCTACAGCACCCCAGCCCACCTGCAGGACCTATATCCACCTACAGCACTCGAGCCCATCCGCAGGAGCCAAGCCCACCTACACGACCTGAGCCCACCTGCAGAAGCCGAGCCCACCTGCAGGACCTAAATCCACTCACAGGACCCCAGCTCACCTGCAGGACCCAAATCCACCTACACAACCTGAGCCCACCTGCAGGACCAAAATCCACCTGCAGGAGCCAAATCCACCTACAGCACCCCAACCCACCTGCATGACCCAAATCCACCTGCAGGAGCCAAATCCACCTACATGACCTGAGCCCACCTGCAGGACCCAAGCCCACCTGCAGGAGCCAAATCCACCTGCAGGACCTAAATCCACCTACACGACCTGAGCCCACCTGCAGGACCTAAATCCACTCACAGGACCCAAGCCCAAAGCCCACCTGCAGGACCCAAGCCCACCTGCAGGAGCCGAGCCCAGCTATAGAACCCGGGCCCATCTACAGCACCCCAGCCCATCTACAGCACCCCAGCCCACCTACACGACCTAAATCCACTCACAGGACCCCAGCTCACCTACAGGACCCAAGCCCACCTGCAGGACCTAAATCCACCTGCAGGACCTGAGCCCACCTACAGGAGCCGAGCCCACCTGCAGGAGCCAAATCCACCTGCAGGAGCCGAGCCCAGCTACAGCACCCATGCCCACCTACAGGAGCCCAGATCCACCCACAGGAGCCCAGCCCACCCACAGCACCCATGCCCACCCACAGCACCCATGCCCACCTACCTGCCCGCCTCGAAGGTGAACCAGGCTGGGTCGCGCCCGTAGCGCCGCAGGGCACTGAGAGGCCACGAGACCAGTTTGACTCTGGGATTCTGGATGTCCCAAAGACAGATATTCTCAAATGTTATCTGCAAGGTACATTCCCCATGCACATCTAAATTAGGGGATGGCATCAAATACACATTGAATCTCTCTGGGAGAAAAACAAAAGGTTAGTCTAAAATCCCTGCCCAGCACAGGTGCAAGTCATTCAAGGAATTTCCTATTTTCCATCCCTATTGTTTGCACTTAGAGCTAATCATTCCCACACAAAGAATTCCTTCTATAACTCTGTAAACCCCACGTTTGGGGCAGTCAAATGCTGCACCCAAAGGGCATCAAATATTTGTGTGTGCACTCAGAGCCTGAGGAGAAGTGCACCAGCATAATCCTGGTATTTGCAAACAGCTCATAAAGTTGTGAGCAATTTGTGAATAAATCCAGTGCCTGAGCAGGTAATGAGCTCATTTGCACAGGAAAGTGGAGTAGCCACGGGCTCAGGTTTTGCATGCAATTACTGTTATTTATTATTCTCTTTACAAAGCCTCAGCCACTGACATCACACCAAAAAGACACACAACAAATCGTTCCCATCTCCAAGAGCAGCTAACTGATCTGAGAAAGGGAAGTGCTACTCCAAAATAATTCTAGATAACTTATTTATTATCTCTGGTAGCAAGAGCCAAAAATAAACCCCCAACCAACCAAAACCAACACCCCAAAACAAGCAAGGAGGACTTGGAAAAACAGTTTTGCTCCTTTTAATTTCCAATATCATTATGTACAGTCTAAAAGGCTTGAAAATAATGCAATAAAAAATGGAAAATGTCGATATTTCTGTACCTACCACTCTGCTCCCTCTCTACTCCAGATGCCAACAAGTCAGGCTCTCCAAGGCTAATGTCATTAATTCGTGTTCCCAGGCACTCCATCTGCAGCACCTTGCACCACTCATCTGCCTCAAGCTCTGCACAAATGCCCAGAAAATCTCTGTGTGGGTACATCGCGTTTATAATTCCACAGCCAGCGCTCCGAGCGCGGCTGTTTGACCCACCTGAGTCACAAGCGAAGGTTCTGGAGGTGTCATCACTGAAATAAATGCCCACCGCGTGCTTCTTGGTGCCTTTGGGCAGCCTCGAGATGCTCTTCACGTTACTGAGCTCCGTGACCTGGGAAAGCACAATTGGGGATTTGAGTGGGGAGCTTGGAAAGGGATCTGTGCATCGCTGGGGAGCAGAGGAGGGCAAGGAGAGGGAGAGGAAGGTGGGACAGCACCAGCAGGCCCAGGGTCTCTGGGATGGCTCTTGAGGAGACGCAGCCCTGCAGGAATCACCTCAGTGGGAAATGCCAGGGGAAATTCTGTGATGGTGCTCACGGGGGTCCCAGGGTGAGGGAAGAGACGAGGATCTGACTCCATGCTTCAGAAGGCTGATTTATTATTTTATGGTATATATTACATTAAAACTATACTAAAAGAATAGAAGAAAAATTTTCATTAGAAGGCTGGCTAAGAACAGAATAGAGTAGAGTAGAGTAGAGTAGAATAGAATAGAGTAGAGTAGAATGGAATGGAATGGAATGGAATGGAATGGAATGCAATAGAATAGAATAGAATAGAATAGAATAGAATAGAATAGAATAGAATAGAATAGAATAGAATAGAATAGAATAGAATAGAATAGAATAGAATAGAATAGAATGATAACAAAGGTTTGTGGCTCAGACTCTCTGTCCGAGCCAGCTGACTGTGATTGGCCATTAATTACAAACAACCACATGAGGCCAATCCCAGATGCACCTGTTGCATCCCACAGCAGCAGATAATCAGTGTTCACATTTTGTTCCTGAGGCCTCCCAGCTTCTCAGGAGGAAAAATCCTAAGGAAAGGATTTTTCATAAAAGATGCCTGTGACAAAATTCCATCCTCCCTTGGGAGATGCAGCAGCCACATCCTCCAATGTGGTGGATGTTCACAGGGTCCCAGGATGAGGAAGAGATGAGGGTCTGACTCCATGTTTCAGAAGGCTGGTTTATTATTTTATGATACATATTATATTAAAAGAAAATTATATATTAAAACTATACTAAAAGAATGGAAGAAAGGATTTCATCAGAAGGCTTGAAATGAATAGAAAGGAATAAATAACAAAAGCTCATTAAAAGGAATAAATAAGAAAGGACTCTCTGAGAGTCCAAGCCAGCTGACTGTGATTGGCCATTAATTAAAAACAATCAGCACTGACCAATCACAGATGCACCTGTTGCACTCCACGGCAGAATATAATTGTTGTTTTTCTTTTCCTCTGAGGGTTCTCAGCTTCTCAGGAGAAAAATCCTGGCAAAGGGATTTTTCATAAAGTACCATGGTGACACTCCAGCTCTGTAGGACATCAGTGAGGGACATCATCCAGGACATCACCATCCTGAGGGAACTGCAGCCAAGGGAAAGGGGGAACCAGAGCTCCCTCCAGGCTGAGCAATATTCACACGAGGGGCAGGAGAAACACAACCTGGGGCAGCAGCACCAGAGAGGGGCAGAGGGAAACCCAAAGGATTCACCCAATTTGGAGCTCCAGCACAGTGCAGAAAAGCTGCTCTCTGTATTATTTTTTATTGAGGATTTGTTAGACTGCTCCACTTAAAAAAAAAAAATAAATAAAAGCAAAAATAAAATCACAGTTTTCAGTATCAGAAAGTGTTTTAAAGATTCAGAATCAGATTTCTGTCGTTTGGGTGCCAAACAATGACTGGAAAAAGCTTTTACACCCAAAGCCCTGAGCCTGGTGCCTCACTCCTCACTCCCAGCTAAGTGACAGCAATCACTAAAATAAATGTTCAGCAGCTCCTCCTCAGCAGAGTGGTCAGACTGGAAACATTTCATTTGCCACCGATACAGTTTTGCCTGGAAAACAATTACACGTTCCAAAATCCAATTTTCCAAATGGATTATTCCATAAACAGGCAGAAAAGACTGCTTAAATGACTCCTGCTGTTGCAAGGCAAGATTAATACAATCAGATTAAAACCCAGCCCCTCGAGGGCTCAGTGTATTCCTGTCAGCAGGACACAATTGGCTCAGCTTTTATTGGAATATTGAGGATTCTGGCACATCACTAAGGCAAAAGAAATAAGAATTTCCTCCTTCCTCCAGTATTTTGTTCAAGAATGTGGCAATTTGTGGTTGCTTATTTATTTTTAACAAGTGAAAACCAGACACTCACCTGAAAAGCAACTCGGTCTGCAGATTTTGCAGCCTGAATTCTAATTATTTTCCCTCCCTTGTGGCACCAAAGGAATTATGTGGGCAATTTGCTTTGTGTATGCAAATTCCCAGTTCACTCCATAAACCCCAACTGAGTGCTCCCACATTACCTTCATTTTAGGGCACTGTGACCTTCCCACTTTTAAAAAATAGAGCAAGATTAGATTAGAAAGGATTTAAAGGTTAATATTACACCAAAAGAATTATTTCTGTTTAACACATTATTTCTGTTTTACACCTCCAGCGGTGAGGATGTCCCCTTTAGGATTTTATAATGGATAAAACCTCCCCCAGGACTGATGAGGGCTGTTCGAGTTTTGTATTTTTATCAATTATTTTCTCAATAATTTTATGTTATCAATAATTTTTTCTCAATTATTTTCTCAATAATTTTATGTTATTAATTAATGTATTGATTGATAATTTTTTGTTATCAATAATTTTCTCAATAATTTTACGTTATTAATAATTTCCCTCAATTAGTTTGAGAGAAACCTGTTCCTTACCTTGTGGTAGCACCTGAAGTAAGCAGCTCGTTCATCTGAGAACTTCTCCAGCCTCTTGGGCCCTTTGCTTGAGGCCTTTTTGAACACCAACCAGCATCTCTGGTAAATCTGGAGGCACAAAAGGATGAACTTGGCACCTGCACTGAGCCGAGCATCAGCAGCACCAACAGGGAAGGGAAATCCTCAATCTGCTGTGGAACCCCAGAAGTTCATGGGGAGCACAAGGCCAGGCTGTGGGGGAGCTCCATCCTCTTTTTTTGGGCCCAGCCAGAAATCCTCGTGTGTGAGGAGGGTTTTTGTGAATTCTGTATTTTGTGAATTCTGTGCTTTGTGCATTTTGTGAATAAGGGTGCCCTGTGAGCACCAGGAATAATGGACAATGCAAAAAGCAGATTATTTAAGCGCAGAACCCAGGACCATCCTGTCACTTTGCTCCCAGGGTCTAACTGAATTTAAATCCAGGTCATTTGGGGCAGGCTCTGTGCAGGGTGGATTTAAAATCACCTTTTCCATCTCTCCATCTCCTGCCACATTCCCTGCAGCCCTCCCAGAGCTCTCAGCTGAGCTCAGCCTGCCCACAGAGGCAGGAGTTGCCAGCCCTGCCAACTGCTCACAGCCCACTCTCCATCATCACACCTGGCAGCTTCCAACTAAGCCCAAACTGCCACCAAAAACAGTGGGATTTCGAGAGCAAAACAAAAAAATAACCAGACAGGCCCTCAGCAAGTGGCTCACAGCATAAATTCAGTGATCAGTGATGGCATCCCAGCCATCAAATACCATTTATTTTACTTTTTCAAGTCCAAAAATGCCGTTCTCAACCTATTTAGTCGGTTTACCAGTAAGCAATTAACCAATACCACAAAATATCTCCCCAAATCTCTCACAATTCATTATCAATCCCACTAAAACCCAGAATATCTAAACCAAATTTCTCCCCCTGAAACACCCTATGAACCTCAACATTTAGAAATCCCTAATCCTTACATAAATCCTTAATATGGCTGAATAAAGCAGAAAAAACTCTTCTGCTGCAGGCCATCAGAGAAGAGCCAAGAAGCATTTACAGCAGAAACCCTCCCTTGGCAGGGACAGCTGAGAAAAGGCAGCCAGGCTGGGGCTCAGCATCAGATCTGGCTCCTTGGACATCGGCCGAGCTTTGTGCAGGGCACGGTCACTGCTGGGCATGGGACTGGAGAGAGACCCAGCCTGGGGTGGGACTGGGCAGGAGAAACAGCAAAGGCTTCCCTGGGGCTAAACTGGGCTCTGGGCAGGCAGCTGGTGCTGCCAGCAGCTGGATCTGCAGCTGGACGTGCAGAATTTGCAGCAGGATCTGCAGCTGGATGTGCAGAATTTGCAGCTGGATCTGCAGCTGGACGTGCAGAATTTGCAGCTGGGTCTGCAGCTGGACGTGCAGAATTTGCAGCAGGATCTGCAGCTGGATGTGCAGAATTTGCAGCTGGATCTGCAGCTGGACGTGCAGAATTTGCAGCTGGGTCTGCAGCTGGACGTGCAGAATTTGCAGCTGGATCTGCAGCTGGATGTGCTGCCCAGTCGTGGCACAATCCTGGGAACAGCCCCGTGCGGGATCAGGGAGCTGCAGGGTTTGCAGTGATCCCTGTGTGCCAGAGCATCTGGCTCTCCAGCTCCGCAGGCCATGGGGCACTGCTGAGCTCATTAACACTCACAGAGCTCGCTAATTAGGGCATGGGATGCTCTGGGTGACGGCCACCCCAGCCCTGCCAAGGACACTCCAGCCACAGCAGGGCAGCAGGCACGGCTGGGAGCTGCCCCACGCCTGGGATCCTCACAAACTCAGCTTTCCATCCCTCACAGCGCACAAATATCTCTGCAGGAGCTGCACTTGCTGTATTTCAGAGCTGGACTCGTGATTTTAAGATGACACCTAAGAAGACCCCAAAAAAAAGGGGCAGAAGTTGCACAGGAACAAACCCTTTGTGCTAATAAAGCAACTTTTCCAGCCCTGAGCTGCCACATCCAAAGCCAGCCAGGGGAGAAGGGCTGCAGTTTCTCCATCCCTGAGCAGCCCAGCTGTGCCTGAAAACAGAGTAAAAACCTACAAACCTGGGGTGATGATGATTGTGAGGAGCTGCCTGCAGATCCCAGGTGACAAACACCCTGCCAGCATCCCTCAGCAGATGGGATAATGGGAATAATGGGAATAATGGGAATAATCTCCCACTCCCGGCCTGCTGGCACCCTCTGGCACCAGCCGTGGGCTGCAGGGAGCACCAGAGGGGTTTCTGTGATCAATTTTTCCACAGTTTCTGCCATCCCTGCAGACAGCTCCAGGTGTGCAGCGAGCCCTGGCTCAGCACAGGTGAAGTCACCCCATTGCTCCCCATTTCCCCAAAGCGCTGCAGGCAGAGCTCAGTGCCCGGGAGCAGCTGTGGAACCCCAGGGATGGGCAGGGAAGGGCAGAGGGAGCTGCCAGGGGGTGCCAGCAGGCTGGGCTGCACCAGGGTGGGCCTTGGCAGGGGAGAGAGGGACCCTGGCACATCTGGAGTGGTTCCTGCCCCTCTGGAGTGATCCTGTCCCCCTGTCCAGCACATCTGGAAGGGTCCTGTCCCTCTGCCCAGCCCCATGAGGCACATCTGCAGTGCTGTGTCCAACTGTGGGCTCCTCGGAACACAGAGCACCTTTTTCATTTGTTTTTGGGGATTTTTTTTGGTTTTGGTTTTTTGCGGTTGTTGTTGTTGATTTGCTTTGGTTTGGTTTTTTTGGGTTTTTTTTTTTGTTTTGTTTTTTTGTTTTTTTTTTTCTTTTGATTTAGATGAATGGAGCAATACTGAGTTAAAGAAGCACTGAATAAAAGGATGGCAGAGCCAGTACTTCCCTGCTAGAATTCCCCCTTCCACCCTCTTCCAGCCCTCCTGCCCTTCTCCAGGTTGCTCCATGCACAAACCCAGCTCGTATGAATTCCTCACGTCTCACCTGGGTAATTAAAGGCTGAGTTCAGGAGTTCATTCACGTTTAGGGAGATCCAAGCTGAAGAAAGCTGCATTAAAAAATGTCCATAAAAGCTCTGCACTCCTGCATTTACCAGGGAATGGCCACTTGTGTTTCAGCACAAGCACCGTGCCAGGAGCTGCCACTCATTCAGAACAGATCAATGCAGAACAGCAGCAAACATCCCCCCTCACCTTCCTGGACACATCACAGCAAATTTTCCTTTGCCAGACAGAGAATTCATTGAGAGCTCCCCAGACAAACATTACTTGGCAAGTAAAGGGACAATTTAACCTCTTACACTGGCATCACTGAGGGGAAATACCACTCTGTTGACCCTATTGATCTCCTGAACCGAAACAAGCGACATTATCAGTAAAACAACAACAACAAAAACCCCACCAATATCCATTCCAGCAGCTTGAACTCTCACTGGCATTTCTGACAGCACTTGATGAAGCCAGACAAAAAGATAATGGAGCAGTCCATCATCTTCCCCAGCGTTCCTGAAGCTACACAAACACCAAATTAAGATGTCAGGCTCAAATTAAGATGTCACTCTCAGGAGCAGCCCTTGCATCTGTTACTTTCTCTCAAGTGTTTCCACGGGCTCTGCAAAACGTCATTTATCCCTGATCTCACTGCAGGGCAATGCCCTGCACAGCAGAGGGAGAATTCCACACTGGGAAAGGAGCTGCTGATGAAAAGGCCCCAGAAGCACCACAGAGTGAATTTCACCTGTTTATAATCAGGATTCCTTTCTCTTCCACTGCCTGGGCAATCATCCCTGACACACCGTGCAGGCTGGGGCTGTCACCTGCAGAAATCACAGATTTTTCTACCAAAAAAGAGGAAATAAGGAAAAGAGCGCCAGGATCCACAACCAGCAGGCCAGGGAAGCGTTTGGGATAAAGGAAAAGGGTCAGATTTGCTTTAAACTTGTTACAATGCAATATATATATCTTAAACAAGATGGCAAATGGGTAAGAGGCGCTTGTTTAGGAGTCAATTCAGCCCATGGAAACATTTGGAATTGATTGACTTCACAAGGTAAGCCCAACTTTCAAAGAGCACAGAAGGTGATTTATCTGAAAACAGGCTGGAAAGCACAAAAAAACCATTCCTCCTCCAAAGATGTGCCAACATCAAAGCAAGAGTTCCATATTCCAAATAATGATCTGTATAATCTTTTGGGGAAAATCAGGAATAGTTCTGAGGTTTGTCCTTTTTGGCTTTTGGTGGGGTTCTTTGGGAACAAATTAAGACCCTCATCATTCCGTGCTGTTCCCACGAGTCAAACACCAAAAGAAACAAAATGTGATTCCACCAGGGGAGCTGCAAAACTCCCTTGTACCCCCTCCAGAGGCAGGCTGAGCACCTGATCCCCCAGCACAGGGGTGACCCCATGAGGACACATGTCACTGTGATATTTCATGAAAAATCCCTTCTCCAGGATTTCCTCTCCTGGGGAGCTTCAGCTTCTCCATGTTTTGTTGCTTTGGAATGGGATTTGGAGAATTGTTTACCCAGCATGTGAATTGTTTTAATTTAATGGCCAATCCCAGCCAGCTGTGTTGGACTCTCTGAGTCTGTCATGGGTTTTTATATTCGTTCCCTTCCAGCTTTCTGATGTATCCTCTCTCTTTCTTTACTATAGTTTTCAAATATAATATACAATATATATTATATACTATATATTATATACTACATATTATATATTATATACTACATATTATATATTATATATTATATATTATATATTATATATTATATATTATATATTATATATTATATGTTATATATTATCTAGTATATAGTATATAGTATATAGTATATAGTATATAGTATATAGTATATATTTAATTGTATTATACATTATATTTGTATATAATATACAAATGTATATAATGTATATATATACATTATATATATTTGTATTATACATGATATTTGTAATATATAATATATAATATATAATATATAATATATAATATATTATATATAATATATTATATATTATATATTATATATTATATATTATATATAACATATATTGTATATTATATTATATTATATATATTATATATTATATATTATATAATGTAATATATAACAAATACAATGTAATATGATATTATCTAATATAATATCTAATATATAATAAAATATAATAAATGTAATATAGTAAACGTAATGTAATAAATGTAATGTAATAAATGTAATGTAATAAATGTAATGTGATGTGATTAATATAATATAATATAATATAATATAATATAATAGCCTTCTGAGAACCTGGAGTCAAATTCTCGTCTCTCACCTCATCCTGGGCACCCTCCCAACACCCCAACAGACCCAGACCTGGCCTCTGATCCCCCATCTCTGTGCCACACCAAACCCACAGGGTTTTCTGCCCCAGTGCCCAGAGGGAGCTGCTCTGGCCTTCGCTGGGATCCCTCCCCTCATCAGCTCCAGGAAAAGGCTCCAACCTCCCCAGGAATGTTCTGGACGCCATCCCTGCTGCCACTGACAGGCTCCAAGCAATAAGAAATCTTAATATCTGTGAATATATTCTAACACCTTATCTGGCAGCTCGGGAGGACTCTGAATTTCCAGGGAGATTAATATCCTGCAGGTTGCACTTGGTGCCTGAGAAATCTGTTCAGTTTTTCCCTCTCTCCAACTTCCAGACTGGAAGGAGCTGCAGAGGTGAACAGAGTTTTATTAATAAAGCTGCTTCAAACTGAGACACAGGAACTTTTTCCCTTCTCCTTCCCCCTTCCCCCAGCCTTACATCATTCTCCTTTCCAGTTTTCACAGCCCAGGCTCTGAAATCCTCATGTTAACTCGCTGGCACAGGTACCCAGGCACCCGATCTCCCGCACCATATGGTTGCAGTCCTGCAGATTGTCTCTCCCCCGCTCTGCCTCTCCTCCCAGCGGCTTTCGCAGCCCCCGAGCTGAGTGGAGCCTGGCACAGTGCTGGGCACAGGGATGTGCAGCGCCCGGCACAGTGCTGGGCACAGGCATGAGCAGAGCCCGGCACAGTGCTGGGCACAGGGATGTGCAGCGCCCGGCACAGTGCTGGGCACAGGCATGTGCAGAGCCCGGCACAGTGCTGGGCACAGGCATGTGCAGAGCCCGGCACAGCGCTGGGCACAGGGATGTGCAGAGCTGGGCACAGTGCAGGGCACAGGCATGTGCAGAGCGGGGCACAGTGCCGGGCACAGGCATGTGCAGCGCCCGGCACAGTGCAGGGCACAGGCATGTGCAGAGCGGGGCACAGTGCCGGGCACAGGCATGTGCAGCGCCCGGCACAGTGCAGGGCACAGGCATGTGCAGCGCCCGGCACAGTGCTGGGCACAGGCATGTGCAGCGCCCGGCACAGTGCAGGGCACAGGCATGTGCAGCGCCCGGCACAGTGCAGGGCACAGGGATGTGCAGAGCTGGGCACAGTGCAGGGCACAGGCATGTGCAGAGCGGGGCACAGTGCTGGGCACAGGCATGAGCAGCGCCCGGCACAGTGCTGGGCACAGGGATGTGCAGAGCCCGGCACAGTGCTGGGCACAGGCATGAGCAGCGCCCGGTACAGTGCTGGGCACAGGCATGAGCAGAGCCCGGCACAGTGATGGGCACAGGCATGTGCAGAGCCTGGCACAGTGCTGGGCACAGGCATGTGCAGCGCCCGGCACAGTGCTGGGCACAGGGATGTGCAGCGCCAGGCTGCTCAACGGGGCTGCCCCAGCGCTCGCCACAACTCAAACCCAGCACAGCCGACCCTCAGAGCTCCAGCCCTTCCACAATCAAACCTTTCTGCTGGACTGGGCGAGCCCTGAGCTTCGGGCAGGAGTGTCCCTATGGGACACGAAAGAACACAAGCTCACACTGCGGCTCTCAAGGTAAGAAAAAGGGGAGTTTATTTTCTGACTCCAACATTTATAGATTTCCAAAAGTGACAGCGGATTGGAGGGTGACAGTGCCACCTCTCCAATGATGCTGGACAAACCATCAACTCTCTCTACTTCTATAAAGGAATGCAAAACAATGAGTTATTTACAGAAAGTGTGTGAGAAAGTTCACTACAAGAATGTCAACATCAAAAAGCTGAGAAAATCTTAAAAAACCAGGGTGACACAGGAGTTTCTCCAAATTTCTAGGCACAGGCAGAAGTTTTCCCATCTGAAATGAGGGTGTGCAGCCAGCGCTGGCGCTCTGTGGGAACAACCCTGGACAGAATTGCTGGGTGTTCCCAGCTCAGCCTTGGCCACTGTGCACAGGGAACTCCTCACCCAGCACTCCAATAAACACAGCAAGGCTCCACACCCTCCTCATTGCAGGTGAAAGTTTAACATTGCCAGGAAACCACTAAGCAAAGCAAAGCAGGCAAGCCAGAAAATGAAGAACTAATTTTTGTGACGGTGTTCACGGGGGTTTTCAGGTGAGGGAAGAGACGAGAGTGTTGACTCCATGTTCAGAAGGCTTATTTATTATTTTATGATATATATTACATTAAAACTATACTAAAAAGAATAGAAGGAAAAGAATTATAACAAAGGCAGCTGCCTCAGACTCTCTGTCCAAGCCAGCTGACTGTGACTGGCCATTAATTACAAAAAACCACACGAGACCAGTCCCAGATGCACCTGTTGCATTCCACAGCAGCAGATAACCATTGCTTGCATTTTGCTCCTGAGACCTCTCAGCTCCTCAGGAGGAAAAAATCCCAAGGAAAGGATTTTCACAAAAAGATGTCTGGGACAATTTTTTTCCGCTGGGTTTTTCAATCAATGCAGCAGCACTCGAGCATTTCCCAGGAGCAAACAGCTGGCTGCAGAGCTGTGGCAGCCCCAGCTCCCTCCTGGCACAGGCTGAGGGCTCAGTTACCACAAACCCTGCACGCAGGGCTGCCCACGAGTGCCCCAAGGCCGGAGGACACCCCCGACTCCACATTCCTTCCCCCTGATGTGATGGAGATGCTTTGGGCCAGGCAGGCTCCTCAGGCACAGAAACCTGAGCCCCACAGATCCCATTTCTGTCCTCAAGGAGGGTCACACTAAAGAGGGAACAGCTCCAGCACTCACATCTCCCACCAGGGCTCAGGATACTGAAGGGGAAGCTCGGCCTGGACAGGGAGCGCAAACCCAAAAAGTGAGCCTGGAACCAGCACACTTTTCCCTGGTGCAGCTCCTCATGCTCAGCAGTGCTGCAAACCCCTCCACTTCAAAGATCTGCTCCTGTTCTGATTTTAATTGGGATTTTTAATTGAGCCAGCCCAAGCTGAAGAGAAAGCTCAGGTGTGTTCACATCCCAAAAATGGAAAGCCAAGAACAGGTTTTCCACCAGGGAAACATCTCCACAATGCACTCCCCCCTCAGAAAGGTCACACCTGTACCCACAGAATAAGGCACGATCTGAAAATCATGAGCACAAAAACGACTTTTTAGACAGAGAGAAGCCATAAAGCAGCAGCCCTGCTTCATGCTCAGACATAAATCCATTTATCAGCTGCCAAAGCGCTGAGCGTCCCTCCCCAGACACAGGCACTGGTGGTCCCTGGCAGAACCCCTGCTCCCACAGCAAATCTGATTTTCCCCTGCTTTGGAGCACTCTGGAGGTGCTGCCTCTGCCCTGTCAGCATTTCCCAGCTCACAGCCTCCCGTGTGTCACTGCTAATAATGACACACCAGCCCCACACCACCGGCTCAGGCAATGATCCTCCTCCCTACAAGGGTGGAAAGAGCCAGGAGAAAGCTCACTCTTCCTGAATAAATCTGGCTCTGCAGAAGACACATGCGGCACAAATGTTGCTATGGAAACCATTCTATTAAATAATATTCAATTAAACTCACACGTCTGAGGCACGCAGGAAGGGTTCAGGTGCAGAGCTAATTAGCCTAAATTCAATTTTGGAATTACAGAGCAGGGCCTGGCAGAGCCGTCACGTTCCTTTCAGAGGAGGCTGGGCTTTGAGCAAGCTGCTTCTCTGCTCCCCTCTCATTCCAAAGGTGTCACCTGCACCCCAGGCGCTCAGGAAAGCCATTTCTGAGGCAATCTGTGGCTCCCGGTTCCCTTGGAGATGGAACTGCCACAGAGGCACAGGCAGGGGCTGCATCCAGCCCGGAGAGCAGTGCTGTGACTGCAGCCGTGCCAGCAGCACGGGGGAGCGGCTGCAGCGACTCCCATCGCATCCTGCCACACAGGAGGGAGCTGAGATCCCCTCAGCCACCACAGCCCTGCAGGGTTTTCCTTCCTGATGGTTCCACGGCCTGGGGAGCTTGTCTGAAAGTTATTCTTCCATACTTGGAAGTATTTTCTTCCCTTTCTCCCTTCCTTTTCTTCCCTTTCCAGCACCTGGGTGTCCCACAGCCCTCCCCAGCTGTGGGAAACAACCTGTTGGCTGTTTAAACAAAAACAAAATAACAAAAGAATTTGTTTAAAAAAAAACCCAAATAACAAAAAACAAAAGCAACCTGTTGAAATCCATTGCTCACCCTGTGAAGGAGGCAAGATGACAGCAGCCACTGAGTGAGACTGAATTCAGGCTCAGCCAGCCCCAGGTGTCCCATCACACCTGCAGCAGCAGGAAGGGGCACCAAGGAGCAGGGACAGGCTCCAGCCCTGCCTCCAGAGACCTCAGACTGGTGATAATTCCCCATTGCTGCACATCAGGGCACTGGGCTGGGAGCAGCTCACAGAAAATGCCACAGGGAGAATCTGCAGCCACATCTGCTCTCGAGTCATGGGCCAACCCTTCCCAAGCTGGAAACTAAGCAGCCCCAAATCATAACCTGTGTATGGTCCATAAAAAAACCCCAACAAGCCAGCATACCTACACTTTGTAGGCTGTAGGTCCATAAAAAAAGAGGAAGAATATTTCATATAATGCTCTTTTTAATGATACCACATCCAACTCATCAGTTTTGCAGGGAGAGCAGGCTGGAGACCCAAGTCTTGCTTTTAATGCCTTTTAAAAAGGTTGATTTAAGAAGCACCTCCCAGGGTACTCTGAGTAGAGGGGGCAGAGAAATGACATTTTTACAGCTGTCACATCTCCTAAGAGGGCATCCGGCCCTTCCTCAGCAGCAGCACCCTCAGAGTGGTCTGGAAATAAAGGAAAGGCACCAGCACTGACAGCATTCACAACTATTGTGTGGTTGGATAAAACCTTACTCATACCTTCACTGAGCTTTGCTGTTACAGCATGGGAAAACACAGCACAGTTTAATCTTACTCATCCTTTACACCAGAGCAAACTGAACGCTGTAATGAGGCTGAATCAGGACACAATTGTGCCCAATTTACTACAATGGCATTCCCTCAAAATGTCACAGAATCTCGTGGTTTTACAGCATGAGCTGTGCCTGCCAGTGCAGGGCTGAGAAATGCAGCCCGATGGAAGAGTTCTCAATCTCTCCTGTTTCCAAAGCAGCCAGGGAGATGCAAGTTCCCAAAACTGTGGAGAAGTCATTGCCCACAACGGGCACAGCAAGAGAAGGGAGCTGTAACTGCACTGGCTTTCAGAGGACCACAGACACTCCCCCGAAATGAACAAATTCTGGAGTAATACAACAGTGTTTAACACAATAAATCTGTTTCTTTCCGGTCCTGCGAGGCAGATACACCAATTGAAATGTTCAATACACACACACAGCCTTCTTCCAGGTGCATCCCCTGGGCCAGGCTCCCTCAGGGACACGGAGCTCTCCAGTCCATCCCCTGCCGGGATATGGGGGAGCCCTGGGCTGGAGGAGCATCCCTGGAACTCCAGAGCTCACCCCAGAACCGGCATCACGCCACGGCCCCAGAACAGCCTGGAAATAACCCCAATATTACACCAGCACCCAAGGGGGGCTGCGGGAATTTTCATTTGGTGCAACTCAAGCGACTCTAAAAGCCCCGAAAACACCGCAAAGCTTCACCTGCCCCACGCAGGAGCCCAAACCCGGAGTGGCAGCAGGAACAGGAGCACCCGAGCGCTGCAGGGTCCGTGCAGTTATTAGGGCAGATAGTTCCTTCATGCAGTTATTAGGGCAGATAGTTCCTTCATGCAGTTATTAGGGCAGATAGCTTTAGGACTTTGCCTGTATTTAGGGTGACGAAAACGGCTGCGTATAGGTAGAAGTTGAGGAGGGTGAGTTTAGGGCTGTAGATAATAATGATTGCTATTCAGCCTAGGTAGGAGATAGGAAAAAAAAGCTAGGATTTTTCGAATTTGTGTTTGGTTGAGTCCTATTCATCTTCCTAGGGCCTGCCGGAACTCCCGCACCCCCAGCTCTGCCCGGAGCTCCCGCACCCCAGCCCCGGGCACGGCCCCAGCCCCGGGTCCCTCCCGGAGCCAAGGGCAGGGACGGCGGCGGAGGCAGCGCAGCATCCCCGGCTGCCGACGGGAGAGATTGAGAAAATAAATATATCCATCCACACCTATATACAATGCACATTCAGGTGCCTTCATTGTTCTCTCCTCATCTTTTTGTTTCCTGCGGAAAAACCCACCCGGCTCAGTTTGCATAAAGAGGACAAAGGAGCGGCAGGGGAAAAGAAATAAATAGCAAAATGCCCAGCCCTGGGCAGGTTCCCCCGGGCACTCACCCCCAGCCGGCGGCTCCGGATGCGCACGTAGCCCTGCTTGACGATGTCGTTGAAATTGGAGGCCATCCTCGCCCGGGACAGGCGGCGGCGGCGCCGCTCAGCCCGCCCGCATGGCCGGGCAGCGCCGGCCGCACCCGGGAGAGCAGAGCGGAACAGAACAGAACAGAACGGCACCGCCCCGAGAGAACAGAACAGCACCGCCCCGGCTGGGACAGCACCGCCCCGAGAGAGCAGCACCGCCCCCGGAGCGCCGCCGGGAGCGATCCGCACCGCCCCCGAGTATCCCGCATCTCCCCGCCCCGCTCCGCACCGCCCTCTGAGCGATCCGCCCCGCACCGCCCTGTGGAGCGATCCGCAGCACTCCTGGAGCGATCCGCACCGCCCCTGAGTTTCCCGCATATCTCCGCACGACCCCTGAGTGACCCGCATCTCCCTGCACCGCCCCTCTGAACATCCCGCATCGCCTCCGGAGCGATCCGCACCGCATCCGAGTATCCCGCACCGCCCCGCACCGCCCTCTGAACGATCCGCGCCACTCCCGGAGCGAGCCCGCAGCGCTCTGCAATGCCCCGCACCGCCCCCGGAGCGCTCCGCTCCGTCCCGCCCTTCCCCGCATTCCCCGGAGCGCTCCGCTCCGTCCCGCTCCTGCCCGCATTCCCCGGAGCGCTCCGCTCCGTCCCGCTCCTGCCCGCATTCCCCGGAGCGCTCCGCTCGTTCCCGCTCCTCCCCGCATTCCCCGGAGCGCTCCGCTCCGTCCCGCCCTTCCCCGCATTCCCCGGAGCGCTCCGCTCCGTCCCGCCCTTCCCCGCATTCCCCGGAGCGCTCCGCTCCGTCCCGCCCTTCCCCGCATTTCCCCGGAGCGCTCCGCTCCGTCCCGCTCCTCCCCTCACCGCCCCTGGCCGGGGACAGAGCTGTCCCAGCTCCATCCCGCACTCCCCGTGCGACCCCCGCTGCCCCATGCCCGCACCCCCAGCCCATCCCGCACCGCCCCGCAGCCGCGGCCGGCCCAGCCGAGCCGAGTGCCTGTCCCTGAAAGTCTTTCGGGTACCTGGAATTCAGGCGGGATTCTCCGGAATCGCCTCGCAAGGACGAGGGACGGTAACCCGAGCTGCTGCCCCGTGTCCCCGCAGCCTGAGCTGGGTTTTTACGGGCGCTGTGTGGCTGCAGTGAGGACAGACCTTGCGTGGGATTGCCCTCTGTGCCTCCAAGTTCTGCTTTTCCAAGAACGTGCAAACAGTGCCAAGCACTCCGGAGATGCAGAGGAGAGGGGCTCTGGTGGCTCCACACGGGTTACCTGGCTATAAATACCGTGGCCTGGAAAAGGGACTGCTCAGCCCTGCATAACTGCTTTTAATAGAGCCACAAATACAGCCCAAGGAGGTCAGCCAGACTCCAGGCCTTACTTTGGGAATTGTCCTGAGGTGGAAATCACAAATAGGACAGCAGAGGTGGCAGAGCAGGGACACAGCACAGAGCACACCAGGGAGAGCAGCCCAGCTGGGCTGAGCTCAGGGCTGTGGGGAAGAGCTGCCCGTATTTATTCGGGTCACAGAATCAAAGAATGATTTAGGTTGGGAAAGGTTATCGAGGGTAAATCACCTCTGATGGAAGTGGTCCTGTCTGGTTTGGATGTGTGGCTCCTTCATTTTGGGCAGCCAGGAGTGATGTGGGGGCAGCGTGGTGCTCACAGCCCTTGCTTTAAGAGGCAATTGTGCTTTGTGAAATATTCATTGATGGAGTGGATTTCAGAGGGCTCTCCAGCTGGAGGACTGATTCACTGGGGATACAGGAGGCGAGTCCGCACTCCTCACTTTGGGATTTTACACTTCCCGCTCCTTTTCACTGAGCTTTTCTTACAGAATGCATAAAATCAAAGAGCTCCAGCCAGAAACAGCAGGACCTTCCACCCCCATGCGCCAAAACACACCAGAAATTAGAGGAATATTCT
Source organism: Ammospiza caudacuta (assembly GCF_027887145.1). Classification (NCBI taxonomy): domain Eukaryota; kingdom Metazoa; phylum Chordata; class Aves; order Passeriformes; family Passerellidae; genus Ammospiza; species Ammospiza caudacuta. The sequence goes on from NC_080607.1 coordinate 17,737,223, forward strand.
GAGATGAGTCTGGAACACAACCTTGAGGCCACCAGGTTGATCAGAGGGATGGAGCATCCCTCCTATAAGGAAAGGCTGGGAAAGCTGCCATGGACACAAGATTTGGGGTGAGCTCAGTGTGGCCTCACAGGGTCTGGAGGAGCTGCAGGAGAGGTGGGGAGAGAGTTTGGACAAGGGATAGAGGGACAGCACACAGGGAATGGCTTCAAACTGACAGAGAGGAGGTTTAGGTGGGATACTGGGGAGGAATTCCAGCTGTGGCTGCCCCTGGATCCCTGGCACAGTGGCAGGGATGGAACAGGATGAGCTTTAGGATCCCTCCATCCCAAACCATCCCATGAAATCCCCACGCAGCAGCTGCACGAGGCAAAGCCCAGGCTGCAGAACCACCCCGAAACGCACTTTTGTACAGTACCAATGCTGGAAGCATCAAGTGACTTCTAAACCAGGATTAAAAAATTACAATAATAAACAAGCCCAGAGAGGCTTGGCTGGGTTTCAAAGACATTTGGAGCAGGGAAGAAATGACAGAGCCACTTTAGATGGTTTTTCAACAAGTTTAGACGTTCCTTTAATCCCTGGCAGGACCTGTAAACACTCTCTGCTGGTTTCATCAGTCACTGGCAAATTCCTGCAGGTAAACACATTCCTGAGAGCTCGGCTACGTCAAGGTGGATTTAAGCCTGTGCTTATTCTTTGATGAATGAGGATATTAGAGGCCACTTACATCGTCCCTTTGAACAGCATAAATCCCTCACACACGCCACGGTTCAAAGAGAAAATGCACTTTAATTCCCATGTGGGCAATGCATTCCAAGAATGTGCCAGAAAATCTCATTGTTCAGGTTTTCCACTCGGTGCTATCTCCAGAAAAAAAAAAAAAAAAACAACCAACCAAACAAAACCAAACTTGTTTCGCACTTTTTAAAATGTAAGTGTGGTTTGACAGGAATCCTTTCCTTTGCCTGGGCTCTGCTGACCATTAGCCCTCACCACAAGGAAATGCAGCACTAAATTCATCTTCATCCACATTCCAAACTGTCAGAAACCTCTTTAATAAGCTGTCACTGAAACTCTTTTCCTTTTAATGCCAATATTTTTGCTATTATTTCTGGGGAAGATAAGAGCCAAGGGTCACTTTGAAGCACCAGCCTGTTGTTAATAATTTAAGTGGATTATTGTTATATCTTAATCTCATCAAAACTCTCATTGTGCTGCCCTACAATGAGCTTGTTGCTTTCAGCCCCCTGTAAACACAGATCACAAATTTTAACTCAGTTTTCCTCAAAATGCCATCCTGACATTTGAAAAGGAAGTTACATTTAACTCATTTATCTGCAGCATGAGACCCTTGGCTCTTCCAAAGAAATAACAGCAATAATATTGGCAATAAAAGGAAAATAATTTCAGGATATTATTTCATTACAGCTGAAGTCTGCCAAACATCTGTGGGACTGTACAAATTAAAGGATAAAAAACCACTTAATTTCAGGAAGCAATATTTACCATGAAGTTATTTCCTAGCACTAGTCAAGCATCTCCCGATTAAAAAAAAAAAGAAAAAACGAAGTTTCTCATTTGATCACCCTGAAATGATTTTCTGCAAATCTATAACACACGTGAATATTTTCTTTATGAAATGCTCCCCTGCCATTTTGCCTCCATAAGGTGAAGATTCCAACATTTTTCTGCTTTTGTTTTGATTTTCCAGAGCAGTTTGGAGATGCTCACATCACAGTGAGGTGTGCTGCCTTTCCCCAGGGCTCAGAGGTTACTGGAATGCAATATTTCAACCACAGGATGTCCATGAAAAGCTTTTGGGCATTCCACTGTCTCGTTTTGTTGTGGTGTGAGGTACATTTTTGACATTTCCTCCTGATTTCTGCAGTGGGAATTGTGAATTTGGATGAGTTCTAGCCGTGAGGAAATACAACAGGTAATGAGTGAAATAAGAAACTCTAATTCTTTATAAAATGGATGGGTTCTCTCATGTTACTGCAGACTTATAAATCCCTTATTCTCCTTCTGCAAACTGCTGCCTTCAATCACTTAATTCTGGAGAAAGACATAAAAGAGGAGTTCATCCCAAATTTATTTCTTTCAGAACGCAGAGATTTGATTAATTTTGCCTCATGGCTGTGGCTTGTTCTCCTCTGGTGCAAACTCTGGATCCTCAGCATGAAACTGCTCAGAAATTCCTTCCCCACTTACGTGTCATGGTGCTAATTAATTTTGAGTGAATGAATTCTGCTGCAATGAAGATTTCTCAGGTACTTTTCCCTGCTGTTCCATCTTCTCCTCCTGTACATTTTTCTCTGTACATCATCCACAATCTGTTTCTGAGTGTTCCGTTTCAATGTCCAGCTCTGTCAGGCTGAGGAGCTTGTGCTGGGTCACAGAATTTAGGAAATTTCCATAAAACTGGGCATAAATTTGAGCATTCCCCAGTGGAGTGAGGGCAGGACCTTGGTTAAAACATCTTTATTCACGCTGGGGATTTTTAAATACACCAGGTAGAAATCTGCATTAGTGCAATGCACCCAGAATTACTATGCAGATATCAGTCAGTGCCAAAACATGAAAATTCATGAGGCTGAACATTGAACATTTAACTGATAAAAAATCCCATCCTAGCAGCAGCAAGGCACAGAGCTCGTTGTGCAGCAGCAACCCCTGATAATCAATATTTAATGGCAATAAATAATCAATTAACAGGGCTGCCGTGTCACTGTGCACAGAGCAGGATTCATCCCAAGAATTCTGCAAGGCAAATCCTTTATTTATTTATTTATCTATTGCTGCAGGAAATTTGCACTCAGAATTTTTGGGTTTTTTTGATCTTTTTATCGCTGTTAAGCGAGTTTTGAAAAAGGGGATGTTCTAACTATAGTCCTTGCAGATGGCACTTGGAAAAGGCACCCAACAGTGCCAGTTTACCAGGCAGTTTGTTATCTTGTGCTGCCTTAGGAGCAGGAGATTTGGGGGCTGCATTTTGCCATTCCCTTGGGGCAGGGTTAAATTTGCACGAGCATTTGGGCTAAATAAAATAAATCAATCAAAGGGATAAATTGGAAGAGAGAGAGCATTCCCCAGGACTGCAGGGAGGAAAAGCCAAAGATGTCCCAACCCCTGGGGCTTGCGAAGGTGTGAAGGGTGGAATTTGTGTTCCTCCCTTTGCAGGAAACAGAATTTTGCCAGGGTGGGTTTCAATCCTGTGCCAAAAGCACAAAAGCAACGCACAAAAGGGGGATCAGGGGTTCTCCATGCCTTGGAAATCCTCTCTTTGCATCTTTCCTGCAGCTCCTTCAGGCCCTGCAAGGCCACTCTGAGCTCAGCCCTGGTCTCCTGTGCAGGTGAGCAATGCCAGCTCTGCTCCATCCCTCTGCCCACCCTGGGGCTCCTCTGGGCCCTCCCCAGCAGCTCCAGCTCCCCCCAGGGCTGGGTGCAGGACTCCAGCTGGGCTCTCACCACATGAATTCTCCTCCACACTCAGTCTTTCCCTGCAGGAATTCACTCACGCAGGATGGAAAACGTCCCTGCCAAAGGTGGGGACACCAATAATGACATCCAGGCTGCCAGGGCCAGCAGCAGAACTCCTGGATCTGGAGAGATGTCACCCTCTAACCACTGTCCTGGCAGCTTGCTCCCCCTTTTCTGGACATGCTGGATGGAGCAGCACACGAGCCAGCAGTGCAGGGACCCCTGGGTAAAAACAGGGTGGGTTATTACAGCGGCCTGTGTGGGCCGCTGGCTGGTGAGAGAGAGACGGTGAATCTTGTATCTTGATCAGAAGGCTGAATTTATTAATATATGATATAATACATTATAGTTATACTAAATAGAATATAGAGAGAGGTTTGCAGAGCTGCTAGCTAAGCTAAGAAGAGATAGAAAGGACCCACAACAAAGTTGTGGCCAAGGACTCAGTCCCCTGGCTTGAACTGATGATTGGCTCTTAATTATAAACATAGAAAATGAGCCAATCAAGGTGAATTCTATTGCATTCCACAGCAGCTGATAATAATTGTTTACCTTCTCTTTGGGGGCCCCTGGCCTCCCGAAGACACAGAAATGTGAAAGAAAGGATTTCTGTGGAGAAATGTCTGCGATAGTGGGTGACACCTCACGGCACACACGGAGCTGTTTGGGGGACACTCTGAGTCCCCATGGCACTGCCAGGCTGCTGTGAAGGGACCAAACAGCTCCTGGGCTAATTGGGATGGTTAATTAATTGGGGAGGGTTAATTGGGAGGGTCAATCTCACCCCAATGGATGCTCCCACCGTTGGATGGCTCAGCCAGGTTCCAGCTCCCAGCCGTGGCTCGGCTCAGGGACGCTCGGATGGAGCCCTGGCCATCAGGCAGGGATGAGGGTTTGTCCCCATGGCACTGGAGCTCTGCTGCCACCTCCTCCCACCCTGGGACACTCCATTTCCCAAACCTGAACAAATGTTATTCCCTTGGACAAATGTTACTCCCTCTGATGAGAACCGGCCCCTTCTGTCAGCCCTCCTTTGGGCAGCTTGGCTAAAAAGCATTTCTGGGGAATATTTAATGCTGCCGGCACATTTTCTGCTTTGTTTCAAACTGTTTGCCACTAAACAAAATGTATAATTGCAAATCTAATTATGCAGATTGTCTTTATAAATGTGCTTAGCAACTCGGTGTTTTAATGAGCCAAACACAAACCTATTATTGCTATTATTCAAGGATTTGTGACATTTCTTACTTTAAAAGCATAAACAATTGGTGATTTGGGTGGATAAAGTTCTTTAGTGGCTTTTCTCCTGAGCTTTTTTTCCTGTGTCCGACTTTAATTAAGGAATTTGACTCCACTGCATTGTGACAAACCCTTGAAACCACTGACAGGAAAGAATAAAATTTATATCCAGGGGAATCTCTAAGTGCATCTTAGACACATCCAGGTGTTGTTGCCACCTCTCAAAGCTGGATTGAAAAGGTGAAAATCTGATTTTTTAAAAGCCCTAGCCCATTTAACATCACCAGTTGATTTTTATTCATTTTATAGATTACATTTCAAGGCATTTTAATTTCAGAATAACAACAGGACCCTGAAGAACAGCTTGGTTTGAAGCATCTCTTAGTTACCAGAAACAGAATATGTGAGGGAGTTTTGATTTAAATCTGCCCATTCCTTCAAGGACATCTCAGCCCAGACCACCTCAGCAACCCCAGAAAACATTTTGCAATGGATTCACTTCCAGTTTTTGCCTGTCCCTTAATTTCTAGAAGAAAGCCAGGAAACCTCTTTTTATATAATTCTGTATATTTTTTTTCTCTCTAATTCTGTTGATTTTCTGACTCTTGCTGTGGTTAATGCTGGCAGCTCAGCAGGATGAAAAGCTGATCTGGGCTCAGTCACTTCCCTGATCTTCAGCAGAAGCACCACAATAAACTCCTCTCACTTCTTGCCCTAAAATTCCCAGCCTAATCCAAAAGGAAGATTATCCTTTCACTCAACAAGTGGCAGAGCAGAAGATAAGCAATCGTGGCAGCAGATTAGAAGGACTCCAAAATCTCCTTGTAAAATAAACTATTAAAGGCTTTGATGTGCCCTTATCTGGCAGGGAGAGATTGCCCAAACATTCCAGACAGAAACAATTGCACTGCAGGACTGCAAGGCCAAGCAATAAACTCTGGGTGCACTTTAGGGGCTGAGTCAGTAAAAAACAGCTCAGCCTTTAAGGAAGCACAAACCACACATTAAACAGAAAAAAATAAAATCAATATTAAATAAAATATACCTTGCACATATGGGAACTAAATAGCTCCTTGTAGCTTAATGCAAAGGATTAATATTTTTATTGATAAATACTGATAAATAGAAAGGGGAAAAATACCTCCTAACAGCTCAATAATATAATTTAACATACACAAATATATATATATATATATATGTATATATATAATATATTATATATTATATATAAAGTTATATAATATATATTATATATTATATATAAAATATATATGTTTGCATATAAATATATATTTTATATAATATATTAAAATATGTATATAAAGTTTTATATATAACATATATATAAAGTTATATAATATATAATATATATTATATATAAATATATATTTTTATTTATAAAGCTATGTATATATAAATAATATCATTTATACCAAAAGTATACATGAAATCAGCCTATGTGAACTTTGCATTATTTTCAAGGATTTTTGGGCAAAAAGGTTGCTCAAAACTCATGTACCAGAAGCCAAGATTCATTGTGATAAAGGTAAAAGGCAGGCCCCGAAAATATAGAAAAGATCAAAAGGTTTGTTTTAAAATCTGCTAAATTGAAAGTGAGTGACTGCAAACAGCCACGCTGGCAGAGCATTTCATCCAGAGAAGGTTTCAGATGGTTAATGGTAATTATAAAATATGTGACAAATTAACTCAAAGCAAATGAAGACATACATGACAGATAAAAGCAAATATTACAGCTCTGCTGACAGCTCCTCAGTCTTTCAGTGACAAGAATTTCAGAATGGGTCAGAAAGTGCTTGAAAAGAGAAAAAAAGGCAGATAAAAGCAGTCATTTGGAAGATGAAGCCACTGCAAAGGAACCATCCAGTTTGATGTCCCCAGGCATCGAGGGGCTGATCAAACAGAAAGCTCCAGGAAGCATTAGGAATAAATAGGTGCCGTGTTGAGCTGCCACTCAAGATACCAGTAAAAGAATGGCTGTGTTGAGCAACTTCTACCAAAATCAGCCTTTAAATATAGGGCTTAAAACTTAGGGAGTTTTGGAGCTTGTAAGAAAACCACAGGCATCAGAGAATCGCTCATTCTTCTTTTAAACCAAGTCAGAAATTCTGAACTTCTCTGTCTGTCTCTGCACAGAAGCACAAGCACTGTTGTGTTACAGCAGAAGGAGGTGGCCCTACCACATGCATGAAAGTGAAGGGGTAGAGTAAAATCTAGCTGAAAAGGCAAGAACTATAGAAAAAAAAAAAGTGGATAAAAGTTTGGGTGGAAGGAAGATTTCCTAAAGCCTTTCCTTGAGCATATGCATGGCCATGGGTGAGCACAGGGGCGCAGCCACCCTTGGTGACCTGCCAGCAGCACTTAGTGTCCAGCCCTGTTCCTGAGAAGGGCAGGGAAACAGCTCAGAGGGTCCTGAAGGGTTCTGGGGGGCTCTGCTGGGACAGAGCTCAGCCACCAGCCTCAGAAGAGCCCCGTTGTCCATGGGCATCCCGATCCTCCTCCAGTCGTGCAGAAGCGCAGAACTGATCCCAGGCAAAGCAGCAATGAATGGGAATCCTTCCGTGAGGAAGTAAGGAAGGTCAACAGCAGAGATGGTGGCCAGGGATGGAGAAATGCATCTGTGCTGTCCAGGAAAACAGCAGCTGTAAAATAATACAACAGCAGCTGTAAAATAATGCTCTGGCTTCTGCGGCTCCCGCAAAGGAGGTTCTTGCATGAGGTTTGTGGGATGGAGAAATGCATCTGTGCTGTCCAGGAAAACAGCAGCTGTAAAATAATGCTCTGGCTTCTGCGGCTCCCACAAAGGAGGTTCTTGCATGAGGTTTGTGGGCAGCTCAAAACAGACAAGTCCAAACCCGGGTGTCCAGGTCCTGGAGATGAGGAGCTCTGGGTGAATGGAGCAACCGCAATATCTTGTCCAAAACTTTGTTCCACAGAATGAGATTTTAGGGGTATTTTCAGTAGGGTAGGGAGGAAAAGGAAAGAGAGAGAGAAAATTCTTGTGAATCACAACATAACACAACACAAAGGACTGTGGTTTTTTTCTAAATGTGGGGATTTTTGCAATATTATCAGGCAATTTTTGGTATCCCCCATGCTCTGACACCCACGGAGGTGTTTTCAGCCACAGCAACACTCTTGAAGAAATGAAATGGGAAAAAGCTGCCAGGGGAGGAGAACCAGTGGGATGATGGGGATGAGCCCATGGAGCAGTGACAGGGGGGCTGTCTGGGCACAGTGTGGCACCAGAGATTTGGGACATGTGCAGCAAAACAAAAAACACAAAATACAAACAAAAACCCCAAAACAACAACAACAAAAACAAAAAACAAACACAAACACAAAAACAAAACAAAAAAAAGACCCCAAAAAAACCAACCAACCAAAACCAAAACCAAACCAAACCAAAACCAAAAAAACCAGAAAAAATAAAGTTGGCATGTCAGCTCAGGACACATCTTGTTGGGATGTATTTCCAATAAATGCAAACTAATAAATAATGTATAATAAATACATTATTTATTTATAAGAATATATATATCTTATAAGAAATATATTTCTTATAATATATTATCTATTATAATAAATAATATATATTTATTAAATATATTATATTGAATATTTATGTATTACTATAATTATTTATTCTATTATATATTTATATTTTATTATACATTATTAGTAATGAATATAAATATACATTACTAATATATACATATATTATATACTATATATAATTATATGCATATGTATACACATTATATATGTATACACATGTATACATATATAATGTATATGCACATATATACATTATATACATATATACACATTATATGCATATATGTACTATATATACATATATAATATAAATATACACATATATATGTATATAAATACACATATATATACATATATAAATACACATATATATACATTATATGCATATATATATTATATGCATCTATATACTATATATACATATATAATAGAAATGTAAATATACATTACTAATAAATAATGTATTTCTAATAAATGCAAATTAATAAATGCAAACCCAAAATGCCACTCAGTCAATAAAAGTCACCAGTGACCAAAGTTGTGGGGGGGAGAGCATTTGCTGTCATCCTGTTTGAAAGGATTGTCAGTGCTGTGCATTTGGAGCTGCAAAAGAGAGTTATCAAAATAGGAGCTAAAATCAGAAAGCGTGTTCAGGCACTGAGCTGTGCCATGGCAATGCGTGCTGCAATTACAGTTTGTTAAAAATACATCATTGCCTGCGGCTGAGCCATCTGCAGGGATTCACTCACCTTTGTGCACAGGCCAGGATGCCATCGACCTAAAAACCAGAGAAATTGCATCAAAAAACTGTGTGGGCAGCAGGAGCAGGGCAGGGATTGTCCCTCTGTCCCTCTGGGCTGGGCACTGGGAGGTGACAGTGTCCAGTGTCCAGTGTCCAGTGTCCAGTGTCCAGTTACAGGAGGCAGGGAAAGGAGCTGGGAAGGGAATGGAGAATCCCTGAGGAGCTGGAAGGGAATGGAGAATTCCTGAGGGAGCTGAGAAGGGAATGGAGAATCCCTGAGGAGTGGGAAGGGAATGGAGAATTCCTGAGGAGTGGGAAGGGAATGGAGAATTCCTGAAGAGCTGGGAAGGGAATGGAGAATTCCTGAGGGAGCTGGAAGGGAATGGAGAATTCCTGAGGAGTGGGAAGGGGCTCACCTGGAGCACAGGAGGATCCCCAGGGATCTTTTCCCTCTCTGCAATTCCCTGCCAGGAGGGGACAGGGACAGGGACAGGGACAGGGACAGGGACAGGGACAGGGACAGGAGCAGAGGGAATGGCCTCAGGGCAGCTCAGGGTGGGCACAGCAGGAATTTCCCCATGGAAAGGGGGTCAGACAATGGAAATGCCCAGGGAGGGTTCAGTGCCCATCCTGGAGGTGTCTCAGGAACTCCTGGAGGTGGCATTCAGGGCTGGGGACAAGGTGGGGATCAAGAAAAAGTCACAAGATTCTGTGATTTACAGAGGGAAGAAACCTCCAATCCCAAACTCAATCTAAAGAAACCAAACTATTCTTTTCCCACTCCCACTGTTATTGTAAAAGAACAATTTTCGTGGCAAATAGATTTAACTGGAGTGCCTGCAATGAGCAATATTTGGTAAACACGTCTGTATTTCATGGGTTTGCCCTGCAAACAGCAGAGAACTCTGCAAGCCACACAACAATCAATCTTCTGCAGCATCACTTTGATTTTGGAGTGGTCTGAAGTGAGGGTCTAAGAGCCAATAAAGCATTTCAGATCATCTGGGATCCCTTGCTGGAATTTTAAGTGTGCTCCTCAAAGAGGAGAGTGGTGCTCGTGAGCCTGGAGTTCAATTGGCTTTAGTGGTTTAAATGCAAAGGAAAGTTAATTAGTCATTTAAAAAAATGCTCCATGATAAACATGGCAGCCCAATTTGTATTCAAATATGACTTTTCTGATCTAAAATAGAAAGCAAAGCAATTAGCCAGCAAAGGCATTAAGTGCTGGGGTTATTCAGTGGATAATGAGCAAATGCAGCCACTTCCCTCTGCAGTGCTGTTTGTCACTGCCTTTATGCATTCCCAGCATTAGGGTTTGTTTACCATGATGGTGATTAACAACAGGATCACACCCCACTCTCAGCTGCCCTGCAAGACCAGGAAATTCATGGCAGGAGCAGCACTTGGCCCTCTGCAACCCCTGAATTTCCAGCACAGCTCGGTTTGAGCACTGAAAAGCCTCCTCAAAGTGCGCAGGAAGCGCTGTGAGCTTGACTTGGCGCCTTTTAAAATGTAAATAAGAAAATTATCAGAGATCCTGAGCTCAGGGAATGCGTGGAAATCACCCGGTGTGTTCATGAGGGAAATGCAGCAGTGATGGAAACAGCAGAGGATGGCCCAGGAGAGAAGCACAGGGCAGAGCTGGGCAAGACAAGGACACCCAAATAACCCCTGAAGCCGCTCCCGGAGGGACAGACAGACAGACAGACAGACAGACAGAGTTCCACTGCAGCTGGACATGCCACGTGCACAGTGACACCCTCAGGAGGCACCTGAGGGCTCCAGAGGGAGCGATCCCAAATCTTCAGGGATTTAACCTCATTTGAATTGCATTGCTTTTCTTCTCCCTCTCGGAATATTAATTGGGATTTTTTGACAGATCAGTTTGCTGTCAGGGAGATGAAAGATATGCCTGTCAGGCAGTATTTACAAGGCAGTCTTCAAGCTGGGAGAGAAAATTAAAACCATTACCATGCCACCAGTCTGAAGCCAAACTTGGTTTCACACTGAATATTTTGCAATTAATCTGAATTAGAAGAAATGAAGAGAAGAATCCTTCACCTTGGCTGGAGCTGGAGTTTTTACCTCAGCACATTGTCCAGTCACACTTAAATCACAGATTTGAGGAGAGGGAAAGTGAGCTCACCAAAACACTCGGTGTTGTAAAATCATGTTTTCAGTGTTCTTAATCCAAACCCTCCAGAAGTTCTGCTGGGATCAGCTGGAGATGGAGCAGGGAGTGGAATCCTCATCCTCTGGAGATTCTGGATTGCTCCACTCAATAACCCCAGCAGTTAGTTTTGCAGGTTAATTGCTTTGCTTTCTATTTGAGACCATTCCAGGATTATCTGGAGCCACCCTTCCTGGTTTATTTTATTTGGAGCCACCTTTCCTGGTTTATTTGGAGCCACCATTCTTGGTTTATTTTATTTTAAGCCACCTTTCCTGGTTTATTTTATTTGGAGCCACCTTTCCTGGTTTATCTGGAGCCACCATTCCTGGTTTATTTTATTTGGAGCCACCATTCCTGGTTTATTTTATTTGCAGCCACCATTCCTGGTTTATCTGGAGCCACCCTTCCTGGTTTATTTGGAGCCACCATTCCAGGTTTATTTTATTTGGAGCCACCACTCCTGGTTTATTTGGAGCCACCATTCCAGGTTTATTTGGAGCCACCACTCCTGGTTTATTTGGAGCCACCATTCCAGGTTTATCTGGAGCCACCATTCCTGGTTTATTTGGAGCCACCATTCCTGGTGCTGGGCAGTAACTGGATGAGACAGGAGGAGCCCCAGGCCCATGTGAAGCACTGAGGCAGACTAAAGGGGATTTTCAGGCCTGGTTTGTGTCTGCAGCAGTGCCCCTGGTTTGTCAGCAGTGAGTCAGGGCTCCTGACAGGCACAAAGGTCGATTTTCCCCTCCCTGAGCAGAGGAAACTGAGGCTGCTGACTCAAAATCACATTTCCAGTCACTGCCTTGGCTGATTCATCATCAGTTTTATCCCAGCTCGAGCATGAAAAGCTGGAGGTGTTGGGAAGAGTGAACTGGGGTTTCAAATGCTCTCAAAAATGAATATTTGGTGTCTGTTTGAGAGCATTCAGAGTAAATGGGAAGGGCAGGTAGGGAAGGACAACACCGAGGGAAGAAGGAGTGGCAAGAGAAATCTGGTGGGGTTTTAGCTCAGAAAAACTCCTGAAATCACAGAATGGTTTGGGTTGGAAGGGACCCCAAAGACCATCCAGTCCAACCCCTGCCATGGGCCTTCCACCAGCACATTTTGTATTTTTGGTTATTGGTTGGAATTGCGTTCCAGTTTAACCAGCCCCAGCTCCTTTTTCTCCCACAGCCTCGTTAACGTTTCCTGGGCTGTGCTGCCACAGATTTCAGCAGATTCACAGTTTGATTGCCACGAGACTTCCCAAAGTGAAAAACAGAGATAAAATCCCTCTTATGAGAGCTCCAGGCATTTAAAGTCTGCGTTGCAGCACTGAATACTGATAGAAAAATCCTCTGGAACACCTTGGAAATATGGGAGCAGAAAACAGAGTCAGTATCTTCTTACCTCAATTCTGGCAATTTTGTGACAAGAGCAGGGGGACGTTTTATGGGTTTTTAAGAGCTTAATTTAAAAAGGATTAGCTACCATTACCCAAAATATTGATTTAGAGGGAGGAATTCAGGGGTTTGAGTGCCTTCATGCCCCTCATTCTGGAGCTTCAGACCCAAATCAGACCCAAAGTGAGCTGACAAAGTGATTTTTGCTCTTGCTCATTCTGTGGCCTGAACAGAGCAGGTGAGTTCAGTTTGGCACAGAGCAGGATTCTGCTCACCCCTTGCAACCTGCTGGGATTTCAAACGGCAATATTTTATACAATATATATTTTATAGAATATGTATCTTACACAACCTGCTGGGATTTCAAATGGCAATATTTTATACAATATATATTTTATAAAGCATATATTTTATACAACCTGATCTTATTACATTCAGTAATATTTTACACAATATATAGTTTATAAAATATGTATTTTATACAACCTGCTCTTATTACATACAATATTTTATACAATATATATTTTATACAACCTGATCTTATTACATACAGAAATATTTTATACAATATATATTTTGTACAATATATATATTATACAATCTGCTGGGATTTAATACAACAATATTTTGCACAATATATATTTTATAAAATATGTATGTTATACAACCTGATCTTATTACATACAGCAATATTTTATACAATATATACTTTATACAATTTGCTTGTATTACATACAACAATATTTTACACAATATATATTTTATTAAATATGTATTTTATACAACCTGTTCTTATTACATACAGCAATATTTTATACAATATATGTTTTATAGAATGTATATTTTACACAACATGCTTGTATTACATACAACAATATTTTACACAATATATATTTTATACAATATATATTTTATACAACATCCTTGTATTACATAAACAATATTTTATACAATACATATTTTTACACAATATATATATTTTATACAACCTGCTGGGATTTAATACCACAATATTTTACACAATAAATATTTTATACAATATATATTTCCTGCACCCTGCTCAGATTTGCACACCCAAGGCAGCACATTCCTGCTCTTTGGGTGCCTCGGGAGCTCACAAGCCAGGCCAGACAATGCCAGTGCTGTAACAGGTGGTGATTTTCCTCTCCAACCTGTTCATTTTGAGCTCTTCCAGCCCGGATGTTTGCTGTGGGCATGCAGGGGGAAAAAGGGACAATCCAAGCTCCTTGTGCCAGGGGCTCATGCATTTTCAGCAGCCAGCAGAGGAATGAGTCCATTTGGAATTGAAATTAGCTCATTATAATTTCCTTTATTACTGGCTCCTGACCAAGCAAGAAATGCTTTCTAATATTCAGAACATGCTGTACAGTTCACTGCTTTACAAACAATTGGAGAAAAAAACAATATTGTGATCAGAAAATGAAACTCTGGTTTGGGTTCAGTTACATTAGGAACAGGAGCTGGAAAGCATAGAGAAAGTCACAGATTTTGGTGAAATTATTCCATGAGGTTTGTGCTCCCCGTGCTACCTGCAATATTTCAGTAGTAATTAATGCAGCAGTGCTTTATGAACCTCCTTGCTTTCCTCTCATTAACTACACTGGCATTGCCTGCAAAGAAGAAAAAAAAAAAAAAAAAAAAAGAAAGAAAAAGAAAAGAGAGAGAAAAACTTTTCTGAGCATTTAAAAAACTCCAGAAAAAATAATTTCCACTGCAACATGGCCCAGGTGAGATTCTGACTGAAGAAAACAAAATTTGAATTTCTGGGGGGAATTTCAATGAAAAAATGGCCAAACCAGCCACCAAGGTGCTGGGCACTGCAGGGAGAGGATGGGAATAATGTCCTGTTTGTCCCAGGTGCATTCCCTGCCTCCCAATAAACCAACACCTGGAGATGTGGATGTGCTCAAACCAAAATCTTCCCATTTTTCTGCAGACTCAGAAATTCCTGATGTTCTGGAAACCCTGGCCCAGCTTGTGCCAGAACTGGGATTCTCCAGAGCTGTTTTATTGCCCCCAGAGGTTAAAAAACCCAAAATTCCTCCTGGCTGGAGCATCCCAGCGCTGAGATTAGGAGCTGAATTCTTCTGGGGGGCAGCTGAAAGGACACGTAATTAGATAAAAACAAATTAGGATTCTATTGAATTCTTTTAATGACACACTCATTTCAGCAGCAGGGAGTGTGCATTGAGGTGTCAGAAATGTAAATGGCTGAAAGCACAATGGTGCATTTGGGGAAAATGCACATTATCCTGGAGTTACATCATCCTGGTGTTCCATCATCCTGGCGAAGTGCAAACAACTCAAAGGGGAAAACAGATCCTTTCACAAAATTTACATTGGAAGTGTCAGAATTAAGAAGATCTCTGAAGGATAATGTACAATATCATCATTTTCTTAGTCAATATTTGACAAAAAGTCTTTTCCCCCCAGTTTTTCAGTGAAGTCAGACTCCTCCTTTCCCTGCTCTGTTGTGTGCTGTGGGAATTTGATGAATGGATGATAAATGGATGATAAACGGATGATAAATGGATAATAAACGGATGATAAATGGATGATAAATGGATGATAAATGGATGATAAACGGATGATAAATGCCCAGCCCTCCCTGCCTTTATTGGGATCTCACCTTGTGCATGTTTGATTATTGTCACAAAACCAGGCAAAGCCCACCCCACCTCACACAATAAATCTGTTTCCTCTCCATTTCTGATCCCCCCACTGCAGAAATGAATGTTCTCCTTCAGCACCTGCAGGGCTGGGATTTCTCAGCATCTCTGGCAGGGGCCACATGAGCAATCCTAGCCTGCTGAAATTAAAATCTGCCTCTTGCTCCCAAGGACCACAAGCAGTGAGAAAGAGCCTGGAATAAGAATTTAGCTGACAATCCAATGCATGAGCCTTTTTTCTGCCCCCAACAGCTCCTTTTGGATCCCAGCTGTGTTTACAGAAAGCATTCTTTGCCTTGTAAGCTGATTAAGTTTGACCCAGAAGTTAGAGAAAAATGAATGTAGCATTCTGTTAATCCAATTTATTTTTTGCTAACCATCCAGCATCTCATACACAGCAAGCTGGAGAAGTGGGAGCAGCTTAATAAAATATTACAGCTTGCATTTAGTCTGTGCCAAATTAGAGGAATGCCGTCAGAACTGCTGGTACACAGAGATCAAACCCAGAGCAGAGCAGAGCTGCCTCCCTGGATTTACAGACAGCACCAAAGAGAAACAGACTGAGGTGACAAATGACCTGTCTGGGGATGGAAGTGCCCCTGACCCTCACAAACAGGCATTTCCCCACTCCTTTATTGGGGTATTTCAGTGGGAAGGGCTGGGCTGTGCTCTGCCCTCTGGGGATGGGCAGGGTTTAGCTCTGCCTTGCCCGGCGGGGCTGGTTTTAAACAAAAAACAGTGATTTTAAACAAAAACCAGTGTTTTTAAACAAAACTCGGGAGCATCTGTGGGGCTGCAGAGGAGTTTTCAAACCAAGGGAGGCACTCAGGCTGGAAATTGCATTTTTGACAGCAACACCTGTAGTGACCCCTCTGCATCTGGAGGGATGGAGAAAGGCAGGTGTCCTGTATTAATTAATAATGTTAGTTATAACTAACAACTGGATTGTCAATGCACAAGGAAATGGGAAGCAGGGATTGATTAATAATCTGTTTAACTAACAACTGGATTGTCAATGCACGAGGAAATGGGAAGCAGGGAACTGCAGGCTCCATCCAGGGTGTTGTTCTGGGAGTCCATCTGAGCCTCAAGGTCTCACAACAAAACCAAGTTCCCAACACCCAAACTCTGTCTTTTCATTGCTTCCTTCGCCTGTTTTGAAGACCAAACCTCACAATATCCATCACTTGAGGCTGTGAGCACTCCAGCCTCAGGAAGCTGGAGGAAAAATCCCCTTTTTGAGGCTGGAATTCCTGCATGCCCTGAAGCCCTGAGGGATGCTGAAGGTGTCTAACACCTATTCCAATCCCCACCTCTGATTTTGCATTTATTGGCTCAGAGAATGAAACCAGCTGTTCTTTGGGAAATGAGGGCTGCTGAAAAGTCCTTTACCTTGGCAGTAAATTCATCCAGACTGCAGCTTGTCCTTCCTTTTTCTCCTCAACTCCAATATTCCACGTGCCAAAGCCATTCCTGATGGCTTTTAGAAGAGAGGGATAGCTCAGATCCAGATTGTGAGCCAGCTGAGTAATTCCTGTGCTGGCTTCTCAAGGGTCTGACAGTGTCAGACAAGCAGGAGGCAGAGAGGTTCATTAGTGTAATTATGTAATTTTGAGGATAAATGCAGGAAAATGGGAAATAGAAGGGTAGAACATGGAACAGAGCAATCCTCAGCATCACCTGTGCTTTATGTTCAGCGCTGAACATTAACCTCAGTCCCTCTGGAATTACTCAGTGCTTTAAATCAGTGTCATTGTCCTGTGCAAGTCACAGGGAATTTGCAAACTGTCACTGGTTCTTTGCCTGTCAGGGCTGTAGAGAACTTTTACCTGCTTCTGATTTTAAATACCTGGAGAATTTTACTTGCTTCTGATTTTAAATACTTCAACTGCACACCTGATTTCCAAGAGCCCAGCAGAGATATAAAGCTGGAAAATCACTTACAGGACCTGGTTCACTGCCTGTTTATCCCATTTGGTTGGAGTAGCTGAAATACTGTCAGGATAATTTAAAAATATCCCATATAAAAATACTTAAGATGATGATTAACTGTTAGAAATGAGATTGATAACACTTGATTGCTGTGTAACTTCAGATATTTAAAATTCCCCAGATTTGTGCATGCAAATGCTCAGCCCTGTAGCTCTATTAGGAGCAAACAGGATTTATTATGTGAGCTGTCAGCTCCTTTGATCTGTGCATTCACTCAAATGCTCTTTGCAGGCAAGTGCAATTACACATGCAAAGTGCAGAGGAAAATGGATTAAACAGGTTTGGAACCTCTCAGGAAAAAAAAAATTACCCCCTGTACATTTTAAGCCACCCTTTTCACAGCAGCTGAAATAAATTCTATTTCTTTTAGAAGTGTAAAATTCTATTTCTTTTAGAAGTGAATTACAGTTGCCAAAATCCACTCCAAAATGATCAGGGGCAGGGATTATGATACACTGGTTTATATGTGATTTTGGGAGCTGAGGCATCTCTGAGTTCAAGGACAACACAACCAGGACCAGCCTCTAGAAAAAATAAATGAATAAAGGAGCAACTCCTTTATGAAAAATTAAATTTTTAGTGCTTAATTCTTTTTGCAAGGCCCTGCAAAGATGTCCTGTCCAGCTGCAGCAAAGTTAACGGAAAGTCAGGCCGGAGAATTGCAATGAAAGGCAATGTGCAGCAGCGCAGGGGTGAAGGCAGAGAGGGCTCAGCCCCTGACCCAGCCCTGAATTGTTCATGGAAAGGATTTGAGCCTTTTCCCAGCCCAAAGAGCCCAAATCCATCAGTGGAGAGAGGCCGGGGATGGCTGAGCAGGGTGGTTGTGCAGGTAATGACCCGGAGATTGGGGGTAATTAAAGCTTCACTCGGCTCTTCAGGAACTCTGATCCACTCCCTGTCCCTTCAGTGATGCTCTGCTCATTAAACAGCACCGTCATTAGCTCATTAACAGCGCAGAATGCAAATGAGGGCAACCAGAGGCAAGTTAATGTCCCTGTGGCTGTGGGGAGTGCTCGGAGCTGGGCCGGTAATTTTTTACAACTGCTGTTATTAGAGTGGTTCTGTCAATGAAAGCAGCTGCAAAAAATGAAAATGAAAGCTAACAAGAATTAATATTGCCCTGTTAAATAGTTAACAAATTGCTGTTCTGAAAGGTACAGCTCACAGTGCTGGTGGCTCTAATTTCCTGAACCAAAAGGTGCCCCTTTTTTTCTGTTTTAATACAGAAATAAACTCCAGTGTCTCTCCCCCAAGGCTGTACCACTCTGAAACACATGGACAGAGCCTGGGCAGAAAAACCTGGGGAAAACCTGGAATGATTCCCAATAATGAAAGAAAAATTAATTACACAAATCAAAGCAGTTCCACACAAGGATGCGTGTCAGGGCATTTGTCCCCAGCTCTGCAGCCTGCTTGGGCCAGAAGGAGCAGGAAAGAGGAATCCTGATGGTGTCAATCTCATTTCTAACAGTTCATCATCATCTAAGTATTTTATATGGGGAGTGATGGGATATTTTTGAATTATCCTGACCGTATTTCAGCTATTTCAACCAAAGGGAATAAACCAGGTCCTGTAAGTGATTTTCCAGTTTTATTTCTCTGCTGGGCTCTTGGAAATCAGGTGTGCAATTGAAGTGAAGTATTTAAAACCAGAAGCAGGTAAAATTCTCCCCACACCCCCAGATCTGGGCAGTGCCCTTTTCCAGGCAGTTCAGCTACCTCTAAAAAATGGCTCCACTTTCACGAGTACCAGAGCAAAGGAGTTAATTAACAGGGCACTTAATCACATCTCCTGGCACCCATACATCAGCTACAGGTGTCATTTCCATTAACATCCTCAAATATTTATATTTTTCAGGGCTCTGTGAAAGTGCTGCTAATGGAGTTGAGAAGAAGAGAGAATTTTCTTGCTGCAGTGAGTCTGTGTGATTAAGTGCTCAGGCCCTGGTAACAAATGAATGCAACAACCTTTAAATCCTTTCCAAACGGACAAATTAATGCATTTCTCATAATAATATTGCTGGGAATGCAGACAGGCCAGTGCATCTTTGTGACTTTCTCTGCATGAGTCACATTTACACCGCTGCACTGGGGAGGAAAAATAAGAAAAGGGCTGGGATGACAAGTGGATAAACACGTTAAAATAACACCACTTGCACTGTGCCATTTGTGTGCTGTCAGCACACACATAATTCCAGAAATTACTGAGGATAAATCCATTCCAGGGCTCCTGGTGCTGCCTCCCCATTTGGTTTTTTTTGGAATTTTCATGGCACAGCCACCCAGAGCAAAGTGGCAGTGCTGCTCCAGCCCTGCTGCCATCCCAGTTTGATGGCAGTGTTACAGTCCCATTGCCAAATCCCCCCTGCTAACAGTGCTTGAGCCTTAATTGCACATTTAATCATCAGCATTACAGCGTGGCTGGGGAAGCTGGATGGGAAATGCAGTGGGACAAGGCAGCAGAGCAAATCCAACAGCACAGGGAGGGAAAAGAAGGCATTTTCTGGTTTGCAGAAATGTTGAATGTGTTTTTCAGCCAATGGTGGAATGAGATCCCTGGAAATATCAGCTTTGTGCTGCTGGATGCTCTGTGCTTACTGGAACTAATTATCTACAAATTTATCTGTTTACCTACAATCTAAAGGGCACACGGCCATCCACTAAACTCGAGCACTAAAAATGAAAAAAATTGAGCTCTGGACTCGGATTTTTGTGTAGCTGGCTGAGTTCTTTTAAAGCTCTGCGTAGCAAATCTCCACCTCACACAAGAAACGTTCTGTGTTTGAAGAAGACAGATTTTTAACTTGATAATTACAACACTTGACTGCTAACAGCAAATCCATCCTATCCGCAGGCTCTCTGAAGCCAGCATTTCAAGAGTCTCAAAGAAGTTACTAAATCAGTCACCAAGGAAATGAAGGTGACGCAGTTGGAGAAATAATGAACTGAAGCTGGGAGCTGGGATGTTGGTGCTGAGATGTCAGAACTGCAATTCCTGTCTCAGTGCCTGATCTCCTGCAGCACAATTATTTTGAGGAAAGTCAAAATCAGGTTTGAAAACAGTCCACAGACAATGGAATGATTCTCACTACGGGTTTGTTACTGACACTTCCTCCTCCAGTCTTTTGGTGGCCGTGTAACTTCTGAGAAATGAAACTCTGCCTTCATAACTGAGCTGCCAGCTCCAATCACTCGGTTAGACCTGGGTAAAAATACATCTCTCTTCTTCAGAAAAAGCTGTCTTTTTCTCTCTGGAAAGCAAATTGTTCAGCAAAACTCTAAAAGCTTTTTCTAAATAATCCAAAGGTACGAAACCGGTCTGGAGGCTGCCCAAAGAGAGGATGAAGGACAGAATCCAACCTGCGTCTGACACTGGGAATGGGTTTGCTTTTGTACCCAGCTAAATTCTGCTCTCTACCCCCAGAAAATCAATTCCTGCTCTGGTTTAGCTGCCACCCAGCCCAAATTGATACTGCAGGAGAAACTGGAGTGATAAATGGAGGTGGGTTTGACCTTTTCTCTTGAAGCCCCAAAACGGATAGCCTTCAAGAAATAATGAGTTAAAACATAGAATGTGAAGCATTTGAAGAAGGTATAGTATTAGGAAACACATAGAGCAATTAATTAGCTAAAGCATGGAACAAAATGACAGGAAAGAGATAGGGATAAAAGAAGCGATGGGCTAAGCATGATCAGAGCCAACAATGTCAAACTGACCCTAAGAACTTTGCCAAGCCATAGAGACCAAGCCAAGTACACCGGGAATTGACCAAATTAGGGAAGAGGTTCAAAAGTTTAAAGAGGAAGACTCATCAGGAGACCCCAGCCCATGATGAAGGCAACCAGAACGACCACCAAGATGATCCTCAAAAGAAATGCCCACGCCCACGCTCCGCCTACACCACGCCCCGTATGAATATTCATGCAAAAGATATGATTACGTATATGATCTGATGTAATCCTATATCCAAAACTGTATAAAAGAGCTTGCTTTTGTTACGGGAAACTCGGAAATCCACTTTGTGATTTCCCCGACGCGTCGCAATAAAATACCTCCTGCTTATTAGACTTAAGCTGAGTCTCTTAGGCAGTTATTCTCGCCTTTTGGGGCAAAATTCAGCATCACTCTGCAATCTGGCATTTACAGAGATGAGCACCTCTGGATCACCCACAGGGCTGGCTGTGCTGCGTCCCCGAGCCCAGGTGGGAGCAGCACCCTTGCTTTTCCTGGGAGCCCTGGAACCTCTGTCCTGTGGGCTCTCGGAGCTTGGCTTTGCTGTCAGCCACAGCAAGCCAGCAGAAATTCCTGCTGGGAATTCCCAGCCCCGCTGACACCACCCTGCCTGAGGCTGTGCTTCTTTCTCCCTTCCCTTGAGGGTTTTCCTGCCTGACATTTCCCTCTTCCAGTTCACCAAATGCCATCAGATTTGGCAATCTGGACTTGTCCCACACCCAGCAGCCCAGGCAAGTGCTGGAATGCTCCTGGTGGCTCCAGCTCCCCGCAATCCTGATGTGCCTCACAATGGTTGAAAGGAAAGCTCCTTCCTCTCCAATGCACTGGGTGATGAGCAGATGTAATCCCTCCTGAGCCCTGTGAATTATCAGGAGCAAATCTGTGCCTTCTTGATAAATCACATAAAGCATCTATTTGCAACGTTTAATTTAATCTGCAGACTGATACCATATTGCTCCAAGCTTTATATCTTAAAAAAACCCCATGGAAGATGGACAGGCTGTGCTAATGACATTTGACAGCTCTTTGTCCTCCAATAATGCATTTCCACAGAGCAGAGATTTCCTGGCTAACATTTGCTGGGGGTTCAGATGATTAATGACAGGCTGGGTTACAGAATGGCAGGGATAAAGGTCTCCTGTCCCAGGTTTATCAGCAGCCCAAGCCTCTCAAATCGAGCTCAGCAGCAGCTTTGTGGCTTATTGTGTGTGTATGTTCTTGTTTTGGTGGGGCACTTATCAGCAAATCAATGGAACAGACTGGCAGAGAGGAGGTTTGGATGGGATATTGGGAAGAAATTCCTCCCTCCCAGGGTGAGGAGGTTGTCCAGAGGAGCCTGTGGTGGTTTTTATTTCATTTACAGATATTTTATAGCTTTAACTGTTTGCTTGGCTTGGATTAGGGATGGAGCAGGTTGGAT
Source organism: Ammospiza caudacuta (assembly GCF_027887145.1). Lineage (NCBI taxonomy): Eukaryota > Metazoa > Chordata > Aves > Passeriformes > Passerellidae > Ammospiza > Ammospiza caudacuta. Next base: position 17,759,650 of record NC_080607.1, read on the forward strand.
CTGGGTGTGTGAGCTGCTCAGAGCTGCCTCCAGAGCCTGATCCAGCCCAGCCCTTTTCTCTCACCCTATTGACATTTCCTCAATCAATGTGGGCTCAGAGCAGGAGATCGCTCAGGCAGCCAGGGCTCCTGTGCATTCCTGCTCACACAGCCCTGGTGGGAGAGAAAAACCCAGACAAAAACACACAAACATGGCCTGAGCTCCCACACCCTGTGTGTCATCTCTGGGCCTTCCAGTCAGTACATGGAAATGCAAATTTGCATTTACTTAGAAATATATCTGAAACTGTACATCTGTCAAATTAACAAATAAATTGAGCAGTAAAATAAATTCTGCAGTCGATTTTCCTACTTGTGTAAAACCAAGTATTGTGACTACAATAAATGTGTCATTGGGACCAAAATTCTTCTACAATGAAGTCCATTTTGTTATTTTAGATAAAAATAGCCATTTTTAATATTTAGGTTTTAAGATAGTAATTTTTAATATTTAGATTTAACTGCACAAGTGTTGCAGCAGCATTTTCTGCAAAGGAAAAGTCAACTCTTATAAAAGCCGTCCTGACCATCTCCAGCTGTGATTCCACTCCAAAATGTGATTCCACAACTCCTCAGGAGCTGAAATGAGCGCAGTGATTTGTTTTAGGCAGCACACACACCACAACAAACACCTGAACACAAAACAGACCCCTACAAACAGAGACAAGCTTTAGGTTTAAACCTTTCCCAGGGGCTGTTTGATCCCTGATATGTTCAACATTGGAGCTGGGAGACATTTTTGGAAGCAAACCAAAGCTCTTCTGGCTGAACTTTTAACAGCAGGATTAAAAACTGGAGGGGAAAGTGCTTTCACAGCAGCAATGGAACTGAATGTTTTATTATTTTCCCCCCAGTGTTAATAAAAAGCAATATTGGAGTTACCAGCAGGCCTTGGCCGTGTGTGCTGGGATTAATGATTTTCCTCTGAGTTGATTGTACCCAAAGGCAGCCAGTTTTATCTTATAAATAAATATATTTTGTGTACTGCAGGTTGTTGGTCAGAGGCCAGGCCTTACACAGGAGCTTGGTTAAATTCAGACAAACCCCAGATAGCCAAGAGACAGCAGAAATTTAAACAGAATTTTAAAATCCCCAAAGCAGTGTGGTGTAAGTCTGGTGTGCACAACCCTGTTTGTTACAGGAAAGGCAGGAAAAGCACCCAAGTTTGATGCTTTGATGGAATTCTGGACTGTGCTCGAAGGGTAAAACTTGTCAGACACTAAAACTCCACTGAATGAGGTTTTTCCTCCCTTTGCTGGGTTGAGAAATCCACCAGGAATTTTTCCTTAAGGAATGGCTGGGAGCAGTCCTGGCCCAGCCTGGAGTCCAACACTGAGCACATCCTGATGTTCTCCTCATGTTTATAATTTTTTATTCCATTTTTTATTCCACCTTTTATCAGCTGGATGGAAGTCCCCTTAATGCAGACCTGCTGGGGGAATCCTCCTGGCTGTGTTCAGTGTTCTGTGCAGCCCCACCAGCAGCCAGAGCTTAATTAGAAAATAATTTGGTTTTCTGCATGACTCACACCATCTAAATAAAGACAAAGTTGGTTGTAAATAATTTCTGTCAGGCCTTATTATGCCTATATATATTCATATTTTTTTCTCTCTCATGAATCAGGCTATTAGAATAACATTAGAGAAATTATCTGAACCACTGACTCATGCAAACCAAACTGCTCAGTTCTGTTGTTCCTACAGAAATGTAGCTTCAGTATTCAGAATTCAGTCTCTTCTTGCCCTTGGATGTGATTTTATTACCACAAAATTATCAGTGCTTCAGATCCACACCATTTCCTGCAATTACTGAATAATTATCTACCACATTTGTATGGTGGAGTGTAAAGGGAGCTCAGGTCTGCTCTAAAAATGGGGATTAATAAAGGTTCCACTGGGGATCATCCTGTGGGAAACATTTCTATATCAGAGGTACAGAATCACAAACCAGCCTTGCAAATCCCTGAAGTGCAGGAATTGATCCCATGGTGTTTGACAGAGGTTTTACCCAGCTCTAAAAATCTGGGAGCTCCTTGACAGCAGGCACCAAAAAGAGCAGAATTTCACCTGTATTTACTGCTTTAACTGCTGCAGCCAAGTGAAAACCAGCCGTGGGTGACTGTGGGACTTGCAAAACAAAGCCTGCATTGAAATTTTATTTTCAGATAAAATAAAGCTGAAAAGGTGATTCCATGAGTGAGGGATCCTCAGCCCAGTGCTCTGAGACGAAAGAACAGCACTTTGTGACACATTTCATCCCCAGGTGCCTACAAATGTCCCTCCCCTGGCAGCACAGGGAAGGACAATAAACTGTTGGCATTCTGACCAGGATATTTACACATTGATCCTGCCAAGTGCGCCTGGATGGTTCATCGGGGTGAACAGAGCACCAGGGCTTGGCTCATGGGCTTCTATCACAGCTCTCTTGTTCAGGTAAAGGAAACATTATTAGAGATAACAGATTCTAATCCGCCAAAAATAAAAAGTCCTTAGAACAGAATGCTGAACAGAATAAGTGCCAACTCAGAAACAATTACAGATCTTCATGCCAGAAAGGTTATTAAAAAGCAAAACCAGGATGCTGTCAAATAATTCCAAGCAGCAGATGCACCATCTGCAAAGCCACTTGCACAATGACAACTCCAGAATAAAAAAAGTGTTTCCTGCATGTTCTGCTTTACACGTATAAAAATACCAAATGATAGCTTGGCACAGGAGCTCTGCAAATGACAAAAATTCAGAGGCTGAGCTGAAAAATGAGATGTAATGACTTGCAAAGACAATTGGCCGGAGCACAGGAGGAAATTGGACACCCCAGGTGCAAAAAAGCCCTCCTCTGATTTCTGTAGCAAGGACTAAGCCAACAGGAAAAATGTATCACACCCATAAAACCCCAAAAGGAGAGAAAATAAAGGGAAAATCAGATCTGTGGCACTGAACAATCTTCCCTGAACATCAGCGCTGTGTTTGTAGCCAATCCCAATTTCAGGACCAAAGAGCAGCAAGCTCTCCACACCCTGCCATGGCAGGAGGGTTGGAAATAAAATATCCTAAAATCATCTTTACGGTCCTTTCCAACCCAAACCCTTTTTTCCCCACAACGAAGCCACATCACGCTGTGGCCTGGCTGGAGGTGGCAACGATCTGAAATCCCCACAGAGCTGTGAAATGCCCAGCACAGCAGTGACCCTGGAACTGTCACCACCCAATTCAAGCTCCTTCACTGCCAGCAGCAGTGGCACTGCCAGCCTGGCACGGGCTGGGCATTGCCAGGTCTCTGATGCCATCTGCTGGGGGCTCCTCGTGTTGGGCCACACTGCAGCAGCTCCACCGGGGAAGAACACCCACCCCTGTCACGGACAAAAATGATTTTCACAGGATTTTCCTCCTGAGAAGCTGAGAGGCCTCAGAAATGAAATGTAAATAATTACCTGCTGCTGTGGAATGCAATAGATGAATCTGTGATTGGTCTTCTGTGGTTATTTGTAATTAATGGCCATTCACAGTCCACCTGTCTGGACTCTCTGGTCACTCACAAGATTTTATTATGATTCCTTTCCTTTCTTTGCTAGCTCTCTGATGAAATCCTCTTTCTTTAGTGTAGTTTTAATGTATCATTTTCTTTTAATATAATATATATCATAAAATAATAAATCAGCTTTCTGAAACACGGAGTCAAGATTCTCATCTCTTCCCTCAACCACCTACCCCTCTTTTGTGTTTTCTTTGGATATAAAGACAAATTCAGCCAATTAAGACATTTAAAAATTACATTCAGCTCCTACTAGTGATGGAGACACAGATTAGGGATTGATGCTGGCACTGCAACAAAACCTATGAACAATTGTGACATCAACTTGCTACATAAATATGGATTTAGGAACTGTTCAGGAAAATTAGAAATTAAGACTCAGAATTGTGACTTGCAGCAGTTTTTGGGATTCCCAAATACAAAGCAGTAAATGAGTGAATATGGGGGCCCCAAAAGCTTTTCCTCACTGCTAAAGTGAGCTTTAAAGTAAATTAGAGTAAGTTCCTGACCCCTGAGCTGAGGGTGAAACAGAGGATGAATTTAGGAGCTCCAGGAGGGCTCTTAAAACACCTGCACAGCATCACTCCCTCATCATATCCTCTGTATCACACAGCTTTTATCCAACAGCCACTCCCAAATTCCCTCTTTCCATTTGTTTTAAGCCTTTTCATGAGTGGAAAACAAAACCCAGGAAAGTCCAATACATGCCTGGCTTTATTGCCTTAATAAACAATGCAGATATTCCAATCTTGATGCTTTACCAGCAATGTGAAGTCAGTGTTTTCCTGAATAAATAAATAACTGCAATAACCAAAATAAGAAAGTTCTTATTAAATATACAGAACTTTACAGGAAGTAAAAAAAAAAAACAACAAACCAACAAAAAGAAAGGGATGGATTTTCTGTTCTCAAATGTAATTACAGCAATGTTATCAAAACATTTAATAACCTAAGGAAAGGTTGGGTGTTGTGTTTAGAAAAGCTTTAACTGTCCTCAGCCTCCAGGTTTATGTTATTCCCAAACTTTGCATAGAGCTGGACTTTGAGGTCAGACAGCACGCTCTGGATGGACTCCACTCGGGATTCCAGTGCTTCAATTTCCTCCTGCAAACTCCTCTGAAAAAGAAAAATAAACAAAAATCAGTTCTGTACAACAAACCGAGCCAGGTTTGTCAGCACACAGAACCAACAAAGAGCTGCCTCTCTTCCAACTCATCCCAGGTCTGGCTGCAGGATTTATTGCTGGGGTGACCAAATCCTAAATCCAACACGGATTCAGCCTGTGAAAGCTGCAGAGGATGCACAGATGCCACCCCAGTGCCCAGCACACAGCACAGCCCAGCAGCTCACACAAACCTTGGCCTCCTCCAGCATCTCCTGAGTCTCCTCCAGGGAGTGACTGATGAAGACATCCCCGATCTGGTAGGGAATCAGGTGGGAGTCAGCATCATCCAGCAACATGATGTCATCACAGGCATCCTCCAGGTTCTGCAGCTGCTTCTGTTTGCCAGGACACAGAAAGAAAATCCCTGTGTAAAACCTTTCAGTGGACACTGCACAGCTGGGTAAGGAACCCAGACAGGCTGGATTTTGGGAACAAATCCCACCCACAACCAGGACATCCAGGAGATCAATGTCAGAGCTGGAATTCAGCAATTCAACCCAGCAGACACTCCTAGTCAGCCCTCATTATCTGTCATTAACAGAATAATTAACTGTCTGGGCAACAGCAATATAGCAGATTTAAATGTCACTAATATCTGATATACTTTTACCATTCTCTATTTCCAAAGTATCAGAAACCTCCTATCAGAACCCAAGCATTACTTAAACTCACAGTAACTCACTGCTGCTAATTTTCTATGTTCCAGCTGAAAACCCAATGAAGAGTTCACGAGATCTGAAGCAAATATACCTTTTTCACTTCTATTTCTTCTTTCAGCTCTGTGATCCTGCTGGTGTTTCTTGCAAACTTGTTAATTTTCTGTTGATCTTCAAAGGTGACATTGACATCTTCTGCAGCCTGCGAGGACGAGAGGTCAAAATCATTATTTCAGTTCTTACATTAACTTGAGTCTCCCTGCAAGGATACTCCTACAAAGTGATAGAAAACAATGTGAGAGCCACCACATTCTGCTTATGCTCAAAGTGCCTCTTCAAGGACACCACAAATACCCTCATTTAGCTGGGTACATCCAATTAAAACATTGGCCAGCCACGGCATCCTAAAGGAAAGGTTTCTTTGATGCTGATGGCTGAACTGGACACCCTGCTCTGAGTTTTCTCTGCAGAGGCACCATGAGCAGGAGCAGTTAGTGACATGCAGAGCAGAATGGCTTCACACTGACAGGGAGGAGGATGAATTGGGATACTGGGCAGGAATTGTGCCCTGGGAGGGTGGGGAGAGGTGCCCAGGGCCAGGCTGGACACTGAGGCTGGGAGCAGCCGGGGACAGTGAGGTGTCCCTGCCACGGCAGGGATGGCATGATGGAACGAGACGAATTTTAAGCTTCTTTCCAACCCAAGCCATGATGATGACTCCATGATTAACAACTCTCTCACAGAATACATTTCTCCTCACATCCACCCTGATCCTGTCCTTGTTTACAACGAGCCGCACCAGCACGGGCTCCGCAAGGCCACCGACCCCGGGGGACAAGCGCTGGGCCAGGGCCCGATCCCACAGCCCGATCCCGATATTGGGATATCCCGATATCCCAATTCCCGTTATCCCACCATCCCACTCCAAGGATCTTATCCCATCCCAGGGCCCTCAGCTCCCGAGCGGCGGCCGCGCCGTTCCGGGCAGAGCTTGACCCGGCCGCCTCCGGGGCACAGCGGCCCAGGGAGCAGCGGAGGAGCCGAAAGCTCCTCGGGAGGGATGGAACCCCGCCGGGAAGGGACCAAACCCTGCTCCAAAGGACCGAATCGCCCCGGGCCCGCTCCCTGCTCACCGCCTTCTTCATGGTGGCGGCCATGTTGGCGCTGCACCATCCATGAGGGGCTGAACCATCCGCCCGCCGCGCAGAGGAGGGGCACGGGTTTGGGAAAAGGGAGAAAAACGGGGAAAAACTCCAGAAAACGGCCAAGACTCTGTGAAAATCGGGGATTATCGCTATCTGAAGTGCGGCAGGATGCCTCGAGCGGCCTCGGGGCACGGAGTAATGTGAAGGCGCCTCCGCGGTGCTTGGTACGGCCCGGTGGGAGGGGCGGGGGCGGTTTCGGGGCGCTGGTCCGCCAGGGGGCGCCATGAGACGGGAATGGCGGGACCCGTGGGGTAACGGGATATCGGGATATTTATTGGGATATTTATTTACTGGGATATTTATTGGGATATTTACTGGGATATTTATTGGGATATTTATTTACTGGGATATTTGTTGGGATATTTATTTACTGGGATATTTGTTGGGATATAGGGATACTGGGATATTTATTGGGATATCGGGATAGTGGGATATTTATTGGGATATTTATTGGGATATCGGGATAGTGGGATATTTATTGGGATAGTGGGATAATGGGATATCGGGATGTTGGGATCTATGGGGTGGGATGGTGGGATAACAGGATATTGGGCTATTTATTGGGATAATGTATAATGGGATATTGGGATACTGAGATCCATGGGATGGGATATTGGGATAATGGGATATTGGGATAATGGGATAATTGGATGGGATTTTGGGATGGGATATTGGGATGGGATCCATGGGGTGGGATGGGATGGGATGGGATGGGATAACAGGATGGGATGGGATAATTGGATGGGATTTTGGGATGAGATTTTGGGATGGGATATTGGGATGGGATACATGGGGTGGGATGGGATGGGATAACGGGATAGGATGGGATATTAGGATGAGATATTTGAATACATGGGATGGGATAGTGGCATAATGGGATGGGATCAGATAATGGGATGGGATAATGGGATGGAATAGTAGGCTGGGATAACGGGATATAATAACAGGATGGAAGGGGATAAAGGGATGGGATGGGATACTCATTTCTATAATATTGCCTGAAATAAATTTATTTTTGGGTTTGGGGATTTTTTTTTCCAGTTCCAAATAGCTGCTCATTTCAAAACTCCTGTTCCAAAGCAGTAGGAAAGACAGAATAATAAAAGATATTTTGAGTAGCCCTCAGGCTGATGTTACATTTTATTTTGGTGCATCATCATCCTCACAGTGCCTTGTTTCCCACTGAGGGAAGAAGTTCATCACCAAATTTCTCCCCAGAGAACCGCATTATTATTAACTTCTATAAAAACATAATCCCAGCTCTAAACCTCTCTTTTCCTCAGAAAAGAAACTCTCATCCCCCTGGCCATCCTCGTGCTCCTCCCGAAGGATCCTGCTAGGAAAGGGCACAGCCTGAGCCGTGGTTATTTCCCTGGCTGCACTAACTGCACAGTACCCAGAGCCAGGGCGATTTCCCTCAAGAGAAAAGGAGCGGATTTCACAAGAATTCGATGACTCCAAGGCTTTGAAAAGCAATCCTTTTTTCCCCCACATGCTCGGGCAAGCTGTGTGGGGTGAGCCCTGCCAAGAGTAACTCACCGCAGCGCTCTCTTATGTAAATAAAAGTGAAAACAGCTCAGGAGAGCAGGCAGCACGGAGCAGAGGAACCCGCTGAACCCAGCGCCCTCGCTCCTCTCCCGCTCGCACAAAGGACTTGCTCCTTCTTGCTCTGCTCCCCGGGCTCCTGCTTGGCTTCCCTTGCTGGGATCCCTTCCACGCCCTGCCCTCGTCTCATGGGGCTCTTGGCAATTTTCTCCTTCCCTGCTGGAGCCTTCTGCAGCCCAGCTCAGTGGGGAAGAGCATTGCCATGCTTTGCTGCCTTGGGGAGACCTCTGGATTCCCAAACTCTTCTCCCCTTTCCCTAGAGTTCCACAGGCTTTTGGATTCCCAAACTCTTCTCCCCTTTCCCTGGATCCCCAAACTCTGGATTCCCAAACTCTTCTCCCCTTTCCATGAAGCTCCACAGATCTCTGGATTCCCAAACTCTTCCCTCCCCCTGAAGATCCACAGACCTTTGGATTCCCAAACTCTTCTCCCCTTTCCCTGGATCCCCACAGACTTCTGGATCCCCAAACTCTGGATTCCCAAACTCTTCTCCCCTCTCCCTGGATCCCCACAGACCTTTGGATTCCCAAACTCTTCTCCCGTTCCCCTGGAGCTCCACAGATCTCTGGAGTTCCCAAACTCTTCTCCCTTTTTCCTGGATCCCCCCAGACCTTTGGATTCCCAAACTCCTCTCCCCTTTCCATGAAGCCCCACAGACCTTTGGAGTTCCCAAACTCTTCTGTCTTTGAGTTTTCTGTCATCTAATCATCCAGAAGGCGAAATAAGAGGAGTTTGGTGTTAAAAGCCAGTATTTGAGTGAAAATAGAATAAAGGCTCCTTTTGCTTTCATTTCACGGTGAACGTGGATAACTTGGAGATCTCAGTTTTCAAAGCCATATCAGTTTCTCTTCTGGAGAATGGGAATTACTGTACTTTCCTGTCAATATTTACAAAGCTCAAAGATGCTCCGCTGGAAAGAGAATTAAAAGAATTATCAGGGAATTAAAAGTGTATAAACAAACACAAACGAACGCTGCAATAATAACCAGAGCTTGCAAGTTGCAATGCATTTGCCTTCCCCACATTGTGAAATACCTTCCTGTGACACTCTCCCTGTTAACCTCCTCCTGTGGCACTTCAGCTCTTTGTATTAATTTAGAAAACTCAGAGATTTCACAAAAATTTTAAGGCAAATTTACCAAAAAGCTTTTCCCACCCAGGAGAAAGAGCAGAGGCCAGGAGACAGGAATTGTGTAATATGTCACAGAGCAAACCCCCTGGAAATACAGGCATTAAGAGTGAAAATCCACTCCCAGCATAAAACTCTTCCCACTGAGGAGTTATTTTTGTGATATTTGATGTGTTTGAAGGGAACTACAGGAAAATCACTCAGGTTATTTTCCATGAGCTCCAAGGGTTTGATCTGGGAGTTCAGGAGTTGTTTTTAATGAGCTTCCCAAGCACACCTCAGCCCCTTAAATCCAGGGCAGGAGCTCTGAGTTTGATGGGATTTCCAATATTTATTCAAATATGTTACAATTATTTCCCAAAAACTATGACCAGAAATTGACTCAGCTCAGAAAGCACCTCTAAAACTTGGACTAATTAAATATTTAGTGGTGAAAAAATCTGAGCCAGCTGTGTGTACCTGCTCAGCAGATCTCCCACAGAAGCATCCCACTGGCACATGGTTTTTCTCTCTGGCACAAGGAATATTCTCTCCTGACATGCAAGGGAGCAGAAATCAAACCAGGAGCAAAAGAGAAGCACAGAAAAATCAGCTCTTTAGTTTTGATATTCTGCTGTTTCTTGGTCCTTGAGACTTTGAACCAAAAATCCTCCTTGCCATAGTGGAGAAGTGAAGAGAGATTTCATTTGCTGCTGTCATCTGCTGCTATATTGGAAAATATTGGGAAGTCTTGTGGATGGACACCTGTGGGATGGTGGTGACACCTTCACCGTTCAGGTGCCTCAGTGGAAGGATACACCCAAAATTCAGCTCAAGAGCACTGAGCTGGTCCAGCTTTTCTCCAGGAGCTGATGCCTTGAGAGGCTGAGCTGGAACTGAGACTGGATGGAGCTACAGAATAAAGCAGGGATTTATTCACAGGATCCCCTCCATGGACCCACCTTGGGCAGCACCAGAGCCCAGCCAGGGCTGCACCCAAGATGAACCAAAAAACCCCAAAATGCACGGCCGGGCACGGGCTCTGTCCCTGGGATCAGGTCTGCTCCATTTGCACTTTGCAGTTCATTGTCCCATTCCAGCTTTAGCCCAGGCAGTCCCATCCTTGTTTTTCTCTCTCCAGCCCACGGGGTTTGTGCTCCTGGGCTGAGATTTGGCTCATTTGTCCTTGGTGCCCAGCTGGAGCAGGAATTGTTTTGTCTCCCTGCTCTGTGCACGCAGCTCAGCAATGCTGAATGTGAAGCTCAGAACAGAATCTGAAAAATATAAAAGCTGAAACCTGAGGCATCAATATAACCCCTGATGTGTTCTAAATGTCACAACTGAAAATTAAAGCTTGGGTTTGAGTCTTAAAAATGAGGGAAGAGGGGGAGGCTGCAAACAGCCCTGGACTGGCACTTGAGCAGGAACTGAGGAATTATTTTCTGTCCCAGCTCCAGCACACCAATTCCCCTGGCAAGGACTTACAGAGCCACGGGAGTGAGACACAACCCTTTCCATTCTGTCATTCAAAAACAGCTTCAGAGAGAGACGATTTCACATTAACAGGGTGGTTTCCTCCCCGTAGCTGTGAAGAACATGGAAAAATTGACCTGTGCCCAGTTTAGTCTTGACTTGCCTGTTGCAGACTCTTCAAAGGCATCGTTTCACAGGCACGAAGCTGTGACCCTTCAAATGAGTTCATTCTCATTCCTTAAATAGGCAGAGGGCACAAATTGTCCCTTCTCGTCTGGTTTCTCAGAACTCATCATGAATGGAGCCTGAGCTGCCTCCAAGGACAGGGAGATGTGTTTCAGGAGCACTGCTTCAAAGCAAACAAATCACAGAATGTGATTGTGGTGTCCCCCCCAAAAATTACAAACCTTTGAACCAACTTTAACTTTAAAGCCTGCCTGGGAAGTGCTCTGACCCCGTGGCCCACAGAGGATGATCCCATTGCAGAAAACCACTTGGGAAGGATGTGCAGAACTCCCAGAAAGATTCTGCAGTGTATTTCCTTTCCTTTTGTACATTTTCTCTCTGCTGATCTCTGCTGCCTTGGTCTTTGCATTGTTATTAATTTGACTTTGAGACGTGTTTATTTATGTGTCAAATCCATCTCCTGATCATGCTCTGTCCAACACACCCAGGGTGTCTGCACACTCTGCTTCTGCCAAACCCTCACATGAAGGGGATCAGAGCTGAGTCACAAAAGGCATTGGGAAAGAAGGGAAAGGTAGCGTGGGGTGCAAGAAAATCAAATCCCCATTGCAGCCAAGCTGTCTTTCCTGGAAATCCTCTGGATTGCAGGTAGCTCTGTCTTGCAGCAGGATCCAACTCTTCTCTTCTCTTCTCTTCTCTTCTCTTCTCTTCTCTTCTCTTCTCTTCTCTTCTCTTCTCTTCTCTCTTCTCTTCTCTTCTCTTCTCTTCTCTTCTCTTCTCTTCTCTTCTCTTCTCTTCTCTTCTCTTCTCTTCTCTTCTCTTCCTGTTCTTCCTCCTCTCAGCCTCAAATTTTTCGAGCTTTTCTGTGCAGTTTCTGATTAAAAGACTGGGATTCACTCATTTTTGTCAGGATTTAATGGCTAACAACGCTCACAGTGAAGGGAATTTTGCCTTCCCCAGTGATGCCCGCATGACCTTTTCTGGTTACTCAACCAGAGAGGCGTAAGGGCAGTTCACACCCCACAACTTCTCGTTCCTCAGTTCCCTGCACTTTCTTATGCCGTCTCTTTAAAGTGAAAATGCTGTGGGAAAACCGAACTGCTCTGCGCTCTGCAGGATGAACAGCACAGCCCTTTGCGCTCACGCGGGTGCTCGGACAAAAATACAAATTAATAAAAAAAAAAAAAAAAAGAAAAACGAAAAAATAAAGGAAAAAGAGAGAGAGAGCGCTACGACACCGCTCACACGAACGCCAGGCGAGGAGCGGAGCCGCTGCCAGCGGCTGCGTCCCCTCCTGCGGGGACCGACCCGCGCACCCCCGCGCTCCAAGCCGGTCCCATCCGCTCATCCCCGCATCCCGGCGGTTCCGATCCGCGCATCCCTGGATCCAAGCCGGTCCCATCCGCTCATCCCCGCATCCCGGCGGTTCCGACCCGCGCATCCCTGGATCCAAGCCGGTCCCATCCGCTCATCCCCGCATCCCGGCGGGTCCGATCCGCGCATAACCCCCGATCCCAGTGGGTCCGACCCGCTCATCCCCGGATTCCTGTGGGTCCCACCCGCGCATCCCCGGATCGCAGCAGGTCCGACCCCGCGCTGCCAGCGGGCGGAGGCGCTGGCGCGGTGCCCTCCCTGCCTCCCTGAACCCTTTCATGACCCGCCTGCCCCGAGGGCTCCGCGGGCAGGGCCGGGCAGCCGCCCCACCTCACCCCACCCTTGGCTGCCATTGGCGCGGATGAAAGTCCAGCACCTCGGGCTGCTATAAATGCACCTATGCGCGCCCGGGGGCCGGCACCGCGGCCATGGGCGGCTGCAGCATCCTCCTCCTCCTCCTGGCCCGCCGGCCGCTCCGTGCCCGCACCTGCGGCCGCGCCGCGTCCTCGCTGAGCGCGCTGCGGCCGGCGGAGACGCTGCCCGGGCCGCCCAGCTGGCCCCTGATGGGCAGCCTGCCCGACGTGCTCTGGAAAGGGGGGCTCAAGAGGCAGCACGAGACCCTGGTGAGGCTGGGGATGGCAGGAGGATGAGGATGGTGATGGGATGAGGATGGTGATGGGGATGGGATGAAGATGCCGCACTCAGCGCGGGTTTCTGGCTCTCCCCAGGCTCAGTACCACCGGCGCTTCGGGAAGATTTTCCGCATGAAGCTGGGCGCCTTCGACTCGGTGCACATCGCGGCGCCGTGCCTGCTGGAGGCTCTGTACCGCCGCGAGAGCGCCTGCCCGCAGCGCCTCGAGATCAAGCCCTGGAAAGCCTATCGCGACTATCGCGGCGAAGCCTACGGGCTGCTCATCCTGTGAGTGCTGCCCGGAGCGGCTGCGGGGCTGCCGGGGACCGGGGGATGCTCGGAGCGGGTCCGGGGGTCCCGGGCTGCTCCCCGAGAGTGGCCGGGGCTCATCCCGACCCCGAGCATCCCCCGGTTGTGCCGTCGGGGCGGTGGAGCATCAGCAGTGCGGGTTTGGGGTTTTCCGTTTTCATTCTTTTCATCTCTTTTCCCTCTCCAACTCGCTGTTTTTGTTTCGATGCAGGGAGGGAAAGGACTGGCAGAGGGTCAGAAGCGCCTTTCAGAAGAAGCTGATGAAGCCCCGGGAGGTTGTGAAGCTGGACACGGCGATCAATGAGGTACCTGCTCTGAGAAATCCCTTCTCTGCTCCCCTGCAAGCCTGGGGAGCTGCAGCAGATCTGGTTTATCCGGGCAGCTTTATTTACCCCACAGTGATAAACCACGAGCTCAGACCCAGAACATTCAGGGAATAATGAGTACAAACTGATTGCCAGGGTCTGAGACCACATAGAAACCTGGAGCTGGGGGTGAACCCACAGAAAACCAGGATTATTCCATAAGGATCCAGGCTCCAGCAAAGAGCTTTTCCCTGCTTCTCCTGCATGCTGTAATTTTTGCCTTTACCCCTTCATTCCTCTGCTCCTCCCCTCAGGAACACCTCTGTCCTTAACCTCTGTGCTCCTGGGGAGGCTGAGGAGCATCAGTGACAAACACCTTAATCCCAGTTGTGAAACCCCAGCTGGTGAGGATTGCATCCCTGCGAGGGCAGCACGGTTCATGGGAGCACCGGAGCCTGACAAATCCAAACACTTGTTCACACAGGGGGAAGTTGAATCTTGTTCAAAGAACAGGGAACAAAAGGATTCCTCTCATGCAAGATTGTTATCTGCTCAAAAGGCAGCTGAAATGCTGAATTACACCGGATTTTTATTAGTTGATGTCATTTTATTCCCTTCTTTTCTCTCTCTTCTCTCACCATTTAGGTCCTGGAGGATTTTATGTACAGAATAGATGAAATTTGTGACCACAATGGCCAGATGGAAGATATCTATTCAGAATTCAACAAATGGTCTTTTGAAAGTGAGTGTGGTGCACCTGCCAGGGCATTGCAGTACAAATATGATCAAGGATGAATATGTTGGCTGATTATTTCTAAACTTTCAGCTATAATATCATGCAAAGAGAGTTGCAGAACAGCCAGGGACTGTCAGTGCAAAATTCATCAGCACAAGTATAAATTTCTGCCTAGCTGCCTGCATGGCTTCCAAAAATTCAAACATTCCAATGATTTATAAATCAAAAATTGGGGAGGTTATGTTTCGTTTATCTAGAGTGGGATCAGATAACATTTTTTGTTATTTTTTGCCCACGTGATATTTGTTAGCTATCAGCAGGATCAGTGATATATTCCAATAACAGAGTGCTGGCTGTAGGCAAAGTCTGCAAAATCCCAGTTCCAGTGTTTACACTGGGATTGAGAAGGGCTGGAATGAGTTACCAAGGCAGAGCCTCATCCTCAGGAGCCCTTCAGAGCTCACCGAGGAATGTGCCAGGGATGACACAGGGCACAGAGTGGCTCAGGGAGGGTTGGGTGCAGTGACTGACCCAGCCCTGCCAGACCCAGCTGCCCTTGGCTGCCTCCTCGGGGCTGAGCTCCTCAAAGTGGAGCTTTGTTTCCACTGTCAGTGGTGATGGCTGCTTTGGGAAAGGGAGAAATAGGAAGTGACAGTTTGAAAAGAAGTGGGGAAAAAGGACAAGTGGAAAAGGTGCGGAGTGGGATGCTGCCAGTCCTTGCAAGGAGGGGGAATGCTGTGGGAGATGCTCCTCGAGCCCTGCTCTCCTGCCACTCAGTTTTCTTCAGTAAATTCACCAAATATGAGCCAAAACTGCAGTTCTGCTCTCATGAGGGGATCAGTGGCACTCCTCATTGTGCAGAAATGCTGCTGCCAGGGCCCCAAGCTGGAAACCCTCACTGGGGCCAGGGCAAACAAGCAGGAGGTGTTTTCCAAGTGCTGCTCTGCCAGGTCTGCACCAAGGAACACCTTCAGAAGGCTCACCCAAGCCATGCCTTGATGATAAATTACGCATCCCACACGGCCTTTTGTTTATTAATTTAATTATAATATTGCCTAACAACAGGTATCTGCCTGGTGCTGTATGGAAAGCGGTTTGGCCTCCTGCAGCAGGACGTGGAAGAAGAAAGTCTGAACTTCATCAAGGCTGTAAAAACGGTATGGGAGGGTCTCTCCTGGGGCTGGGGTGGTTTTTTACCGCTGCTGTTAATGAGAGGCAGCAATTTAAAGGAGTCAGCTGGGAAAAGCAGCTCAGGTTTCTGTACCCAACTGGTGCCCAGCTAATCCTGAACTTCTGCCTCCTTTATGCAATGCCTCAGTCTGTTGTAATAAAGCAGGCAGGACTCAGGTTCTCCATGCAGGAAAAAACCCTTTTTATTCCCATTTTTGTACAGTTTTCACAGACCTTGTGTACAACTTCAATCGGTTAGTAGCTTTCTTGCCAATTACTGTATTGGCTAGTAAAAGGTATTTTGCTTGTCCATCAAGTCTCTCTATTCTTGAGAGCCTGTATCCTTATGGAATATATATATTATATTATATGCTATATATTATATGCTATATATTATATGCTATATATTATATGCTATATATTATATGCTATATATTATATGCTATATATTATATGCTATATATTATATGCTATATTATATATATGACATATTATATATATGACATATTATATGTATTATATATATTCTATATTTTATATATATTCTATATTTTATATATATTCTATATTTTATATATTATATATATTTTATATATTATATATACTATATATATAACATATAAAATAATATATATTATATATTATATATATTATATCTGTGAAGAATATATTTTCTTCACTGATTCTCATGAGAGAGATCCCTGGTTATCACAGGTGAACTTTTTCTCCCCAAAATTGTTAATTTTTGTGTTAATGAGCTCTCCTTTTTCAAGCTGTTTTCACATAGGTACTTGGAAGCTGTTGTTAGCTGAGGTAGCTAAGCTAATCCATATTTTATAAGATATTTTTATGACAATTTTTACCATCAGTGGGACAGGGGAAATGCTGAGTGGGCATCAGGGCAGCCCTGGAGGGAATTGTCAGCTCGGCTGGTGACTCTGCTCCTCTCTGGGGACCCTGCAGGCTGGGACTGTGCCTGCCTGTGGGGTTTGCTGTGGGGTTTGGGGTCAGAGCTGCCTTTGTGCTCTGGGGTCCAAACCTGCCTCACTTCAGCCACCACACACAGGCAGCCAGCCCTGCCTGGGATTTCAGCTCATCCTTTGTCAAGGGAGAGGGAGGCACTGCCAAAAATGCCTTGTCCCACTCCCAACAGGGGCCAAAAATCAATAGGGTGCATTCCTTACTGAGGAGGCTCCTGGCTGCCCCTGATTTTTACCTGGACATGCCCTCAGTAGACTCAGACCCATCCTCTCTGTCCAGGATGGAAAATCCACCAGAATTTTGCCTTCCTGGCAATCTCCCTCTGCTCCCCAGCCCGTGCTGTTCAGGGGCTGCAGGCAGAGGGTGGAAAGGGGTTAAAGGGAGATTTCCCCCACAGATGATGGCCACGTTCGGGATGATGATGGTGACCCCTGTGGAGCTGCACAAGGGGCTCAACACCAAGGTCTGGCAAGCTCACACCAAAGCATGGGATGATATATTCAAAACAGGTCATTATTTAACCCAAATTTATCTCCTTTCCCTCTATCTCTGTCCTCTCCTTGCTGGGATTGATTTTTCCATGCTTGCTGCTGTTAATCCCTGCCTTCAGCACGGATTAAAGCACATTTGCTGTACCCAAACAGGGATTATTCAATGTGGGAGCAGTTTTTAGTGACTAACACCCAGGCTGTGGGGCAATACCCAATTCCCAGGGAAATCCCAGGATTCTGGGAGCCAGCAGTGTCATGGCACCATTTTAATTGTCCTAAAAGGAAATTAAAAATTATAATCTCTATAAAGGCAAGGGTATAAATGAAAAGGGACTTCCCTCAATGACTTGTTTTATTGGGAAACAAGAATTGTGCACCTGTTTGCTAAAAAAAAAAAAAAAGAAATTATATCTTTTCTGGACAACCTGTAGCATAGTTGTAAATATTAAACCCAGAAGTAATTTAAATAATAAAGTTCAGTTTGGCTTTTTGACTATTTAAAGTGATTTTGCCTTCCAAATTTAAAAATTACTCAAACTCCAGATATGAAATTAAGTTTTTATTTTTAATATTTTAAAATTTCATTGATTTAAACAATGAGAGACATAACTAAAGGCTGAGAAAGCTTTTGGAAGGTTGTAACACTGAGATATTTCCCTTGGGTATTTGAGTCCCAAGGCTTTTTATCCTGCCAGCCACACACTCTCTTATTTTATTGCTTCTTGGTTTATGGGCTTTAGGAAAGACACTTTAAACCAGTTTTGCTCAGAAAAACCAGTCTGACACCTTCACTTAAAGTGAATAATTCTTCACAGGAGCTGGTTTTAACAGCTGGGATACTCCTGAGCAAAACCTGTTTCTTTTTATTTAAAAAAAACCCCAGCATGTCAAAATTTGGCATCTCTTTGTGCCTTCCCCTGGTAAATCCCAGGTTTACATTTCCCCTCGGGGGTTCTGGGTGCTAAATCCCTTTGATTTTCTAACACCTTGATCCCCTTTGAAAACCCCAGGTAATAAATTTTACACACTCCTGTTTCTGTTTGCTGAGTATTTCCCTCGATGTGCCACTGATTTCCTCCCCTAATTTAAGAGAGCAGAATTCCTAAGAGCTGAAAAGCGATTTTTGGGACTGAGTTGGTTTGAGAAGTGACAACACCATTCTTTATTCACTCTGAATACCCTCATTACTGACCCAGAGCTTGCAAGCAGAGCCCATCTTGGCGCTGCTGTGGGTTTGCAGGGGTTCTATGGGGCTGTGGGTGATTTTCCCTCTCGCTGCCCTCCCCAGCCAAGCACTCCATCGACAGCCGGCTGCAGAAGCACTCTGCCGACCCGCAGGGGGATTTTCTGTGTGACATCTACTCGGGGGGACAGCTGTCCAGGAAGGAGCTGTACGCTGCCATCGCTGAGCTGCAGATCGCCGGCGTCGAGACGGTAACCGCAGGGTGAACAGGGTTTAATTCCCCCAGTTCCCTTCTCAGAGTTTAAACCCTCCCGATTACCTCCTTAGGGTTTAAATTCCCCCGGTTCCCTCATCAGGGTTTACATCCCCCCAGTTCCCTCTTTAGCTGCAGATCGCCGGCGTCGAGACGGTAACCGCGGGGTGAACAGGGTTTAATTCCCCCAGTTCCCTTCTTAGAGTTTAAACCCTCCCAATTACCTCCTTAGGGTTTAATTCCCCCAGTTCCCTTCTTAGAGTTTAAACCCTCCCGATTACCTCCTTAGGGTTTAAATTCCCCCAGTTCCCACATCAGGGTTCACATCCCCCCAGTTCCCTCCTTAGCTGCAGATCAACAGTGTGGAGATGGTAACTGGGATGTGTCCAGAGTCTAAATCCCCCCAGTTCCATCCTTGGGGTTCAATTCACCCCAATTCCCTCTTTAGCTGCAGATCGCCGGTGTTGAGATGGTAACCACGATGTGAACAGGGTTTATATCCTCCCAGTTCCCTCCTTGGGGTTCAATTCACCCCAATTCCCTCCTTAGCTGCAGACCCCCAGCACGGTGATGGTACCTGGGATGTGCCAAGGGTTTAAATCCCCCCAGTTCCCTTCTTGGAGTTTAAATCCTCCCAGTTCCCTCCTTAGGGCTCAAATTACCCCAACTCCCTCCTTAGCTGCAGATCCCCAGCACGGAGATGGTACCCATGATGTGCCCAGGGTTTGAATTCCCTCCAATTCTCTCCTTGGGGCTCAAATCCTCCCAGTTTTCTCCCTGGGGTCCAAATCCTTCTGCTTCCCTCCTTAGAGTCCAAATTCCTCCCAGTTCCCTCCTTGGGGTTTAAATTCCCTCCAGTTCCCTCCTTAGCTGCAGATCCCAAGCATGGAGACAGTGCCCAGGATGTGCTCAGGGTTTAAATCCTCCCAGTTTCCCTCCTTAGGGTTTAAATTCCCTCCTTAGGGTTCAAATTCTCCCAATTCCCTCCTTAGGGTTCAAAACCCCTCCAATTCCCTCCCTGGGGTCCAAATTTCCCCCTGTTCCCTCCTTAGGGCTCAGATTACCCCAATTCCCTCTTTAGCTGCAGATTGCTGGCATGGAAATGGTACCAGGGATGTGCCCAGGGTTTAAATTCCCTCCAGTTCCCTCCTTAGGGTTCAAATCCCCCCAGTTCCCTCCTTAGGCTTTAAATTCCTCCAATTCCCTCCTTAGGTGCAGGTCCTCCAGCATGGAGATGGCAAAGCTGATTTTCCAAGGGTTCAAATCATCCCTGTTCCCCCCTTCCTTCCCCTACCTGAGCACCAGCACACCTGGGAGTGAGCTCATCCTGAAGCTGCCTCGGTGGCCCAAGTGCAGATGGATTTTTACATTAAATCCCTGGATTTTGACCTGAAATCCCCAGATTTTTTAATTCTGCACAACAACTGGGACTGCTCATAACCCCTCAGGCTGTCATAACTCCATAAAGCTGTGCCCAGCCAGAAACGTTGCTTTGAATTTTGGGCAAATTCTTCCTTCTGTGCCTACAAAAGGAGAGCTTCACATTTCCTTCTGCTCTGTTCCAGACAGCCAACAGTTTGCTGTGGGCTCTGTACAACCTCTCCCGCAATCCCCACGTCCAGCAGAAGCTTTTCCAGGAAATCCAGAGAGTTTTGGGTGCCCAGCAGAGCCCGAGTGCTGAGAGCCTGAGGAACATGCCCTACCTGAAAGCCTGTCTGAAAGAGTCCATGAGGTAAAATCCCCAAATCCTTCAAAACCATCCCCAAGTGTTTCACCAGCTTCTTTGTACAAGGGAGAAATTAATTTTCAGCACACAGAATTTTGTTCATCTTGCTGTTTGAGGGAAAATATGAGAGATGGAAGAAGGGAAATTTCTGGGAATTTAACCCATGGTTCTCTTTCCCTGCAGATTAACCCCATCAGTGCCTTTCACCACCCGCACCATCGACACAGAAATGGTTCTGGGAAATTACATGCTGCCCAAAGGGGTAAGGCAATTAATTCTGTTTATTTGGATATTTTTAATTGCCCTTTAAACCACAGAAGTTGCTCATATATCAGTTTCAAACTGGCTCTGCCAAAGTACCAGCCCCAGGACAAGGAATGAGGGATTCACCCCAAGGATTCCCATAAACACAAACCCACACCTGCCTCCACTGCAGCTGGACTTAGACAGTAATATTTGCCTGAAGTAATTTTGATGAGCTATTCCAATTGATTTTTTGGGAATTCCTTGACCTCTCCTGAGGAAGCTGCTGTGCTGTGAAAAATGCATTCACTTTCTTGTGAAAATTTAAAAAGTTTATTAAAGGACAATAGGAGACAAGGACTATAAAGTAAAGGTTATTATGGTTGGGTGTATCTTGGTACTTAGCTAAGAGTACACTTGTTTTAGAAACACTTTTTATGTACTATTTCTCTTACATTAGTTTGTTGCATATTCATAAACAATCATGCATAGGAAACTTTTTCTTTAAACTAGTTTACATATTTTAAGAACTTTTTGGTACAGCTTTTGTTTGGTTTTACTTTTTCAGAGCACAAGTATTTTTTGCTTGTGGGTTTTAGCCTATTTTTATTACTTTTATTTTATTACTTTTAATTTTTGGGCTTTGGTCTACACTGTTTTTAGCTGTGAGAGTTAATAGTTGGTATATGTGTAGCAGGGTCTTCTTCATATGTTCATTGGATGTTATCTTATTTAAGTAGGTATTTTAACCAAGCATAACTATTTCACTACTATGCCCAACCTTAATTAACAGCAGAAATAAAAACTATATCTTTATAACAAAGTCACTTTAGCCTCACACATATAGAACCCACTTTAATATTCGCCAGAAGCCAATACCATGACACGTATCTGACGCACGCCATGATTCTCCATCCTCGGGATCCGGGGGTGTCTCTGTGACCTGTTCCCTGTCCTGCCTTGCTGCAGACGGTGCTGATGATCAACAGCCACGCCCTGGGCTGCAGCGAGGACTGTTTCAGGGGCTGGGCAGAGTTCAGGCCCGAGCGCTGGCTGCTCAGGGGCTCCATCCACCCCTTCTCCCACGTGCCCTTCGGCATCGGCAGGAGGATGTGCGTGGGGCGCCGCCTGGCCGAGCTGCAGCTGCACCTGGCCCTCTGCTGGGTAAGTGCCCCAAAAAGGCAACTGGGCGGGTTTGTCCTCCAGTGAGCATGGGCACAGCCCAGCATGTTCATTGTGGGCACAGCAGGCACAGCCTTCCCAAGGGATTTTCCTGGGGAAGCAGTGAGAAAGCTCAGAGAAGAGAAAACGATTCTTATCTCTATTTGTGCTCCTGTTTGGCGCATGTGGAACGTGTTATGGGGTATTTACTGTTCCTGGTTTTTGGCACATGGGGAATATGTTATGGGGTATTCAGTGCCCCTGTTGTTTGGCACATGGGGAATGTGTTATGGAGTATTTGCTGTGCCTGTTGTTTGGCACATATGGAATGTATTATGGAGATTGTTTATTGTGGGGTGTGGAGGTTCAGGGACATCACACCATGACCAGTATGATCCAGTGAAGCCAAGTTTATTATCTCCCTAAAAAGACTATATTTATTATAAATCTCTACTGTCAACGTGTCTCTAGCTAATACATGATTGGTTAATCCTAGCTGTTCATGCCTCTAAAATAGAATGCTGATTGGATAATCTAATTTTTCATGCATCTTGCTGTGGTTGTCTGGCCATGACTTCTCTTTTTCCTTACTTTCCCAAGCTCACTGACAAACCTGCTGAGTCCTGATGACTCTTCTTCTTGTATCTCTTTCAAGGATATACCAGCCCCATTTCTGAATATGTCCATTATCCATTGTTTGTGCACGTGTCCATTGTCCCAAGCAGGCTGGATTGTGCATCGGCTGACTATGGCCATTGTCCTGCAAAAGCTCCTCAACCTGCAAAAAACTCTCAACAGTTTATGAGAGTGATTTCTTAATTGGGCACTGCTGATGGTTGGATTGATTGGCCAGTTGGGTCAAAGCTGTGTTGTGACTGTCTGAAAGGGTCACAGGTTTTTCTTTGGTGTGATATAGTGTAGTTTGGGTATATTGTAATATAGCTGAAAGAGACAATTGCTCAGCCCTCTGATGATGCAGTCGGAGCAGGTTATTGCCCAGCTGGGGATGCTGCCCTGACAGCTGGTGGGTGCTGTGTCCCTGCAGCTGATCCGCAGGTACCGCGTGCTGGCCACGGACCAGGAGCCGCTGGAGACGCTGCACTCGGGGATCCTCATCCCCGGCAGGGCCCTGCCCATCGCCCTCCAGCCACGAGCAGGTACGGGCAAACACACCTGGGTGCTCTTCTTGGGCACAAACACACACCTGTGCTCTTCTTGGGCATAAAAACACACACCCGGGTACTGCTTGGGCATAAAAACACACACCTGTGTTCTCTGTGGGCACACAGACACACACCTGTGCTCTGCTTGGGCACAAACACACACCTGTGCTCTGCTTGGGCACAGACACACACCTGTGTTCTCTGTGGGCACACAGACACACACCTGTGCTCTGCTTGGGCACAAACACACACCTGTGTTCTCTGTGGGCACACAGACACACACCCAGGTGCTGCTTGGGCATAAAAACGCACACCTGGGTGCTCTGCTTGGGCATAAAAACACACACCTGGGTGCTCTGCTTGGGCAAAAACACACATCTGTGTTCTCTGTGGGCACACAAACACACACCTGGGTGCTGCTTGGGCACAGACACACACCTGTGCTCCGCTTGGGCACAAACACACACCTGTGTTCTCTGTGGGCACACAAACACACACCTGTGCTTTGCTTGGGCATACAAACACACACCTGTGTTCTCTGTGGGCACACAAACACACACCTGGGTGCTGCTTGGGCTCACAAACACACACCTGTGTTCTCTATGGGCTCACAAACACACACCTGTGCTCTGCTTGGGCACAAACACACACCTGTGTCCTGCTTGTGCACAACCACACACCGGAGTTCTGTGTTCCTGCACACTGCGGGCTCTGCTGTACCTGCGCCGGGATTTCTGTGCCAATGGGAGGGTAAACAGCTGATATCTGTCTGCTCTTCATCCTCAGAGGGCCTGAGCCATCCTGGGTCTTTATTTTAACAAATGAATGCTGTCCCAGTTCGGTGTTTTATTAGGAACTGTCCTGTATTTCTCATAGCTCATGGCTCTGGACTCAATTTTATATCCACATTTCTGTGCCTGATGCAGCCCAAAAAGGGGGGAATCAGCATATACCCAGTGCTGCAGAAAATAACAGCCAGGGGTTGTTAGAACTTCACTGCAGTCCCAAAGATATTTCCTGGAAAAGAGCATTTGATCTTGGGCATCAGTTTGCAGATTAAAAAGAAGATGCCTTAGTGAAGGAACTGCTCACTGCAGAGTTTAGATAACAAAACTTCATTTGAGGCAGAAGGACAGAGAAAAATCTATTTGTAAATAGTTGTGCAGTGTTGCAACTTAAATATTTGAACCTAGGATTTTCTTTCTCACAAGTTTATACAAACGAGCTAACAAAATAACATATTTGTGCAACAACCTAACTTGAGAAAACAAGTCTCTGATCCAGAATGAAATCCTCCAATAGAAATCCAGGACATTTCAATGCTGGGGAAGATATTTTTTACCAGCCAACATCACAGGAAAAAAATACATCCCAGTATAATCTGAATATTCACTCCTTTAACTGAAGTTTGTTCAGTGCTGTTTGCTTTGACATGTAATATATAATATATAATATATAATATATAATATATAATATATAATATATAATATATAATATTATATATATAATATATAATATATAATATATAATATATATATAATATAATAATTTTTTTTGCTCAATACAGGTGGCAAGAAATAAAGGACAGCCCTGCTGCTGCCTTCTCCTGAGAGAGAGACATGAGCTGTGGGAGCCAGAGCTCTGGAGGCTGCAGGGAAGAGCTGCACCACATCCCCTGAGCCACTGCTGGGCCAGGAACAGCACCAGGAAAAGCTCCCAGACTGTTTTATTGGGGAAAATGTGCCTAAAAGGAGAGGGAAACGCCGGGTGCTGTCATTGGGCTGTGGGAATCCAGGGGTTTAGTGCAGGACCAAGGGCCTGGGGGTGCTGAGCTGCTCAGTTTGGGGAGAGTTCCTCCAGTTTGGGACCAGGCAGGGCTGGGGTGGCCCTGGGAGCGCAGAGTGGGAGAGGAAACTGCCCCAGTCCTGCTCAAATCGCCAGGGAAGGGAGCTGGGAGCCTGGAAAAGGCTAAAACAGGCATGGGAAATTGGGATAATGAAAGAAAGACATTTCCTTGGCGTCCTGGGTTGGAGGGAAATGGGGAGAAATGCACCTGGCAGGATTTATTGCTTTGCTTTGGGCTTGTGCCTGACACACCCTCTGCTCTTCCCATGGATTTCCATCCCTCCAGCTCCTGCACCACCCATTTTATCCCACTCTTATTGTAAAAGCTTTGTGGTCTTTCATTGCATGGATGGAAATGGAGCCACTGGAATCCTATGGGTTCTGCCTCTGCAGATTGATGGTGACGATCCTGACAGGATAGGTGCATGAGATGAAGAACAGAAAATTATGCTTCCAAGGACAATTCTGCAGGAAATGAGGACCCCAAACATTTCCAGGGGGTCTATTTCTCGTGGAAACTGCAATATCTAAAAGTTCAAATTGTCACTGCCCTCCAAGCAATACTGGATTCTGGCTGTTATGGTTGCTGGTTTTACACTTTTGCAGTTTCAACTACAGCTTTATCTCTATATATAATCCTGAATTTATTTTTTTACATGTTGAAATGCTGCAAGTTCTTACTACTTGTTGGTCTGTCTCTTGTTTTCATTTGTTCTCCTCTGACATGCTCAGACATGTAAATGTACCCCCCAAAACAATGTATAAAACAATTTTTGTGCATTATCTGAATATTTCTAGGCAGTTTTGTAAGAAAATAAAGAGTTCTATTTTTTCTCTAGAATTAGTCTTTCATTATTTATTTTAAAAGTCTTTGCAGCTTTGCAGAAGAGGCTTCTGCCCCCTTGGGACAGTCTGAACTCGTTTCTGCCTGGCATGGAATGGTCCAGGGAGGGGATTGGGACAAGATAAAATCCATGGAAAGTTCTGAGGAAAGGTGAAAACAGCTGGAATTTTTGCAGAATCAGTAGAAATTATGTATATTTTTTAAATGCCATCCCTCAGCAGCATTCCTGGCAGGGTGAGGTGACACTGGGAGCAGAGGATGGGAAATCCATCCCCAGGGAGCTCATGCTGGGGTGCAGGTCCATGTGGAGATCTACCCAAAACCCGGGACAAAAACCCCACAAAGCCTCTTCTTACAGCATCATAATTTATTGGTAGTAATATTAATTTAATATTAGAGCCAATGGAGTTATGCCAGTATGGAAGAAATGCTAAGGGAAACAGTTTGTTGGATTCCGGGCATCTCTTGCTGCTCCCAAACCTTCTGATGGCTTAACCCTCAGAGAGAAGTGCTGATATCTCGATTCCAGGCATCTCTTGCTGCTCCCAAACCTTCTGATGGCTTAACCCTCAGAGAGAAGTGCTGATACCTCGATTCCAGGCATCTCTCAGTGCTCACAAATGTTCTGATGGTTTAACCTCAGAGAGAAATGCTGATATCTCTATTCCAGGCATCTCTCAGTGCTCACAAATGTTCTGATGGTTTAACCTCAGAGAGAAGTGCTGATATCTCGCTGAACTGACCTTGACAGCCTCGTTAGCGGCTGTTTCGAAACCCTGATTGCCCCTGGGCAGGAAATCCCAGGTGGATATTTAGCGAACCGCTCGGGGTTTTTGCCATTTCAATGCAGCGGACCCAGGGGTGCTGCTGTCAGGGAGTTTGGGTGGGTTCTGCACCAGCTCAGGCACAAATCTGCGCTCTCTGCTGGGTCACCAGCCACCAGTGACCTGGAAAAGGCAGTTCCGGAATCTTTGGAGTTTCTCAGGTTCCTGAAGTTTTCAGAGAACTTCATTAATCTCCTACCTCCGAGTGAATGTCCAAAGCCATTGACTCAGGAAATAGGTAATTATCAAACTGCACAGACAATGAGTGACCAGGGCAGGCTCCCACTTCAGGCACCAGCTCAGAGCTTTCCTGTCCCTCTGTTTCTGGATAAATATAACTATAAATATAGCTAGAAATGTAACTACAACTATAACTATAACTATACATATAACTATAACTAACTATAACTATAACTAACTGTAACTATAGCTAACTATAACTAACTATAACTATAGCTAACTATAACTAACTATAACTATATAACTCTAACTAACTATAGCTATAGCTATAACGAAATAGAAATAGAAATATCTGGAACCCTTTAGCCCAGCAGGATAAATCAGAGCAGCCCTGTGCTGCTTTGGAACGAGGCCCTCATTCAGAATTTCCATTTCAACACCACCTCCCTGGGATCATTTCCTCCTCAGAGGAAGGCAGCAGGATCACAGCTTTAATGGGATTAATTCACCTCCACATTCCCTGTCCCTACAGGGAAGGGAGTGAGGATTACCTGTCCAAAAGGAAGTGAATTCTGTTCAGGCTTTGGAAATTAATTCTGTTCAGGCTTTGGGCGTGTTGGAGTTGAAAAGGCAAAGCTGGAGCCAATAATCCATGGTTTTTTATGGATAAGAATGTCAGTCTTCAGGCCTGGCAATCTGGAATTTCTGTTCCTGCCAAGCTGATGTGCCACAGCTCTGCGTCAGTCCCTGCAGAGGGATTTAGGGACCTTTCCCTGCTCCCATTTTGTCAGTTTTGCTCAGGTTTGTCCCCTCCAGCCTGGGAAGGACCTTTGTGCTCAACAACCAGGGGCAGAATTCACATCTCTACAATACTTCAATAAATGGTGCAAAATAACCCAAAATCTAAAAAATAAATTCTGTGAGTTGCTCCCAGCTGAAGTTCATTTCAGGACAAATTCATCCCATGGCTCATTTTACAGATGTGAAACTTCATTTTTACTTCGATGGCACTGCCCGTGGGTGGGTGGGTTTTTAATGCATTATGGCCTCTCAGAAAAGGAGAAAGTTGGACAATTTTCAGTCCTTTGGGGCACATCTCTTGAAAATTCATGGAAGAGTTGTAGCTTTAGCAGAAAAAGCTGGTTTTGGCTTCAGATAGTTGAAACAAGAGGTTTGTTGGGATTGAAGCAGCTCATTGATCCCTTGTGTGAATGAGTGAATTCCCCTGAGAACCTGGGCATTGACAGCTCAAGGCGTGGGTGGCTGCATTCAAATTTTGTTTTAACGTCTCCTTTCAGGCAAGGCTTGGAGAAAAGTGTGAAAATTGAGCATTGTGCTTATTAATTTCTATTTATTCTGGGGTATTTTTGAGTATCAGAGTTGAAGAGAGTGAAAACCAGAGCTTTTATTGTCTGTTCACCCAGAACTTCATTAATGCTTCATCCAAGCCCTGTATGGATTCTATCTCCTATATTCCCACACTCTTTGCTATGGGAATGTCAGAGGACAGACTACATCGAATTTCAATTCCTGTCCACAGTTTTTATCTCAGTTGTGTGATATTTGAGGCTTTGGAACAACCCAACAAGTCAAGCCTCAGCTGTAGGACTCAGGTCCAGAAGGAATTTTAAAGAACTTTACATTGTAGGCTTTGGATGGAGCTGAACACTTCTGGAGCAATAATCCCTGACAGGAAAAGCAACAACGAGGCCTCTCCATAAAAGAAAATATTTTTCTCCGAGGGACAATGTCAAAACAAGTGTGGAATGGAATGCATTTAATAACCAGGGAAAATGATCCTCTGCTTTCCTGGGCATGTTCCTCTCAACAAGTTCAAACTGTTTGCCTCTAATTCTCCAAGGGTTGGGTGAACTCCAGGCAGTGGGAAGGGAGAAGGGAAGGGAAGGGAAGGCACTGCACCCAGCAGGGCAATAAAGGGGAGCCAGGAGTGCAAAAATCACCCCAAATTGGAACCTGCACGTCCGTGGCTCTTTACCCTCCACTATCAGCTCCGGAATGGAAATCAGAGTCTCATCTAATTCATTGTGAGGTGAACTGTGCTCCACAGAAAAACAGGAGATAGAGGAGCAGGGAATGCTCCAGGTGTGCTCGCAGGTGGAACTCCAGCAGCTTGGGGCTGGCTCGAGGTGAAGAAGGGAAAACGGCTCTCCAGATTTAATGGAAATAATGGAAAGGAAATGTTTGAGAAGCCTCAGGCAGAATGGGTTCACTTATCCAGCCTTCCAAGCTGCCTCAAAAATCCCCTCTTGCCCTGCAGGTGAGGGCAATGCCCGGGCCAGGCTCTGTCCCATTTTTCTGCAGGACAAAGGTCCCAGATATCTGCTCAGGGGTCAGCCAGGAGCCAGCTCAGCCACGGGCAAAGGCCAGCCCTGCCTGGGTGGCCTGGCAGGGACACCCCAGCTCAGCTGCACACTCCAGACCCCCTCCTCACACTGCAGGGCCGGGCGTCTGTGCCACCACGGAGCACAGGAGAAACCCAGCCGGGCCCAGACCTTGGTCATTGTCAGTGGGAGAAGGAGGAGAACAAGGAGGAGTTTGGGAGCAAGATTCTGGGCAGAAAAACAGGGTAACTGGGATTATCCCCACCTGCTCTGCTCAGCTTTTGGTGCTCTGTCTTCCCTCTGGCTGTAGTTGGAGGAACAGGAAAAAAAAAGCTTTAATGCTCCTTGTAACATTCAGGATTTCAACACAAGTGAAAAGCTTCAAAGCGCACTCCAGTAAAATGAAATAAACACAGAGAAAAACCAGGAGATATTTTATATCATATAGGCAATGATATAAAGTTCTCAAGTAGCTGAACACCCTGGACATTCTTATTGAAGGCTTCCACTGCCACTGGGGGAGGCACTCAGTGCTCTGGTTTAGGTGACGAGGAGGAGACTGGGCAGAGGTTGGATCCTCGGAGATCTTTTCCAATCTAAATTAACTTGTGATTCTGTGATTCAAGACACACAAAGGGAAGCTGGCTCCATAAGAGATCAGGCATTAGGCTTTCCTACAAAAATTCAATATTTCAAAGTTCACCCCAAAGTGTTCCTGGAAGGGGTGATAAGAAGTGCAGGCTGAGGGAAACATTTGCAGGGCAGTGAAATACCATTTTATCAGATTTATTAGCTCCAGAATGAGTGGTGCATCCCACCTGTCTGTTAAATACCTATTTGTGTGCAGATCAAAAAGGATTTTTGGGGACAGAAAGAGCCATAGAGTTACAAGAAGAATTCAAACCCATGATTGTAAGGATGATTTATTTATGGATCTATTTCTGGATGATGTTTTCATTTAGACACCAGTTAATGGGAGTCACTGGGAGTGAAATTCTCCTGAAATGCAGAGAGCTGGTCCCTGCTGGGAGCTGCTCACACCCACCCCAAAGGAGAAGGGAGCTGGGGGAATTTTTCAGGTGTGGTTTGCTCACCTGCAATAAAAGCCCTGCGCAGATTGCAGCTCCCCAGGGAAGGTGCTCCTCCACAAAAGGAACTTTGTGGTTCGCAGGCTGATTATGTGCCCTTGTCCTTCACCCCCTTTCGTGACAGGGATCCTGGGACTTTGACCCTGACCAAAACCTTTTTGTGCAGACTCGGTTTTAGCAGGGTCACAGGGCTGCTCTGACTCAGCTCTTGGCTGCAGAACTGCTGCAGTCAACAGCAGCAAGGTGGCACCAATTTGTTTCTGGGGATGGGAAGGGCAACACCAACCCCATGTGCAGCCAAAGAAACAAGCAAGGTCCCAAAGGTCTCTGTTAAGAGAACTTCAGGTGCTGAATAATTTATTTTGGGATGCAATCCCTCCGGTTCTTAAATATTAAAGTGAAATTAATATTTCACTTTAAACCAAAACCAGCAGGACTTTAGTTTTTTTGTTCTAAACGCTAAAATTTCACTTTGGATACACGAGAACTTCTCAGGAACTTCCCTTCTGGGTGGAAGGAGAAAAGAACAAATTGCAAAAGGTGTTTTTGTTGCCGAACAGTGGCAAAACAACTTCCCAGCACAGGGCCAGGCTCTGAGGGAAGCTGGCAGGGAGCACAGGGGAAGGTGTGCCCCAAGACACGTTCCAGACAGGACAGGAGCTCCAAATGCAGGTGATTCATAACCCTGCAAACTCCTCTTGCCCAAAGGCAGAACTGAAAGGGAAACTCATTGCCCAAAGAACCCCTGTCAGCTGTGAGGCAACAGATACCCACGGCACTGGGGGAAGTTTTATTTGTGTGTGGAGCCAGGTGAATGGGAGAAAGGTTTAAAAATAGCTCATTGTGGTGCCTGCAGCAGGAGCTGGGCAGGGAGGGACGGGCTGGTGCCAGGTGTTGATCTGTGCTCTGATCCAGCAGCAGGTGCCCTCAGACACAGAGCACGGAGGGATTCCTGCATGTTCAACATCCCCTGGGGAGGCTGCTGCTCCCCCCGAGCCTCTCTTGGCACTCAGAGCGGTGCCAGGCTGGAAAATATTTATTTTTGTCAAAAAGGATTTGTGGCATGGAAAGAGGAGTGTGTTATTTATAGAAGTCGGTGGCACCCAGGGGAAAACCCTGGAATTTCTGGGGAAATCAAAGCCCCTGGGCAAAGAGAGATGTGGAAATAACGTTGTGGGGGTCACTCAGTGTCAGGGCTGTGCTGTGGAGCCACGTGCCCACACTGGCCCTGCTGAAGGACAATGGGTTTGCTATTTTTGCTATTTTCCTAAATGATCCTGAAATTTAAAGTTCTTCTGTGCTTGAAAACCAGATTGAAGTGAAGGTGGTTTTTAGCAAAAGTTTTGGAGAGAGAAAACACAACAGCTGGATGCAAATCTTATGGGAAGGAATCTTCTGGAGAACTTGGAGTCGATATTAGTATTAGCAGGGCTGATATAAAATTTCCTCCAGGACAAAGTTTTTTATTCCAGTCAAGCTCCCAACCCGCAGTTCTGAACATCATTATGTCAACAACTCTTCATTTTCATTTTGAAAGGGCATTTCATGAAACCACCTCAGTCCCATGGCATGATTTGATTTTTAGAAAGCAGCTCCTCCCAAACACCTCCAGGCGCAGCACAGCAGCCCCTCTAAATGGTGTGAAAACCTTGGACAGTAAATGAGCAGGAAAACTTCACTTCTGCCAAAAGCTGAACCCTTTTGGTGCAAGGATAGCGCTGAAATTTTCAGAGATATGCAGCCATTTCTACCTTGCTGCTCTTGTTGTAAATATTAAAAAATATAGTAAATATAATGTAAATATAAAAAGATATATTGTAAATATAATGTAAATATATAAAGATATATTGTAAATATAATGTAAATATAAATATATATTGTAAATATAATGTAAATATTAAAAATAATAAATATAAACAAATGATGGGATTTTAAACACATTTATTCCACAGCTTGTGAGGAAGCCTCATTTCACTTTATTGGCTGAAAAGCAGGAAAAGAAATGTATTAATTTAGAATAACAGCCAAAAGAGGTATTGTAAATATAAAAATATATATTGTAAATATAATGTAAATATTAAAAATGAATACATATAAACAGATTATGGGGTTTTTAATACATTTATTCCACAGCTTGTGAGGAAGCTTCATGTCACTTTATTAGCTGAAAAGCAGGAAAAGAAAATACATGCATTAATTCAGAAATACAGCCAAAAGAGGTATTGCAAATATAAAGAATATATTGTAAATATTAAAATCAATACATATAAACAGATGATAGGTTTTAAACACATTTATCCCGCAGCTTGTGAGGAATCCGGAGGTGAGTGTCAGGGGTCAGTTGGTTAGTATAGTATGTGGGGTTTTTCACTGAGGACAGTTAAAGTTCCATCAGGGTTGGACTTTTGTGAGCCTATTTTTGGCATGCCTGGGTAGCAGAATGCACTGGCTGAACCTGCACTCCCTCCCTGCGCTCTGCTATTAATAGCAGGGGTTTAATGAGCAACCAGGGCCAGGCCAGGGGCTGAGGGGGAAACCTTCAGCCGGAGACATTTCCAACCAGACACCCCAAAATCCAGCCCAGGGTGGGGCAGGAGGGAAAGGTTCCTCCTGCAAGGGGAGTGTCCCAGCCTGGGTGCCACAGCTGGGACACTGGGAACCCCCAGCTCTGAGGGGAGGTGGGGAACATTGGGGTTGTTCAGCCTGGAGAAGCTTTGGGGTGACCTCAGTGCGGCCTGGAGGAGCTGCAGGGAAGATGGAGAGAGAATTGATAGAGAATTTATATTGATATATATTTATACATGTATATGCAGGGACAGAATGCAGGGAATGGCTTCAAATGACAGAGAGGAGGGTTAGGTGGGATATTGGGATGGATATTGGGGTATTGGGAGGGTGGGGATGTCCTGGCACAGCTGTGGCTGCCCCTGGATCCCTGGAAGTTCCCAATTCCAGGTTGGACAGGGCTTGGAGCACCTGGGACAGTGGAAGGTGTCCCTGCCATGGCAGAGATGGGATGGGATGGGATGGATGGGATGGGATGGGATGGGATGGGATGGGATGGGATGGGATGGGATGGGATGGGATGGGATGGGATGGGATGGGATGGGATGGGATGGGATGGGATGGATGGGATGGATGGGATGGGATGGGATGGGATGGGATGGGATGGGATGGGATGGGATGGGATGGGATGGGATGGGGTGGGATGGGATGGGATGGGATGGGATGGGATGGATGGGATGGATGGGATGGGGTGGGATGGGGTGGATGGGATGGGATGGGATGGGATGGGATGGGATGGGATGGGATGGGATGGGATGGGATGGGATGGGGTGGGATGGGATGGGATGGGATGGGGTGGGATGGAATCAGCTTTAAGGCTCCTTCAACCCAAACCATTCCGGGCTGAACTGTGGCCAAACTGCCCCAGATTGCTCCCTGCAGGCTCCAGGGACGGAGGGAAGGGCAGCCCTCAGGATAGGGATGCAGGCTCAGCTGGGATGCAGAATTCCCAATAATTTCCCCAGAATTCCCACATATTACCATGCTAGGAACTGCTCTGAGTCTGAAAAGCAGGGCAGAATGATGGTGCCAGGAGAAATAAAGGATGCAGGTAATTTTAAGATACTTTGTAAAGATAATGAGGGTCAGGATGTGACCCCAAAATGCAGCAAGAGGGAATCAGAGTGGGGGCAAGCAGCACATTGCAGCTGTGGGACCTCAGGATGGAGCAGGAAAAGAGCAGGAAAAGCAGAGCAGGAACAGCAGAGCAGGGTGAGACAGCCCATGAGCAATGGGGCCTTTCCTTGAGAGGTTAAGTCACAAACAGAATGGAATGGTCATGGCTCTGTGCCAAGGATAATATTTGAACTAATGCAGCAGCTTTGATCATCCCATTCCACATCGTGTTTACTGGTGAGAAATGCCAGCTTTTCTCTAAGCTCATGTGGATTTCCCCTCTTTTTGATCCCACAGCACCCTCAGCTTTCCTGGAAGGTGGGGAGGACTAATCCATATTTATGATAACTTGAGAAATAAAGTGTTCTTTGTTTTCACATTTACCAGACTGGACAGGATTGAGACAAATAATAAAACAGAATGACTGGTTGCTCTTTCCTGCTCTCACAAGTTCAATATTCTTTGTCACAGGCACACTCAGAGCAAGATTTCCAGAGCATAATATTTCTTGGTTTGGCAGTGATGGTAAAAAAGGTAACACAATGGCTGGCTGTGCTGGAAATGACCATTTCCATTTTCCAGAGAGATCATTAAAGCTCCATTAAAGCCTTTACCTCGAGGAGTTTGTTCTAGCAGAGAAGCTAGAATTAATTAATTAATGCTGTGTGTTATTTGCTGTTTTTTCAGCCAGAACTGTCAATAAGGAAAATTGTGGACATTTTGTCCAGCAGGGTTTGAGTCAAGACCACTTTGTTTGCACTGAAAATGTTCAGAGATGTAAAAATCTTTGTAGCCACTGTTTTTCCTTTGCCATGAACATCTTTAGAGAAATTACCTCCCAAACCCATTTTTCTACAATTTCACTGGGAATTTTCAGCGGGAACTGCTTCTGTCTTGAGTTTCTTTCTCTTTTACTCTCCCTCCCTGTCTCACCCAAAGCAGAATCACCCAAATCCCACACCCTAAACCCCGAGTTTGCTTTGGCATTTTCAGTTATTCCCCCACCCACCCATCCCACCTCCACATTGCACAAACTTTCACGCCCGGGTTTGTTGCTGCCAGCAAAAACACTGGGGAGTCAGTGGTGTGAAAAAGTCTCCCTGAATTTTCTTCAATATTCTTGGGCAACCTGGCAGGAAAAAGCCAGTAGCAAAGGAGGATTGGCTGGGAGGAACATATTGCAAAAGGCTGTTCCTCCTTCTTACAGCAATGAACTGAGTGATCTGGGCTGGAATAAATTCCTCTTGGAGGATGGATGAGTGAGTTTGTGGGATTATCAGGCTTGCCCATGAGTAAGAGCACTGCCCTGGCTTTCAGCAACTGCTGATCTGCACGAAAACACTTCCCACCTTTTATCTTTTATTGGACACTATTAAATCTGGGGGAAAAAAAAAACCACTGGAATGTGAGCTCTCTGAATCTCTGAGCTACTTCCTTGGTAGAGTTACAGCCCATTTTAGCAGCTGGGTGATCCACCAGAGCTGTAGAAAGTTCACAAGGCAGTATAAATAGATATTTTATCATGGCGTGGCTTCTCTAAACACCGTTTTCAGCAGAATTGCCTTGTGAAGGCTGAGCTAGAGCAGGATTGGATGGAGCTACAGAATAAAGCAGGGATTTATTCAAAGGATCCCCTCCATGGACCCACCTTGGGCAGCACCAGAGCCCAGCCAGGGCTGCACCCAAGATGAACCAAAATGGCCCCAAAATGCACGGCCGGGCACGGGCTCTGTCCCTGGGATCAGCTCTGCTCCATTTGCACCTTGCAGTTCATTGTCCCATTCCAGCTTTAGCCCAGGCAGTCCCACCCTGCTTGTTTTTCTCTCTGCAGCCCACGGGGTTTGTGCTCCTGGGCTGAGATTTGGCTCATTTGTCCTTGGTGCCCAGCTGGAGCAGGAATTGTTTTGTCTCCCTGCTCTGTGCACACAGCTCAGCAACGCTGAATGTGAAGTTCAGAATTACACCCCAAAGCAGCACAGAATGTGAAAAATAGAAAAGCCAAACCTGAGGCATCTTTGGGAGCAGGCCCAGCCCCAGGAATGCCCTCAGGGAGCAGCAGGAGCAGCTTTGGGAATGGGAATGGAACAGGTTGGGATGCCCAGTGAGCCAGGCTGGACCTGCAGCAGCAGCAGGAGCAGCCCAGTCCTGCCTGTGCCTCCTCCAGCCTTCTCCCACTCCTGAAGGATTTGCTGAGTGAATGAATTGCCCTTCCAAAACCGTCCATATCTGGGGGAAACAGAGTTTACAGCCAAGCTGTGTGTGCCCAGCAAACCCAGCTGACCCCGAGCAGCAGGGCAAACCTGCCCAGGAATCCCTCTGTGATAAGGGAGAGGCCAACGAGGGCAGCCCAGCCCAGCCCTGCCAGCACCTGACCCACTCTGCCCTGCCAGAGAATCCCTGGGCTGCAAACACCCCTGCCCTCCTCCTGTGGGCTCCAGCACAGCCAGCAGCACGGGAAAACTCCATTTCCCATGGTTTTCTTTAATTGGAAATTTGGAGAAGAATATATATAATAAATAGTGGTGTTTTTTCTCCTCTGAGAATGGCCTCAAACTGTGTAAACTTTCAGGTTAAGTGCTCAATTAAAAGGTCAAATTATCCAAATAGAAAACCGGAGTGTCAGGCAATGATTGTCCACTGGACTCAGTTACCTGAGGAGTTCATTGCACACTGACCCCCATTAAAGATTACCCAGAGCAGAGGGACGGGCAGTGCTTCCTGCAGTTATTTATAACTCCTCAGATCCGGGGCAGGGAGGTGCCAGGGCTGCCCCTCGGAAGTGTTTGCACGTGGAATTTGCAGGATTCACAAATACGATGAGGATGCTCTGAGAATTCCCAGCCAGTTTTTTCCTGGGGGAAAAATAACAGTCCCTATGTCTCAGCAGCATTGCAAAAAGTGACATTTATGTAACAGAATATTTCAGCTGTTACTAATCCTTGTGAAGAAGTCTCATTTTATGGAATGCACCCACAATTTCCCTATGGGATTTCTGCTCTGACTCAACATTTCAAGCTCATTCTTTATTTCTGACCTTAAAAAACTCAGTTTCTGTTCGTGCTGGGTCTGCCTCTAGCAGGGGACAGTGACACAGGGAAATCGTTCCCTCTGTGATTTCTATTCATACATGGGGAAGGAATTGCACTCTGTGAGGATGGAGAGGAGCTGGGATGGCATTCCCAGAGCAGCTGAGGCTGCCCCTGGATGGATCCCTGGAGGTATCTCAGGCCAGGCTGGAGCAGCATGGGCAGTGCAGGTGTCCCTGCCATGGCTGCAGGGATGGATGATGGATGATGGATGGATGGATGGATGGATGGATGGATGGATGGATGGATGGATGGATGATGGATGGATGATGGATGATGGATGGATGGATGGATGGATGGATGGATGGATGGACGGATGATGGATGGATGATGGATGGATGGATGGATGGATGGACGGATGATGGATGGATGGATGGATGGATGATGGATGGATGGATGGATGGATGGATGGATGGATGATGGATGGATGGATGGATGGATGGATGGATGACGGATGGATGGATGGATGGATGGATGGATGACGGATGGATGGATGGATGGATGGATGATGGATGATGGATGGATGGATGGATGGATGATGGATGGATGGATGATGGATGGATGGATGATGGATGGATGGATGGATGGATGGATGGATGGATGGATGGATGGATGGATGATGGATGATGGATGAATGGATGGAAGGATGGATGATGGATGGATGGATGGATGGATGGATGGATGATGGATGGATGGATGATGGATGGATGATGGATGGATGGATGATGGATGGATGGATGGATGGATGGATGGATGATGGATGGATGATGGATGGATGATGGATGGATGGATGATGGATGGATGATGGATGATGGATGGATGATGGATGATGGATGGATGGATGGATGGATGATGGATGGATGGATGGATGGATGGATGGATGATGGATGGATGGATGGATGGATGGATGACGGATGGATGGATGGATGGATGGATGGATGACGGATGGATGGATGGATGGATGGATGATGGATGATGGATGGATGGATGGATGGATGATGGATGGATGGATGATGGATGGATGGATGATGGATGGATGGATGGATGGATGGATGGATGGATGGATGATGGATGATGGATGAATGGATGGAAGGATGGATGATGGATGGATGGATGGATGGATGGATGGATGATGGATGGATGGATGATGGATGGATGATGGATGGATGGATGATGGATGGATGGATGGATGGATGGATGGATGGATGGATGGATGATGGATGGATGATGGATGGATGATGGATGGATGGATGATGGATGGATGATGGATGATGGATGGATGATGGATGATGGATGGATGGATGGATGGATGATGGATGGATGGATGGATGGATGGATGGATGATGGATGGATGATGGATGATGGATGGATGATGGATGATGGATGGATGATGGATGGATGATGGATGGATGGATGGATGGATGGATGATGGATGGATGGATGGATGGATGATGGATGGATGGATGGATGGATGGATGATGGATGGATGATGGATGGATGATGGATGGATGGATGGATGGATGGATGGATGGATGATGGATGGATGATGGATGGATGGATGGATGGATGGATGGATGGATGATGGATGGATGATGGACGGATGGATGGATGGATGGATGATGGATGGATGGATGAGGGATGGATGATGGATGGATGATGGATGGATGGATGGATGGATGGATGGATGGATGGATGGATGATGGATGGATGGATGGATGGATGGATGGATGATGGATGGATGGATGGATGGATGATAGATGGATGATGGATGGAGGGATGGATGGATGGATGATGGATGGATGATGGATGAGCTCCAATGTCCCTGCCAGCTCTGTGACTTTGCACAGCACTCTCATTAATCTCTGAGCACATTACAGGTGGTTCCCAGAGCTGACTGGATGGGTGGGTTCCTTCCCCAGGGTTTGGATGTGCTCAGGTGGGACCTGCAATGGTTCTGCTCCTGCACTCAGGCGCCCCAGCAGTGCCACACGTGCAGAGCTGTCCTGTCCTGTCCCTCAGGTGTCCCCTCTGCACTCACATGCCAGTGCAAGAATATTAACCACGGTGTCCTCTGTAAACCCAGCCCTGCAGCACCTGCTGCTCTCTGGGACTGTGGGCTGTCCCTGATAAGGGCTATCAATCTCCTCACAGAGCTACACACAGATAGTGGGAACACCAAAAAAACCCTGCTGAAATATCTGTTATTCCTCTTTCTTTTAGTATTCCGTGAGCACACATCATCCCAGCACAGTGATAAAAACCTTCCTGAGTCACTGCTGGGTTTGTTGTGAGGCCTCAGTGAGTGAGCCCTGACATATGAGTCACCTTAAATCATTAACCACGCCTGAAAACACCAGCACGGACTCCCTGACCCCAGGGAACAAATTTAACAACACAAAAACTTGATCTGAGACAAAAAAAAAATAAAGATAACTTTAGAATGAGCCTGGTTCAGAGCAAACAGTGGCAGCTGTGTGGTTTGAGTCATGTGCTGGCATTTACCCCCCTCCACCTCTGCCTGCACCAGAGGCATCTCCAGAAGGTTTCTCATGCCTAAATTGGGCTTTTTGTTCAGAATGGGAACAAAGGGATGAAGCTGGAGGAGGAGTCAGTCATAACAGCTGATTCATTAATGCCAGTGAAAGAAACTTGATCGTTAAAGGAATGTTTAAGTTACTCTGAATCACCCAAATATCAATGTTCAAATCAACTTCTCTTGGTTGTATTTTTTTATTTAAAAGACAATCACCACAAGAACCTAATTTTTTTAAGGATGTATGAGTATGTCCCTGACCTGTTGACACCCACATATTATTTTCACAGCTGGGACTTGGGATTTTACTCAAGATGCTAAAAACAAACCTGCCCATGAGTCTGTCATGACCAGAGCAGTTCTTGTGCAGCCAAACTCTCCCCTCAGTCACAACAGTCTATTTTATTTGTCCATTTTAACAGCACAGGACAGCAGTTGGTGTTGTAGCAGCATGGAGGAAACCCAGAGGGCTTGGAAAGATTATTTTTTTTCCAGAGTAGGCAATTAAAGAGTAGAAATCTCACTTCCAGTTCGAGCTGCACAAACGAGCACAGACAGGTGCAGTTCATCAGCCAGGATTGTCCTTGGCTGAAGGCAGCAGAGAACAGACAGAAAATTCCTTTGCAGGAGGAAGAAATGGCTGGAAGTACCTGGGAAAGGTTGGAAGGCACAAGGCTGCTTGAGAGTACCTCATTTTGAGTCCCAAATGCTCAGAGACTTAGAACTGAGGTTGATTATCTGGTGGCATCCTCTACCAGTGAGGAAAAGCATCAGGAACTCAGAACCGAGGTTGATTATCTTGTGGCACCTTCTCCCAGGGAGGAAAAGGGTCAGAAATTCAGAATTGAGGTTGATTATCTGGTGGCACCCTCTCCCAGGGAGGAAAAGGCAAGGCAGGGAGAGTTTTCCAGCCCTGAAGTTGCAGGACACAGATGCCAGAAGTTGCGTAAATAATGCCAGGAGTTGTGTAAATAATGCCAGAAGTTGGGTAAATAATGCCAGGAGTTGTGCCCAGATCCTCAGCCCCTGCTGAGCCTGGGATTTGAGGACAGGTGACGCAAAATCAGCTTCAGACTCCCCTGCAGCAGCTGCCGAGAGACTCGGGATCCTAAGGCAAGGAATGGAGCCCCAGAGGGATTTTGGACAGGCCAAAGCTGTGTTTCCAATAATCCCAAATGTGATGTTGCAGTTGGCCTTTGGTGTGGGACAGCACATGGGGGTTTCTGCTGGGGAAATGATGCAAATCCCACTTCCAGAGAAATCTGCTGGGTTTAACCAGACTTCCCTGGAGCTCCCTCTAATCCCAAATTAATAAACAGGACACAGAGCAATTGCACAAAGATAAACACAGGGACAGCTCTGAGCCAGGGGAAAGGAAAGGAAAGGAAAGGAAAGGAAAGGAAAGGAAAGGAAAGGAAAGGAAAGGAAAGGAAAGGAAAGGAAAGGAAAGGAAAGGAAAGGAAAGGAAAGGAAAGGAAAGGAAAGGAAAGGAAAGGAAAGGAAAGGAAAGGAAAGGAAAGGAAAGGAAAGGAAAGGAAAGGAAAGGAAAGGAAAGGAAAGGAAAGGGGAAAAGGAAAGAGGAAAAGGAAAGAGGAAAAGGAGAAGGAAAAGGAGAAGGAGAAGGAGTTTTGGGGTGAAACGCTGGGCTCAGCTGAGCACACTGAGCATCTCCTGCGGTTTAACGCTGCCACCTGCTGACGGGCTGCCGGGCATCCTGGAACTGCCTTGGGTATCCCTGAGCTTCCCGGAACTTCTGTGAGCATCCCGAAACTTCCCTGAGCATCCCGGAACTTCCTGAGCATCCCTGAATCTCCCTCCTGGCCATCTCTGCCAGCCGATGCTGAGAATGTGGTCTGATTTCAAGCTCCAATTGATTTTTACAAGTGGGTAAATTAAAGGGGACATGAGATGTTATGTGGG
Organism: Ammospiza caudacuta; assembly: GCF_027887145.1. Classification (NCBI taxonomy): domain Eukaryota; kingdom Metazoa; phylum Chordata; class Aves; order Passeriformes; family Passerellidae; genus Ammospiza; species Ammospiza caudacuta. Next base: position 17,800,686 of record NC_080607.1, read on the forward strand.
AAGTGTGACTGCCAAGCCTTGGCCGTGGGGCCAGGTCAGGTCCTGCTCAGGAGTGTCACTGCTCGCCAGGGAGCTGTGCTGGAGCACAGCGATGCTCTGGGAATTGTGGAGTGAAGCTCTGGCTCTCTGCAGTGCTGAGTGATCCGGTGGGTCATGGAGCTCACACGGGCTCAGAAAGGGGAAAGGGAAAAGGGAAAGGGAAAAGGGAAAGGGGAAAGGGAGAGCCCAGGGGCTGGCACAGCTCCTGCCTGATATCCCAGCAGCAGCAATAAAATAATATCAAATTCTTCTCCCTCACTAAGGTTAGTGTTTCCTCCCGTAACTTTAAAGATTTATCCTTTCAGTGGACTGCATCAGGGATATCCATCCTTGCAGTTCCACTCAGCAGAAGTTTAACAAATCATATTTTTCCAGGGAGAAAAATTGGCCGGAGCTGCCCTAATCCTGCAGTGACCTGAGGGGACCCTCCTGAGCTGAAGAGGAACTTTAACATCGAGGTCCAAGGCAGCTGCAGAATTCACAGCTGGGATTGCAGGGAGAGCTCTCCCAGGTGATCCTGGTGAGCAGGAAGCACCAGGACAAGGTGCCCGAGGCCATTGATGCCTTTTCTTGAGAGAAGTTCAAAGAAAACAGAAGGAAATTTGGACTTTTCCCTCAGCCAAACCCACCAGGGTGGGGAAACAAAGGTTTCCCATCAGCACCTGACAGAGGGGCAGGAGTGTGGCCATGGCCTCACCCGTGTCCAGCCGCAGCAGGAACTGGCCAGGACACAGCTGGCTGTGGCACTCTGCCATTGCCAGCTCTGCACATCCCACCAGAGCAGGCTCAGCCTCGTGCCAGCACAGGAGAACATCCCAGAACTGACCCACGTGGGCCAAACCCCCCCAAAATCCATCACTTCTCTGCCCCTGCTGCTTTCCTCATTAAAGGAAAAAATTAAATACAGGGTTTACAAGAAGAGTTTTTTTACTTCTTTTTCTTTTTTAGTAGCTTCAGCTCCTCAAATTGTCCATATTTCAGGCTTGGCAAGGGGAAGCACTGACAGGAAAGCAGAGCTAGGGTTCAAAGCAGAGCCTGCTGTGGAGGCCCAGGCTGTGCAGAAGGAAGTGAATATTTGACATAGTATTGTTATCATCACTGCATGTTTGATAGAGACCTCAAGTGCTCCTACAGGAGGGTAATTGTGGCTCAAATGCCTGTTCCACCCACTGAGGCACCACAGCTACAATAACTCTCTGTCTCAGCCCTGACACAGGAACATTTATCTGCTCTAGAAGCTCCCACGTGGAGAAATAGCTGGAGTAGAGTCTGTAATCCTCCTTCTTTAAAACCAGAACAGTGGCAGCAGGAACCTGGGGGATTTCTGTCATGGGGGAAGCAGAGACAATCAGATCAGCAGCTCCCTTCCTACACCAGCCTGTGACTCACAGTCTGCAGGAACTCCTGGCTGAAACATCATTGAAAACACTGCTCAGGCATCTCCGGGAGCAGAATGAGGAATGTTTCCCATTTCCCAGCTGGAGTGTGGGAGCAGAGTGGGGATCTGCAGGGGTTCCTCTGGGCTTGGGGCAGCTGCTGCAGAGCCAGAGCACAGGAGGGGCTGCAGCCTCACCCAGGGCATGCTGAGAGGAACAGGGAGCAGGGCAATAACTGGGGATGGTGCTGCTTCCCAGGGCTCCTGCACTGGACAAACCATCCTCTCCTTTTCACTGCCCACTCAGAGCACGGTGGGGAAACACAGACAGACCTGAGCATTAATGGAACTCTGTGAGAGACAGCAGGGAAGCACAACGGGCTGAAAACACCACTGGGACAACCCAGGAACCACCAGCTGTACAGGAACCAGGTCCAATCCAGGCTGGAACTCCAGCAGAAGCAGTTTTCCCTGGAGCTCTGAGCCAGGCTTTGCAGGAACACCAGTTCAGGTGTGTGGGATCTCAGCACCTCAGGACAGAGGTGCAGAGTGGCCGAGACCACCCTTGGGGGGCTTGGGAGTCCTGGAATGTTGCCAGAAGTGTCTGGTGGCTGCACTTTGATCCTGCATGGGAGACGAGACCTGTATGAGGATGGGAGGATTCCACTGGGTGAATGGTGAAGGGATGGGTTAATTAGAGTGTAAAACACAGGGTTTAGGATTTTGGTACAGGGGGGTCTAAAGAAGTAAGATGGAGGAATTGGGGCGTGTCCTGTCCTTCTTCTTCTTCTTCTTGGCCTCCATCTTCTGTGGTGATGGTGGCACTTTGGGATTGGTTATTACTAGAAGTGCACCGGTTAATAAGGGTAGAAGGTATTGGGGAGAAATGATAAATATTGTACACGTAACTTCGGGTATAAAGATAAGTGACCGCCCCGGGGGCTTGCAGAGTGTGCCCATGGCTGACTTGCTGTGCAGACCTCTGTCGGGCTGAAAGAAAATCTTTTAGATAAACAATTAATAAACACCGAGACCGAGACAAGATCAGAAGTCTCTCCTCGTCCTTTGAAGCGTCGGCTCTTCAAGGCCATCCCTGGGCCTTTCCAGGCCACCTAAACAGCCAAGAAAGCGATACAGGTGTGCTTTCCTTTTGCAGTTCAAATCTCTGCTCCCCCAGAGAGGAGGATGTGTGTGGTGATGGGCATGGGATGTCTGGGTGATGACATTCCACCTCATGTCTGTCCCCAGGATTATGGATTTTGTAATGGACATCAGGGATTTCAGAGTGCCAGCACCCTGTTTTGGGGTCTGTCAGGTGTGGAAGCCCCAGCTGGGTGACATCAGTCACTGCACTGCCTCAGGTTTTTGGAAACCTCCTCTAAGAAGGTTGAACTGACAGTGTGAGGTTCAGAGGGTCACAGAATGCAGGAATGCAGGCTGCAGGTGAAGAACCAAACCCTGTGGACCTCAGAGGGGCTGGACTGGGCTGGAATTCAGGCATCTCTCCCTGCTAGGATCCAGGATCCATCAATCCATGCAAATGCTGGGCTCTGCCATCTGAAAGAATCCATGATTCACTCCATCCATCCTCTTCTGAGAGAAACATCAAAGCTGAGTCAACACCCCATTTATATTTTGTTCCAAATGTCAGAATCCCACTGGAATTTTTCCCAATTTTGCTTTTTGCTCAGCTGCTCTGCTGCAGGTTCCCTGTGCCCTCCCTGCCAGGGGGGTTTTGCTGCTGGATAAACCCTGGCAGATGGAAACCCTCAGCTCCAACCCAGCACCAGCATCCCCAGAGCACGTGTGGCACGGGCAGGCACACACCAGGACTCATCTGCTCCTCCACTGTCAATATTTGAATGCTCCTGGCTCTGGCTCTGGCTCTGGACAGCCATAAAGAAGCTGGGTAATCATTGCTAATTGCTGGAGCTCTGTGCCATTGATGAGCAGGAAGTTTTATGCAGCTGTCAGATGCACGAGCTGAGCATTTCCTGCAGGGGAGGAAGATTTATTTGGTGACAGCTTCATTGGAGATTTTTAGAAAGAAAAAAAATAGCATTTTGAGGGATGGAAAATCAGGAAAGCAGCACAGCTTCCCGTGCTTTGCAGAAGATTTTATGTGGCTGTCACCCAGCTAAATAATTCCCAATTTGGCAAAATAAAACTCACTGTGTGCCCCTCTGTCCGTCCTTGATGAAAACATGGGATGGCTTTGAAATTACTCAGAAAGAATATTAAAGAGCTGAAAGACACCTCAAAGAATGGATGGTTCATTGTCCACACAACTGGGGAAAAGTAATCAGGATAAAGCTCACCGTGATGGCTCAGTTCAAGGAAAAGCCTTTTTTGGAGGAAAAGGAGCACTGCAATTCTCATATTCACAGGTGAAGCACATGATAATCTGAATTATTTCCTTCATGATGAATATTAAGGTTTTAAGGCTGAATTTGAAGGCATTTTAGGAGCAAATAGATCCATGGAAGGCAAAATATGGTGCAAATTTGTAGTGAATGTAATGAGTTTCTCCTACAGAAATGAAGCATTTCCAGAATTAAATATTTACATCTTGCATTTCAAAACCACTTCACAATAATATTTTAACCAAGGGAGAAAACCCAAAAAATAAAAATAAAAAGACAATTATTCCAGCATTATTGCACGGGGGAGTTGTTTCACAGCCAGGCTGGAGTTCTGTGCCTCAGCCCAGGGATAAGCTCTGCTCCAGGGACCATTCCTAAATCAGATCTGTCTGTGGATGGAACTTTGAGACTGGACTGGTGGGATGTCACCTGAGCTTGTAGCAGACAGGGATTTGCACCAAGATATAAATGAGAAAGATGCCTGACCCAGTGCTGGAGGGAAAGAGGGAATCAGGGTATCCCCTCCCTTCCCACGCCCTGCTGAGGGGCTGGGTGCAGATTCCTGCTCTGGTTCCATCCCTGCAGGTTCCTCATCACCCCTGAAACACCTGAACCCTCCCCACCCAGCACAGCCCTCCTGACAAACCCATTTTCCTCTTTTTGCCATGATTAATAACAGAATTATACCCAAACCCATAAAGAACTCTGAAATCAAAGTGCCAGCTGGATGATGCAAGCAACTCAATGGTGTTCCCTTCAAACCATACAATTGGAAATTCTTTCTTGCTATTTTGCTTGCCTGTGGAAACCTTTGTAAAGCCAGGTGTTATTGGCTGAGGTGCTGCGAAGACTGAGAGCAAAAAGCTCTCCCTGCTGCAGCCACCCCAATGTGATGTGGGCTCTGTGACTCACCCGAGGGAGCAGCAAATGGTGACAATGGCTTTAAACAGCAGCACTTGGTCAGTGTGCACACCGTGCAGGGGATTGGGAACCACCCAGCCTGCACACTCTGCGTTAGGAACCACACTGACAACAGCAGACAGTCCTGCCACTAAAAGAACTTTGGGATTTCCCTGCATTTTGGGGAAAGCCCGCGTCGGGAAGGGGTTTGTGGGTGTCACCGTGCCCAGAGCAGGCGGTGAGGGCTGCCCCAGGGTCAGGGATCCCCAAGGGCCTTGGAGCAGGTTTGGGTGGCCAGAGAGCTGGGAAAACACCTGGGGAGGGCTGGGAAAACACCTGGGGAGGGCTGGGAGGGGCACGGGGCTGCTCCACCCCGGCTGTGTTTGCACCCAGTGTTTGTGAGCACTCCCCGTGGGGACAGGGACAGTGGCACAGCACTCGGGGCTGGGTGAGCGGCACACCCATCACCTGGACCAGCTCCAGCTCCCAGAGGCTGTCCCAGCCCCTCTGCCCCAGGTAACTCCTTCAGATCCTTCCTATCCTTCATCTCCTTCCTTCCTCTGTGCAGCTCTGCTCTGATGGTTTGGCTTTTCCTTTTGCATTTGCTTTTTGCTGCTCTGCTCCAGCAGTCCTGCCTGTGCTCTCCTGCCCAAGGGTCCTGCAAGTCTCATTTTCTGTGTTTGTGTTTTAAAGCACCAGCTCTGCCTTTCCCCAAAAGCAGCGCCCTGGCTTTTCCTGCACAAAGGGAGCCCAGGTTTGTGGCAGAGCTTTCCTCATCCACTCTGGGACTGCTTGCTCACCTGGTGGCGTTGTCCCCTCCCCGAGAGCCCAGGGCGTGAATGTTTGAGCTATTTTGCTTTTCCCACTTGGAGTGGCTGAAGGAATTGTATAAAAGTGTCCCGGGAGCCTGAAGGGCTGCAAGGCAGCGTGTCCTGCATGCCCAGCCCCTGCCAGGCTGGCTCCCAGGCGCTGCTGGGTGTTCCTTGTTTGCCGTAGGTGACTCATCCCAGCTCCTGCTGTCCCTCCTGCTGTCCCACCCTGCTGTCCCTGTGTGCCCACTGCTGCTGCCAGGGCTTAGAGCCACCTGCTCTGTTCCCTATCCCCATCCCAGGTGCCTCTCCCTGCAGAGCTGCTCTCAAGGTAAGCGGAATTTCTGAACTCTGCACTGTTATCAGCCCTTTCTTCTCTCCATGTCAATAGAGCTGAAAATTCTGCTTTTCCACCTGGACGTGGCCGTGTCCTCAGGCTCAGCTGGGTTCCAAGGGCAGGGAAATTGATTGTTTTCTGTGATGTTTAAATGCAACATATGGTGGGTTTTAGGGAGGAGTTAGTTGTGGGCTTTTGGCATTTACAGACATGGGTGATATTCCCATGTCTATATTCCCATTGCAATATTCCAGGCTGGTCAATACATCAGGGAGGGGAGGCTTGGCTGCCTTTAGCAGCACACAGCGGATCATAGATTTTGCTATATGTCATATTTTCAAAGTTTTTACCATTCTGCCAGCACCAAACTAACGATTTTTGAGAGAGAGAGAGTGAAAAAGGAGGATTTTCCCAAGCCTTGAACTTGGCACGCTATGGTGCACGCAACATTAAAGCCAATTAAAAATGCATTTATTTTCCTTTGGAATTATTTTCTGCATTACAATGGAAGCAGCGAGGCATAATTGGGGAAAGGGATTGTTTCAGAGCTGTAGAAGCTGGTAGTTCATGTTCCTTTTGGAACCAGTCAGGCTGGATTCCAGCTGGCCTGAGGGAAGCCCACAGGGAGAATACCCTTGGAGCTGGGTGAAAAACCTGCACCTAGAAAGGAGCCTCAGGACAGGAATTACTGATGACTTATAGGGGCTTTCCTCTCATTTTGAAGAATGTTCTTGTATCAGGATCATCTCTTCTCCCCTCTCAGCCCTCCAAATTCATCTTCTCCCATAAATTTGTCACATTTTCTCTCACAAAGTGAGGAGGTCCTTTCTGCAAAGCCCTGGCACAGCTCCAGGGAGGAGGATCTCTTCACATCCCTCTACATAAAGGTGTAAGGTGGATCTCCCTCTCTGCAGACACCCAAACTCACCTGGCTGAGTTCTGTGGCCCTGCCTGGGCAGGGGCTGGGTGATCTCCAAGGGCCCTTCCAGCCAAACTCTGCTGCAATTCCCTGATTATCCACTCCAAAACCACATCATGAGAGCTCCTTTATTTGCCTTCACATTGGATAACTCCAACTTTAAGTCACGGTGTATCAAATGAGAGAAAAATGGATCTGAGCACATCAACAGAGGCCTGAGCACTCTGGGAAAAACAAAAACCCATTCCATGGGAATGCCAGGGCTGGGGCTGCTGTTTGTCAGCTCCGGAGCCACACGGGGACAGTCAGCTGCAGGAGCTGGCACAGGGCACAGCTGCGACATCAGCTGCCGCTCTGAGTCATTCTGTGTTTGGATCATCCCTGTGCTGCTCTCAGCTGTCTATAGGTGGCAGTGACCTGTCATTTTTCTTTAAAATAAGGCAGAAGCAGCACACATGGATGTTTTCTAAATCACACAGGGGTTTGGGGTGGAAGGGACCTTAAAGCTCATCCTGTCCCATCCCTTCCACTGCTCCAGCCTGGCCTTGGGCACTGCCAGGGATCCAGGGGCAGCCACAGCTCCATCCTCTCCATGAGCACAGCAGAGAACAGAGCTTGGTGCTTTGGGATCACATTTGGGATTGTGCAGCAAGTTTTCCCATTTTTAGCAAAAAGCCCCTCCTGTTCATCTCCATCTTTCCTTGAGAGAGTTCCTGTGAGGGAAAATGTTTTGAAATTCCACATGGCTGCTCCATGTTTTGAAATTCCACATGTGTGTGTTTTATTTCACTGAGAATAATAAACTGGATTTTAGGAAATGGCTGAGCGTCCCTGGAGCAAAGTCTGCCAGAGCTCAGAGCCTGTGGCCCCTGCTCTGCATCAGCTCCTGACAACTCACCTGGAGTGAGGAGCTCTGCATCAGCAGGAAGCTGCAGGGGCTGAGAATCAGAAATACTGTTAGAAATCTTTTTCAAACAGGAAAAGTTCGTTGGCTGGTGGCATTTTGGGAGCAGCTGTGAGCCCTGAGCACGATGGGCTTGGGGCAGGCTGAGGATGGGGCAGGTGCCCCGGGTGCGGTTTCAGGGATTTTAACACCTGCCCCCATTGGCTGTCTCTTAACTAGAATTGTGAATTCACATTAATGACACAGAAAGGGTTATTTGGGGTTTGTCTCTCCCCCACCTCGCAGCAGCCATGGGGAATAACCTGAGCGTGCCAGAGGAAGCTGAGGATGACAACACCTGCACGGTGAAGAGTTTCCAGGTGAGCAACCCCATCCCACACCCCCGGCTGCTGCCAGCGCAGTTTTCACCCCTTTGATGCCCTAAAAACCCCGTTCTTTGTTATTTCAGCCTCTCCCCGAGTCTCCCGATGGTATCGCGAACGGATCCGCGGTGTTTGCTCAGAGCCCTCCCCCGGCAGTGAATGGTGCAGGTACGGACTGGGAAAGGGTTGGAAATGCCCTGGGGGAGGTTGGGATTGAAGGAATAATGAATATTCATGAGAGGCTTTGAACTGGGGATGGACCCGTGCTCCAGCTCTGACTTGGAAACGTGGCTCTGCAGAAGCTGCAAAGTTTAAATACGGGAAAAAAAAAAAAAAAAAAAAAAAAAAAAAAAAAAAAAAAAAACCACCCAAAAACCCCAAAACCATTAAGGACTTCTTTCCAAAATTAAGGAATACTTGAAATTTCCGTGCTGAGAAAAATACTTTATGGTTTATTGTGAACCCTCTCAGTCTGTCACAGGCACTTGAAAAATCTAAATTTCGGTAAAAATAATCAAAGGCTGGTGTGGGGATATGCAGATGGATCTGATAGCAGCCCAGAATCTCTGCTCCGCGGCCCGAATTTCCCAGTGCCATCCCACCACAAGTCACTTTAAGCATTGCCTACCAGCAAAGCCTCTCTGTGCGGTTTTTTCGGGTGTAAACCAGCAGAGTTCTGAGGAGGAAATAAAAGCCAGATGATTTTCACTGCCTGAAGACCCAGAAAATACATGTACATTTTATTCCTCATATGTAAAATGAAGCATATGGGACTGCTTTGCTTAAATGGATTACCTAATTAATCAGTTTAAGTAGCAAGTTGAAAAATTAGACGTTCCTGTGTTGATATTTCTTGTATTTTAACTTTTTTCCTGTTTGAAAAGCAGTTTAAATCATTGAGATACCATTGAAATCTCCATGTTTGTGAAATGTAATCAAGATTTTGGAGAAATACAAGTGATAGAAGTTACTTCCAACTATGTTTTCATAGTATTTCTAAAATGAAATACTGCAATAAATAGCATTTTGGGGGCACAGAGTGAGGATTTTAGGAAAAAATAAGGGAACTTGGTTGTATTTTCAGTAACAAAAGCACTTGGTGAGCAACAGGTGGAGGGGCAAGGTTGGAACTGGAGGTTTCTGTCTCTGATTTGCATTACACAGAGCAGAAATGCAGCAGGAGGACAAAACAGCAAGAATTCCTGTGGGCTTGGCTGGTAATTCCATGCAGATTGAAACATCTACCTGCTCCTAGAAAGAATTACAGAAAGAAAGGAGTTAAAAAGATTACAAAGGAGAAAGGTTGAGTGGAGATGCAGCTCCTTTGTCCCAGAGGATAAATCCCATTCAGCAGATGCTGCTAGCAGCCAGAACCCAGCAGAAATCCTGAAATGTGAAATATTTCAGAGATGCTTTTAGAGAATGATCGTTCCTATTCTTGCTGCTGACTCCTCTGACCCTATTTCCATTAATTTCTGGAAATCTGCAGGTAAATAACAATGCAAGTTAAATTAGTGAAAAAAGATGATTCCCGGAGCAAAAATTTATTTGCATGGAATGATGGAGTAAGATGGCAAAAGGATTTTAGTGTGCTCCTTCTTTTTCAAGGAAGGAGGAGAGTTTTATTTGTTTTATTTTGGATTTGTATTTGCTGCAGAAATTCATTCAGGGCAGTTGTACCCTGTGCTGCCCTGCCCTGCTGGAATTCCTGTGCCAAATGTTCCCTTGTAGCCATTAATGGTTTCTTCATGGCCATTAAAATATTTTCTCCATGATTATCTGAACACCAGGGGAGAAAAAAAGTGCTGTGTGGCTCTAATTCCATGGCTAAGCAAAATATTTGTTTGTGGCTGGCTTGTAGTCAGAAGAGAGGAATGAGATGAGCTTTAGGGTCCCTTCCAACCCAAACCATTCCATGATTCTGTGATATTGCATTAACCATTGAGCTTCTCTATTTTTTACTAAATCATGGAAAATATGTTGGTCTAATTTGCCAAATTCCAGGGAAAAATGAGTTTTTACAGAAGAGGGACTTTGTGTAGCCACAAAATTTCCTTTTTGACACACCCTGATGAAGGGAAGGGGACAGAGAGACAAATCTTCTGGAGTGTGGCTGCCTTTTGTTAAGGAGTTGAAAGGCAAATGCTGGAGCAGGAGTAGTCTGAAAAGCAGTTTGTAAATTGTGTATTGATTTTCATCTCACAGCAGCTTTTAATCTCAGTCACAACGAGCAGCTTTGATCTGCTCAAAGACCTGGCCTAGAATTTGGGGTTTTTTGCTTATCTTTGCAATTCTGCCTCCGGATTGAGGAATAAATCTGGGGGGAAAATGGCACTTGTGTGTCTTTGAAAACAAAAATAACACATATTTTTCACCCAAATACTGGAATTTCAAGGCTTTTGTCCCTCAGTTTGCTGTGCCTGTTCAGTGCAGCCCGGCCCAGCTCTGGGATCTGCTCTGAGCAGAATTTCCTTGGAGCAGCTGGAGCTCTCCTGACACAGCACACACACACAGAGCCCATGGCAGTGACATTTTCCAGGGCTCCCATTCCTTCCATGATAATTTGAGATAAAAGGAGCTCCATGGGTTCCTGAGCTGCTGCTTGCTTAGCTGGTTTTCTTAGTGCTGAGCTTCTACCCCTAATTTTGAGCCCAAGCCAGTTTTCCTGTGGTTAATTCGTTATCTGTTACATAAAGCAGAAGTTCAGCATCTCTCACAATTATTTTCCTATGGATATTGTTTCTCCTTTCTTTAGCTGGGGAAAGGTTTTTGATTTTTGCTTCCTTCCCAAGTTTCCAACTATAATTAGAAGTTCTTTTTCAAACTTTACTACAGGAGGCTCAGGAAACTACAGCTGGTACTTGGTGGCCCCAGCTGAGTATCTCAATAGGTGCTGGAATAGCTGCAATTTGCACTTTTGCTGTGCCTGTCAGGGCATTGAAACTGAAACTGGTGCTCATGAAATATCACAGGAGGACATTGCTGCCCAAGGACTTCTGCCATGGAGCTGCTTCCTTAGAGGAATAGCAGAAGAAGAATGCAGGGAAAAAAATAAATTCATGTGTGCCCAGAAAGTGGAGATCTCTTTGCCTGCCAGAACGGGCTGTGCTGGGGAGCACTTGGCCCAAAACATCCAAAAAAGAGGGAGCAAAAGGCTCATTAAGAATGATCCAAGGGCAGCTGTGGCTGCTGTCACCACAGCCCTGAGGGTGCCACCTGTGCCCCTGCTGCTGGCAGGGGTCTGGGTGAACGTCCCTTGGGGTGATGCTGGCACGTTCCAGCACTGTCCCACTGCGCCCCAGCTCGGGCAGGAGCTGCTAGGGAGGGCCCAGAGGAGGCTCCAGCACGGGCAGAGGGATGGAGCAGAGCTGGCATTGCTCACCTGCACAGGAGAAGCTCTGGAGTGAGCTCAGTGTGGCCTGGACGAGCTAAGAGCAAAGGCGTAGAGAGGATTTGCAAGGGATGGAGGGACAGCACACAGGGAATGGCTTCAAAGGGACAGAGAATAGGTTTAGGTGGGATATTAGGGAAAAATCCTTCCCTGGGAGAGTAGGAAAGGCCCTGGATCCCTGGCAGTGCCCATGACCAGGTTGGACGTTGGGCTTGGAGCACCTGGGACAATGGGAGGTGTCCCTGCCATGGCAGGGTGGGGTGAGATGGTCCCCAAGGCCCCTTCTAACCCAAAGCACTCCATGATCCTGGGTTCATGGAAAACCCCATTCATGGAAAACCCCATTTCTGCTCGCCAGGAGCAGCCTGGGCTGTGGGGCAGGGTCCCATGGGGACACCCAGCCATGGGATCAAGGCTGTGGGCAAAGGAACCTCCAGGCTGGGCCCTGGGCTCTGCTCTGCTCCTGGGATGTGCCCAGGGTCCCTGGGTGCTGCCAGGCAGGACAGACACAGATTTCCACTTTCTGGGCATACATGAATTTATTTTTCCCTGCATTCTTCTTCTGCTGTTCCTGTAAGGAAGCAGCTCCACTGGAAGCAGCCCAGGGCCCAGCCTGGAGGTTCCTTTGCCCACAGCCTTGATCCCATGGCTGGGTGTCCCCATGGGACCCTGCCCCACAGCCCAGGCTGCTCCTGGCGAGCAGAAATGGGGTTTTCCATGAACCCCAGGATCATGGAGTGCTTTGGGTTAGAAGGGGCCTTGGGGACCATCTTACCCCACCCTGCCATGGCAGGGACACCTCCCATTGTCCCAGGTGCTCCAAGCCCAAGCACTCCCCAAGCAATATCTTCCTGTGATATTTCATGAGCACCAGCCCAGGACCTGCTGATGCTTTGTGGGATTGTCCAGAATCCCTGGCAAAGTGGGAAGCTTGGGGGAATTTTGCTGTGAAAAGCCAAGGGGTAGCTTTGAAAGCTGGGATCTAAAATTGTTCTGTTTTCCTAATCCCAAAGAATTTCACACTGAAGATCTGAAGATGTGTTTCAGTCAGTTATTTTTTGGTATCTGGGGTTTTCTTTCTCTTAAAGGAAAATGTGAAAGGCATAATATTGACTAGACTATTGCAATTATAATTTGAAATAATTTCAATTTTGCATTGAAACTGACAATTTCCCTATTCTAATTCAGCAAGTTGGTTTGAGCCTGTCAGTTTTCCACGGTTATAATTAAATACATCTAAATTCATCCTTGAAATGTGGTGATGAGTGACAGGGAAATCAGATCCATATTCCAGCCCAAGCAGGGAAGAGAAGCTGGAGCTCAGGGGAGCTGTAAGATTTGCCTCTCAACAAGACCCTTTTAAATTTTATTTTATTTTTATTTTATCACATCACATCATCTGTGCTTCCAGCCACAAAATAGATCCAAGCAAGATTATTTTTCTTTTGTCTCTTGTTTCTTTTGTCTTGTGCAAAGCAGGAGCTGCCTTTTCCTGCCTGTGAATCCCATACCAGGGATTTTCACCTCAGCTGTGTTATCAAAGCTCCATTGTTTTATAAAATCATAAAATACACTTTCAAATCAAAAGGGGTTTTGCATCTAAGGTGTGATGGCCACATGGAATGATTTGTGTGAGTTTTGGGAGAGGAAACGTGATTCTGAGCCACAGTTTGTGAGAGGAGAAATGTAAAATGTAAAGAGAAATGTAAGGCTAAGAAACCTGGCCGGGTTGTGATTTATCAGTGCTCAAATCAGGCTCAAAATAACCCACAGGCCAAGGAGAGGTGCAGGCAGGAGCTGCACTGAGGAGAGCAGGCAGCAGGGTGAGAAAAATGAATGAAATCAGTTGTGAGTGCACAGAACTCCTGCTGGGAGATTGGCCAACCAGGAAACGGGATCAGTCCTGGTGCTTTCCCTTATTTTTGTTTCTTTAGCTTTGACAGAGGAGCAGGGGATACACTGATATATAACTGTCTCAAGTTTTACCAGTTTTGGGGTTTTTTTTGAATATCACTGATTTTAATTTGCTGTCCACTGGGCTCAGTAGTGCCAAGCAGAGCTGAGATCTGACTTTGGCGCTGCAAGGGGGTTGTGCAGGGGGTAAATTCACACTGAAGTCAGGGGTGGCAAAAATCAACTCTGGGGATCAGCAGAGGGTAAAATGTGCACTGATATCAGGGTGCAGGGGTGGCAGGGGAGCAGAAATCAGCTCTGGGGGCTGAGAGCAGAGGGTAAAATGTGCACTGATGTCAGTGAGTGGCAGAGGAGCAAATATCAGCTCTGGGGATGAGCAGAGGAATAAAATTGACACTGATGTCAGGGGTGGCAAAAATCAGATCTGGGAATGAGCAAAAGGTTAAATTCACACTGATTTCAGTGAGGGCTGGCAGAAATCAGCTCTGGGGCTGAGCAGCAGCGCTAGGGTCCCCCGTGCGCCCTCAGACCCAGCTCACCCCACCACGGGTGCCTGTGCCCATGGTGCCCACAGTGCCCGTGGATAATTCGCTCTCTCTCCTGCGTTACAGCAGATCCCAGGGCAGCAGCAGCCCAGGATAACGCCGCCGTTTCTCCATCGGAGCCAGCGGAGCCAGGTCCCGGCGGTGCCCGGGCGGGCGGGCAGAGCGGCGGGAGCGCTGCCAGCAGGGCCCCGCCAGCTGCCAGGCCCCGCTCCCTGCTGCCCTTCCCCTGGGCCGTGCCAGCGCCTGCCCAGCAGCCAGCGGCAGCTCCAGCCCCCGCAGAGCCCACCCTGGGTGCCAGCAAAGGCCCGGGTGAGGGCACAGAGGGGCCCGGGGCAGCCCCCCAGCAGGGAAGCCATAAAAAGCCCGGGCAGGCCCCGCTGCAGGACGCGGAGCTCGCGGGGACAGCCGAGGGACGCGATGTGGCTGCCCCCAAGGGCAGAGCAGTGACACTCCTGGACAGGATCTTCAGGCTGGAGAAGGGCACGGCGAGGACAGCAGGGGACACTGAGCAGGGCAGGCAGGGCCTGGACGTCCCCAACGGGAGCATCGCGGCCCACGGGGAACCGCTGCGCAAGGCAAGTGCTCCATAAAATAACCTTTAATTCCATTGTCACCGACAATTTCATTGTCCCCACTGCCAGGGTGGGATAACTCCATGTGGGGTGGGAACGAGTCAGTGTTGCCCTGAAAATGGCCACAGGTAACGCCCCAGGACAGAGGTGTGGAGGATGAACCTGTGGCCAAGGAGTGAAGCTCCGTCTTGTGACTAAATCCTGACCTCCAGTTTAATTCAATTTATAATTCCCCAAAAGGTTTGGGCAACACGGCTCCAGCTGCCAGGAGGAGCAGCTGCCAGCTGCAAATGAAAGCAAAAATACCTGAAATTAAACCAGTTTCTTGGAGTTTGACTCTGGATGGGTTTCTAAAAGTTCTTTGGTGTGTTTAGTGCCATTTTTAAAATAGCTCTACTTCTCTAGCTAGGGTACCCTATTCAACAAAATAAGGAATATTACGCAGCAATGATTTTTATATTCCAGCTCATTGTGGTGTTTTAGTCAAGGAAAAGTGGTTCATTAGAAATGATTTTACAGGATGAGAATGTGATACAAGAAACTATGGATCTTAACTGAAAGAGCACTCTGGTCAAAGGAGTTGGAAGTTAATATGAGTTTAGATTTTGCACTTCCTGCCAGACCTGATGTATAGTATATACAAAAGGTATAATTTTCTGGGAATTAACCACAGAAAAGGCCCATCCTCTGAAAGGGAGTACAGGAATTGGTGATCAAACTGAAACTCTGTCTAATGTCAGGAACAGGAGGGAAAACCAATGTGTAAATACCACTTTAATAATTGCTTTTATTGGCTAATTCAGGCTTACAAATAAGATGGTGTTCACTGATGCTCTGGGTAGTGTTGAACTTAACTCAGGAGATACTCACTGCTTATGCTGCCAGCATTGCAAGTTGCCCCAAAATTCTTTTGTTTTTAATCTTTGTTTTCTCTACATTAGACTTTCTCAGATTCGAAGAGCACATTTCTTGTATAAATGTACACATTGTAATATTTTCCTCAGGGTTCATTTTTAAGAAGGAACAGTTGCATTTTCCATCCCTGCCCCTCAGGAGTGCTCCCATCACAGCTCGGGATGCACATTTAAAGAGCCCATTAAGGCATTCAGCACCTAAGCAGGACAGGGTGGATAATTTGCAATGAATCCTCTGTTCAGGGCACACTGGCACTTCTGTGTTCAGCCTCTTAGAATGGAGCTTTTCAACACCCCAAATTCCTGCAGATACTTTTGACTGCCACACACAACAAGTCCTCCCCGTGGCTTGCAGGAATTGTCTCTCTTCCCACCAAATGCCAAATTCTCATTTCCTACTTTGCTGTCACTGCAGTGCCACTGCTGTCATTTACAGAGTGGGCAGGGTCACAGCTGTGCTGCTGAAGGAATGCTGTGAAAGTCCAAGGAAAGAACACTTTGGAGCAGTTTTAACTAAAATTCAGAGTTAAACGCTGCTGGGAACAAACATTCCTGTTGAAAGCTCAGCTGAGGCAGTGCATGCTCAGGGACAGAAGGGAATCTAAATCATTCTCCCAGCTCAAGCAGGGAAGCACTGCTCATCCAGATCAAGCTTTATTATATCAAAACACCTGGACTTCTTATTAATTCCTGCAGTTCTGCCCCAGTCCCCTTGTGCCCATCCCCATCCTGGAGGTGCCTGGTGGGAACAACCTGGAAATCCCAGGCACAGCTGAGCCCTGTTTGGTGCTGGGGCTGGCTGGGAGTGCCTGCAGGATCCCTGCAGCTTTCTGGAACATTCCTAAGGACAGCTGTGGTTATCAAAAATGGCTCTACACCTCCCAGGTGTGTGCAAAAAGCTGCACCATAGATATCTTTGAGGAATCACCAAATTGGGGTTCACTGTGTAAGTAAATGACAGATCTGGATCACAGGGAGAGGAATTTTAAACTTATGCTTGAATTTTTAGGCTATAACTTTGTCTTTGGTTCTTTCAGATATGAAAAGGAATATATGGTGGGGGTAGAGAGGAGTTAAGCCCCTTTTTTGGGGAAAATACATCAGCTAAACACTGCAATGTGTTGCCAAATTCAACTCAATCCCTAAAACAAAGGCTGTGGCTCTGCCTTGCAGCACAGTTGCCTTCTGTTCCCTCTGAAGTTCCAATTCTCCTGCTGGATGGGAGAATGACCAAGCCTAATTTAATTACTGTTACTGTAGAAACTACAAACTGTTACCAAATAATCATACTAAAAATCAAGATATCGCTGCCAACAGCTCCTCTTTTCTCTCTCTCTTTTTTTTTCTTTGTGGATTATGACTTGTAGTATCTGTAAATGCTAAAAGCAAAGTTTCCCTGCACTGAGTGCCAAGACAAAACAAACAGCATTGCTGGTGAGTAAGAGAGAGGCTCCACAGTTGTAGCTTAAGAGCTGCACAAACATTCTGTGTTTGCTGAGCCACTCTTTATTTTTGTGGTCTACAAAACTACATTCAGAGCGCAGCATAATTAAAACAAGGGCAGAATTCATGAATTCATGAAGCATTTACTATGTAAGCCAAAGAAAAGATAAATTATATGCCTGAAATGTTTCACTGAGCCATGATTCATGCAAACAAAAGTGCTGGCAGGAATACATTCTTTTGATATGTTTGGGGTTTTTTTTTTTTCCTGATGACTGAACTGAAACTACAGTATATTTAAGGTGTTTATTACCCCCAAATTTAGCTTCTCAAAGACATGAATTGAACATTTACATAGCATCTATTAACTCCTAATACTGATCTTCTGTTATTCCTGGGGTTTCTTTCACGATTTACCCCCAGGGCTTTGAGCGGGGAGCTGCCACAGAGGCTTTTGTGGTGATTTTGTGATCCTGCAGGGCTGTGTGCTCTCTGCGCCTGATTTCTGCGCTGATGGCCCCAGCCTGGGCTCTTCCTGCAGGAGCATTCCCATGGGAGCACAGGATGGAGCTCAGCCCCTCTCCAAGGCCAGGCTGGAGGGATCCTCTCTGGCCAAGGGCAGCCTCAGCTTGGGCAGGGACATTTTTAGTGGGCAAAATTAGAATAAAATTGTTCTAAAGAACCTTTCCCCGTGCTGGGTGGTTAAAATAGCACAATAATTGTATAATATGGATTTCTTTATGTCACCAGTGGAAGGAATAAACTTTAAATGCTTTAAAACCTCAGAGGGATCAGGACAGCTGGGTGTGGGGTGGGCAGTGCCAGCAGAACACAGGGAGCTGAAATGGGCACATCCAACGGGGCCCATCTGAGCTGTGAGTGGAGTTCAGGGATTTTGGGATGGCCCCAATCCTCAGGATCTGCAGTGGCTTCAGTTCTGGATCAGCCAGGGGTGCTGGAAACAGCTGTGTGCAGCTCCCTCCTGAAGTGCACCCCAAGGGATGCATTGGGCTTTCTGTAATTCCAAAAACTTGTTAAATCTGTTTCTTTTCCTTGATAGCATCCAGCTCTAAAGAGTGTGATGGCACCAAGCACTTGTGCTGTGAAGCTGGTTTTGTTCAGCAGCACATCAGCCTCCTCCTCCTCCTCCTCCTCCTGCCTCAGTGTCCCCTGAGCCCCTGGAGCAGAGCCAGCGTTTTCCATGGCCCCAGAGCTGTGTGTGCCACCCTGGGCACGCGTGTCCTGCATGGGACAGATTGTTCTGGGGCCACGCTGGGGCTGGCAGCTGCACAGAGTGCTGTGTGAGACCCTTCAGTGCCTGGGAGCATTCCTGCCCTGCTCTGCTGCTCCTGGGCCAGCCTGCAGAGCTGGGTGGGTGGGGAATGGCACTGAAGTCCCCTCTGGCATTTCAATGGATGCTTTAACCCCCTGTGTTCTGCTGGCACTGCCACCCCACACCCAGCTGGCCTGATCCCTCTGAAGTCTTAAAGCATTTGAAGTCTGTTCCTTCCACTGGTGACATAAAGAAATCCATATTACACAATTATTGTGCTATTTTAATCACCCAGCATTCTTTAGAACACTTTAATTCTAATTTTTCCCACTAAAAAAAACACTGAGTATAATGGGCTGGTTAGGGAAAAATACCTTTGATGTCACTTAGGCATCTCCTGCACAACACTTTTGTTGAGTTTTCCTGTGCAGGCTCAAGGTAAAGGTGGCCAAAATGGAAGGTAAATTCAGTGTGAGAGGTGCCAAACTCTCCAAAACTGGTTCAAGAGTGTTTTTTTAGAAGCAGACCCTTGTCCAGGTGTCTAAAGAGAAAACAATTTCGTTAATATTACCTACTTGTGAGTGCTTGAGCACTGGAAAATGTTTTGGGGCTTTGGGAAGTGTAATTCCATGAAGAGAAGAGGCAGCTCCATCTGGCTAAGAGGAATTACTTTGATTTGTTACCTTTTTCCTTCATTTAATGTTTGACATGTTGGTGTTTGATAGATAAAACTGATTCCTGGCATGGCAAAATAGAGAATCAGAACCCATCTTTGTAAGGTGCACTCAGACATGGAGCTGGCAGGGCCAAAATCTCAGCATTTGCTGCCATTTTTCACAAGTTCAGCCCGGAAAAGCCAAAAGAGGAGTTTGGGGCTCGCGCTGTGCCTGCTGTGGCTGAGACCAGCGTCCCCCCAGCAGCAGCAGCAGCGCTGAGTGTCTGAGCAGAGAGGGAAGGAGAGGATAAATGCTGGATTGTTCTGCCCGTGGGCTGGGCAGGAATGGTTGGAATTGCTGCTGTGACTCCCAGCGAGTCACAAAAGCCACTTCTGCATTCCACGGGGAATCGGGCAAGCTGGCACTGAGCAATCTGTGCCCCCTTTTATGTTTCAGGAGATAGATGAGTGCAGCCAGAAGGAGCTTGGGCAGGACTCTGCAGGTGAACAAGACCTGGCTGCACCTGACAGGGCACAGGCAGAGCAGCACAATCCCCAGGCAGCTGCAGGACAGGGCTCAGTCATGAGCTTCCTCAAAACTCTGGTAAGTTCTGCCTTTCCTTTCCATCTCTTTGGGCTTCAATTGCTTCCAAAAAAAACCCTGTGGGACTGGAAAATTTATATAAATAATGTAAAAATGTATAAATAAATGTGAAATGTTCTCTGTCCTTGGGGGCATGAGGAGGGGGACACTGAAATGATCAAGTGAGTGCCACCTGCTCTGCAAACTTCCACTTCTGCACAGATTATACAGATCTGGAACTGTCTCAGAGACTTTCTGCTTGATATTCCTTTTGTACCACCTCTAAAAGTTCATTTTTATTAATTGATTAGGAGCTTGAAGAGTAAATATTCAATCCAGACATTTTTCATCATAGCCATTATGTGTTCTCAAGGAATATTTGCATTATCAATTTTCCCACTTGAGGCAAGTAATATTTGTATTTTCCCTTTGTGCAAATAAAACCTGCTGATTTCAAACTTATCTTTTTGACCCTTTGGAAGGCTGGGTTGAGTGACTGTTTTTTCTCAAATTCTTTTAAGGTCTCCCCAAGCAAAGCTGAAGCCAAAAGTGATTCTGAAGACAAGGTAGGCAGTTCCTTTTTCACTGCTCATTAGGTGTTTTTCACACAGGGATTTCCTCTTCATTTTGTTGGGCTTTTTCCCTAACTGATACAATCATTTGAAGTCATTTCAAATATTTTTCCCCTGGATAAATTGAAAAGGAAGAGACTGAACAGTGCCATTCTTAATGTCATCTGTTACAATCAAAATCTGTTGTGTTTTCTGCAAGCTTGGTGATGATTGGTGATGCTTTTGGTTGCTTCTCTGACTTGTCTTTGATCTAAAATTTCAGTGAAAACTTTGAGTCCACAAAAAATTCTGTTTGCTCATAGAACAGTTTTCCTTGTGACTTGAGAAAACTTTATTAAGAAACCAGGAATAAAACCTTAAAAATGGAACTGTTTTTTTTCCATGCAGATATTAGCCAAAATCACAACATTTTGGGGTTTTCTCCTATTTTTTTTAATTCTTTTGTCCTATTCAGTCTTTGCAGCAAGCTTGGTTAGTACGTAGGGGATTTAATTCTCAATAGCTCTGAAAATTATTCTCAATAATTTTGAGTAACTCTGAAAATCATCAGATAGGGTGAAGCTTTTCCAAACAATGTAGAAAAGGAGAGACTCAGGGAGGCTCAGGGAGACTTGCAGCTCTTCCCAGAGGTGGTGAACAATCTGGTTTGGATAGAAACAATCCAGTTTGGATGGAAACAATCCAGTAAAACCCCATTTCCTTCCCTGAGTGTGTCCCCTGTGCCAGGTGACTGCTGGTGCTGCTGTCATTTGGACAGGGATATTCTGGGTGGGTTTGGTTTGCTGGCACACCTGGCAGGGCAAACAAAGCCGGCTGACTTGCAGGATGTGCAAACTCCTTACAGGAGATTAAGTGGGAGTTCTCTTTTATTGGGAATTCCTTTATCTGATATGGCATTTATACTTCAATAAGGGGAAATATGTTGAGGACGTTCATTTATCAGCTCCCAGGTAGAAAAGCTGCAGATTTTTTGGCTGATAGGAAATAATGGTCTTTTTTTTTAATGCCCAAAAAACCAACTGAAGGGTGTTAAAGGTAAAGCTTTGCTAAGTGAAGTTTTCCTGAGTGCCATGGGGGTGTTGGGTGGCTGCTATGCCTTCAAATGATAGAATCATGGAATATCCTGGAGCTGGAAGGGATCCAAAGGTTCATCCAGCCCTGGCCCTGCACAGACCCCCAACAATCCCACCCAGAGCCCTGTCCAAGCCCTCCTGGAGCTCTGGAAGGTTTGGAGCAGGGAACGAGCCCTGGAGAGCCTGGGCAGTGCCCCAGCACCCTCTGGGTGGGGAAGAACTTTCTGTTTCTGTAGGGTCAGGCTCTTATCAGTGCTGATCAGCTCTAATCAGCTGTGGGCCACGTGTGCTGCCAGGCACACCCTTGGTGGTGTCTGTCCCTCTCATGCCTTGTGCAGGCTGAGCTAGAACAGAGACTGGACAGACCTATGAATAAAGCAGGGACTTATTCAAAGGATCCCCTCCATGGACCCACCTTGGGCAGCACCAGAGCCCAGCCAGGGCTGCACCCAAGATGAACCAAAATGGCCCCAAAATGCACGGCCGGGCACGGGCTCTGTCCCTGGGATCAGCTCTGCTCCATTTGCACCTTGCAGTTCATTGTCCCATTCCAGCTTTAGCCCTGCAGTCCCACCCTGCTTGTTTTTCTCTCTCCAGCCCACGGGGTTTGTGCTCCTGGGCTGAGATTTGGGCCATTTGTCCTTGGTGCCCAGCTGGAGCAGGAATTGTTTTGTCTCCCTGCTCTGTGCACAGAGCTCAGCATCCCCTGATGTGAACCCAGACCCACACACTAAAGCAGCACAGAATGTGAAAAATAGAAAAGCTCAAACCTGAGGCATCACCTCGGTGGCCATCCCTCAGTTCCTGTCCCTCAGTGCCCGTCCTTCCTCTGTGCCCACATGGGTTCAGAGCCCGCTCACACCTGCTCGGGCCGTTCCTACAAACCAGGAGGATGTTTGGACAAGGTCTGCCCCAATCGCTGACCTCACCCTCCTGTGACAGGCTCTGAGCTGATCCTGTGGCACTCTGTGTTCAGGAATTGTAAGAATTTTGCAGGAATAAGGGTCATTTTTGCTGTGAGAATTAGTAAGGAATAATCCTTCCTCCTCCTCTAGGCCAGGTAACCAAAGGCATCTTCCTGCTTTAAAGCCTGAGACCTTGAAGAATTAATTAATTAATTTCAAGGACATTAATGCAAGCTTGAAATATTTTAGGCAGTGTATATCATGAATATTCACACTGCCCTTTTCCTAAATAATGCATTATATAAAACATTTTAAAGTCCCTATTATGCCGCAATAAAAACACTGAATGTTCCTCCAAAGATTTATATATTTGCCTGTTTAAAAATTATAAATCCTAAATTGCTTCTTCATGACTTGGAAAGGCAGATGTTTGTGGAATTTAGGTTTCAGTTTAGTGGAGGTTTTAGAGGGAAGGTTGTGGTGTAATTTGGAATCAGGTGGATTGCCTTGGCTTTTATTTTGCTGCTCATGAGAAAGGAACTCTGAGGAGAGCTGAGAAGTCACTCAGGGAAAACCCCACAATTTATCCAGAGCTAAGAGGGAATACTTTCCTTTAATCCCACGTGTGTGATGATGGAATAACGTCTTTGCTAAAGCAAATATCTGCAGCAAACACTCACCTGCACCTGCTGTTGTGCACAAGGGCTCCAAGGCGGAGAAGGGCCCAGGGGGCCAGCCTGGCCCGAAGGCAGCACCAGGATCCCCCTCCAAAGGAGCCAAGAAAAAGAAGGCAGAGAGCCCCAAGCTGGGCCACGGCACCTTTAGCAAACTCTTTAGGCACAAGGTTGGTATGGAGCTCCAGGAGCAGCAGAACCCTGAGAATCACAGCTGGCTCCTGGCACCCACACACAGAGGAGTCCTTGCCAACATCTGGGCAGATGTGCAGAGCTCTGGAGGTCCCTGGGGGAGCATTTCTGTGCTGGGGGAATGGGGACATCCTGAGCTGCACCTTCCTTTCACTGGGCTCTCTGTGAGCTCGGGGTTCTGGAGCAATCCCTGGAGCAATAATTCCTGCGAGTTACTAACACTGACTAAACCCCCTGGCCACTAAAAACCAAATCAGAGGTGCTGACAAACAATGAGTTGTGTAGAGGTGGCCAAAGCCTGAGACCAGAGAGGTTTGGGAGCTCAGCCCAGCCCCAGGTCAGGTTTTATGTCATTAATGTACACCTGAAATTGGCATTTTGGGGCATCTGATACGGCAGAGAGCAGGCTGGAGCATGGAATTTCCTGCAGAAATAGGGATTTCTCCTTGCAAGCAAGAAAATTAATTTATTATAGTTCTGATTTAGTTTGGAGTAGAAAAAAATTCTGGGTTTGATGGCTACTTTAAAGAACTTAAAATGCACAGTCAAGCAAATGGCTGTTTCAGAGGGCACAAGCTTTTGTATTAAAACCCAGAAATCACCAAAAATGTTGGTCTCAACCTCTGTATTTAAAGATTTCTGCACTCTCTGAAGATAATCATGGCAGGCAAGCAGAGAATTGAAGCTTTTTAGCCCAGAGAATGCAGAAGCAGGGACCCTTTCAGTGGGGGAGGAACATAATTAATATTTAATTCTCCCTCCAGACACCCACGTGGAATTTCTGGTGAGTAGGGGGCTTTATAACCAAGGGCATAGGGCATTCTTTAATACATTTTAAAACCAAAAATGTTCTTTCCACTATCTCATTTTTGAGGAAAAAAAAAGTCATCTGCATATTACTGAAGGAATAATAGTATTCCAAGTGAATTCAAGTATGCAGTTCTTCCCAAAACCTTAAATTTGATATCTCAGCTTCTTTTTTTAATAAAATTAAAATATTAATTACTTGTTCATAATGAATTAAGGTTTTCTGGTAAAAACCGAACCTGACTGGCATTTTTTTTAAGATTCCATTCCAATAATTAATCTTGCAATAAATTGTAGTGAGAAGAGTGCCTGGAATATTTAATGGAAGTTGAAAGAGTTTGTGATTTAACAGAAACATTGTTTTTCAGGCTCCTGTGTTACAAAATCCTAACTCTAAGGCAGCTTGTGGTGCTCTTCCTATCCATGCACGTTTGTCCTTCATTCCATGCTAATTTTGCATATAACTGAGCTGATTTATGGAATTTTCCCTTGGAAGAGAAGGGTGAATCCCTCACTTGCAGCACTAATGCTGAAGCCAGCCTGTGCCATTCTCACCCTTGTTCTCACCTCTCGTTCTGGATGTTATTTGTCAGAGCTGACCATAAAAAAGAAGTTCTTGGCTCCTGCAAAATAACTCCCCAGAAAATATCTCACCTGCCCTGCAGAATGTCTCACCTGTTCTGTGGAGAGCTTCCCAAAGTCTGCCCCGGCTGCTGGAGCCTGGCCAGATGGTTGTGTGGGTTTTTGTGCAGCTCAGGTCATTGTTCAGTGTGAGGGGTAGGAGATGCAGCCAAAATCCCCGGCCAAGGAGGGATTTAACTGGCTCCTGATGAAATTTGTGTATCCTGATGGAATCAGGAGCCCCATCACTGAATGGTTGTGCTGAAGGAAATCCCACCTCATGCCCAAAAACATGAGAGGCTGGGTGGGACCAGCCTCCAGCCCCTGCAGAGCTGCTCTTTGGAGAGCTCCTGCCCGAGTTCCAGTTCAGGGCTCTTCCATGCCCTGGGTTATTTCCAGCATTTCGTGTGCTGCCTGTTTTGGATGCCAGGCATCCGAGCCTCCTGCTGGAAGGTGACGGGAGCACATCCCTGATGGTGGTGTGGGATTCCCATGGAAAACACCCAGCTCTGTGTCCCTGAGCACTGGAAGCTGCAGACACGGAAAAATCTGTTAATACTTTAAATTCTCTGTAGTGACTTACCTGACCTGAATGGGAATGTGAATATGGGAATACATATATAAATATACATATTTTTAAAGAACAAGTTGAGAACTACAAGCACAAAGAAAATAGCACCAAGCTCTGCAGGTACAAGGATGGGACCTGGCATTCCCTCCAGCCTCCACTCTTCCAGGGATCAGTTTCCATGGCTGCAGGAGCCAGGACTTGCACACACATTCACTAAAAATAAAATAATTGGTGCCACAGACAATTGCTGGCCTGTGGAATTGCAGTGCTGCCGTTGCCTCAGACAGACTCATCTTTGTGTTTTGTTTCCCTGCAGGCTGCGAAAGAAACCCAGCAGACAACCAGCACCAAAGTGAGTAGGAGGGGTTGAATTATCTGTGCAATGCAGGAAAAGGGGAATTCTCACTGGCATGTTTGGTCTTTAAGTGTTTTAATTTATTTTAATTTCTTTATCTGCGTTCTGGCTTTGCTGTGTGTGATGGTGTTCACAGGGGTTTTCAGGTGAGGGAAGAGATGAGAATGTTGACTCCATGTTCAGAAGGCTTGATTTATTATTTTATGATATATATTACATCAAAACTATACTAAAAAGAAAAGAAGGAAAAGTTTCATCTCAGAAGGCTGGCTAAGCTAAGAATAGAAAGGAATGAACAATCAAGGTGTGTGTCTCGGACAGAGTCCAAGCTAACTGGGCTGTGGTTGGCCATTAATTACAAACATCCAAGATGGGCCAATCCCAGATGCACCTGTTGCATTCCACAGCAGCAGATAATCATTGTTTGCATTTTGTTGCTGAAGCCTCTCAGCTTCTCAGCAGGAAAAAATCCTAATGAAAGGATTTTAATGAAAAGATGTCTGCGGCAGCTGTGTCAAGCAGGGATGGAAGGGCAGGGGAGAACGGGGAGAGGCGGTGCTCACCTGCCCAGGTGATGGCTGAGCGTGCTGGATTTGTTGCTCACAATCTTAATTTCCTTTTGTTCCCAGAGCCCTGAGCAGCCTCCTGTGAGCTGTGTGAAAGCAGACAGAAATGTCCCTGCCTGCCCAGAGCCGCTGCCCAAGCAGAACCCAAAAGCTCCAGAGGCCGCGGCCCCTCCGCAGAGCGTGAGCACAGAACCACCCCGGGAGGGCACCAAGGACAAGGGCTCAGCCACCCCTCTGCCCCTCAGCAAGCTCTTCTGGAAAAAGGTACTGGGGCTGCAGTCATTGCTGCCAAACCCACCACGGGCAGCAGCTCCCGCCTGTTCCACAGCAGGGACGTGAATTTATCTGTGGTGGTTCTCTGGCTCTCTGTGACGGTGTTCACAGGGATCCCAGGGTGAAGGAACAGATGAGGATCTGACTCCATGTTTCAGAAGGCTGATTTATTATTTTATGATATATATTACATCAAAACTATACTAAAATAATAGAAGAAAAAGTTTCATCAGAAGGCCAGCTAAGAATAGAATAGCAAAGAATGATAACAAAGGTTTGTGGCTCGGCTTTCTGTCCGAGCCAGCTGACTGTGATTGGCCATTAATTACAAACAACCACATGAGACCAATCCCAGATGCACCTGTTGCATTCCACAGCAGCAGATAATCAATGTTTACATTTTGTTCCTGAGGCCTCCCAGCTTCTCAGGAGGAAAAATCCTAAGGAAAGGATTTTCCATAAAAGATGGCTGCAACAGTTCTCTTGTTTTATGGAATCAGGAATGCTATCCCCTCTCAATTCAATGCTTCCGTTGAATATCCCTCAGAGTTCACAGAGTTCTTTACTAAAATTCATTATTAATAGAGATAAAGCTCTAAAACCTCATTTCATTTCTTTGCTATAAATGTCTGAAAAGCTGGGATCAGGGGAGCCTATTCTTACTCAGCAGAAAATGTTCTGTGACAGAGCAGACCAGGCTTTAATTTGGGGTCTCAATTGCTTAGGAAGACACATTGTTCCTCCGGTTAAATAATGATTTTAACTAAATTTAGGGCTAACTCTAAAAACACAGTTCCCGTTTCCACAATCCTTATGGTTTGTAAGCTGAAGTTTATTCATTCTTAATTTCATTTCCTAGATGGGCTGTCTGAAACTTTACTGAGTCACAGGATGTTAAATAACTGCTTTTCTGGCCTTCTGCTCAAGCTCAAATCCCAGAAATTTGCTGCTTCCAAACACCCAGATGCCCCTTACAGAGTAAACATGCTTGAAAATAATCAAAGCTTCAAACATTTGCCACTTGGGACTGAATTTCCAGGGGAACTGAGGGGATCAGGTGCTTGGAATGAGAGGAAAGCTGGGAAGAAGAGGGAGAGGGAGGTTTTTCTGTGGTTGTTATTGCTACAGAAACCTCCTCCTCTGTGTAATCCGGCTTATTTGAAAGCAGAGCTGGGAAGCAGGATGTGTGCTGAACATCAGGATGAAATAAGGGAAAGAAGAGACCTTCTGGCAGGCTGCTGTGTAAAACAGCAATAAATCCAGTCTGAGTTCAGTCATTTGTTAATGAAGTATCAAGGATTAAAAAAAAAAAAAAAAAAAGAAAGGAGAGATGTACAAAAAACCAAAAGAAAACAGGTTGGCCTCAAACTCAGCTTGGTTTGAAGACTCTGTGCGGTGTTCTGCAGTGAATTTATCTTTTTCTGGCACATTTAATTCGCTGGCCTTTTGCTAGGACAGAGAATCCAAGCTCAGATAGGTGGAGAATTCAGAGTCAGGAGTCGCTTTGCTTTTGAAGTCACAAACAGCAACCACAACACTCAATAGATGCAGGATTCAGCTCCAGCTTCTCTTTCCAGGCACTCTCTTAAATATCCATCTTCTGATGAGCTTTCACTTCAAAGTGCAGCTAATGAAGTGCCTGTCAACACGTGGCAGTTAATGCTGCTGCTCTGCCTGCAGATGAATAAATATGGAAAGGGAAAATGAAAAATTCCTTATTCAGCTTCTCAGCTGGGAGCCACTTTGTATTTGCCCCATTTCCTGATCAGTCTTCACAAGAATTTTCAGAACTGTTACTCAAATATTTGCTGTGCCAGCATTTCTCCTTTTTTTTTTCTTTTTTCAGAAGGAATACTAATAGGGAATTACAGTGGGCAATTTCCAATATTTGTGTTGGAAAGCTGCTTCCAAGGCCTCGTAGATATCTGATCAGGGCAGAGAAACATGATGCTTCACATTTATCTGATCAAAGCAGGCCAGGCCAAGGTGGAAGGTGATCAAGGCAGCATTATTTACACTGCTCTGGGACCTGTCTTTAAAAGCAGATGTGTTTGCTTTAAAAACTTGAATTTTAAGCGACTCTTGCCATGCAACTGCAGGAAAATCATGCTTGTTTTGCTGACGTGCAAACAGCAAACTGGTTAATTACTGGGTGAAGCAGAACATGGAATCCCAAGATGGTTTGGGTTGGAGGGACCTTAAAGTGACCCATGCAGTGCCACCCCTGCCATGGCAGGGACACCTTCCACTGTCCCAGGTGCTCCCAGCCCTTTCCAGCCTGGCCTTGGGCACTGCCAGGGATCCAGGGGCAGCCACAGCTGCTCTGGGCACCTGTGCCAGGGCTCAGCACCCTCACAGGGAGGAATTTCCTCTGTACATCCAACCTAAATTTCCCTTCTTTCAGTGAAGCCGTTCTGCCTTGTCCTGCAAAAGAATTTCCTGAAGAAATGTGCAAAAATCCCTGATACTGGAAACAGCTCAATCCCTGAGTAGCTGCCTAACCCTAATTTAACTGGGCACTGCTTTTTGGAGCTTGCCATTTGGTGCCAGGGTGCTTTTGTTTGTTGTGCCACCAATTCCAGTGCAGAGCCAGAGCTCAGAGACAAAACTGCTTTGGGGTGCAGCAGAGTGATCCCAACCTGCCCCCTTGGAGAGGAGAGATCCCAGGAGCTGAGCTCTGCCTTGCTGAGCCACTGCTTCCACTCTGCTCTGAGTCATTCCCTCCCAGCAAATAGATGGGGAATTGATGATATGGATGTGTGAATAGGCAGAGATCCAGAGTAAAATTATTATAGATTGATTATCTCCAAGCTGTTCATAAATATAAATTAAATGTACAATTCCACAGGAGAGTGGGATGTGCTGCAGCCATCTCAGGCAGCAGGGGATAAGGAATATTTATTCCCTCATCATTCTTCTCCCTGTTGCCCCACCCCCAAAATGTTGTTTCTTCCACAAAAGAGGAGTCAGGAACAAAGCAAAATCTTTCCTGCTGTGGTAGAAATCCATGGTGAATCCCCTTCTTGAATGTGGAATTCCCTGCAACTTAAAAATATGACAGAACTAAAAGGTGCGATGGAATACTGAGTAAATATATTGGATGGCTTCTGTAAGAAGGACTAAATAAACTGGGATTTTATTTGCTCGGAAATGGAGATGGAAAACTGCTGGAAAGGGGGACAGGAAATATAATTGTTCACAGTAAAAGTGGCAGAGTCCAAATAAAAGAATGTGGTGACAAATAAGAATAAACAAGTGACAGGACAGGGGGAATGGCTCTAAACTGGCACAGAGGAGGTTTAGATGGGATATTGGGAAGGAATTGTTCCCTGGGAGGGAGGAGAGGTCCTGACACAGATTCCCAGAGGAGCTGTGGCTGCCCCATCCCTGGGATTGTCCAAGGCCAGGTTTCAGCAGTTAATAGTGTCCATAGTGTGTTTCAAATAATCTTAATTCTGCTTTTGAGTGCAAATTCCTGAGTATGAATTTTCTCATATTTACTGGATTCACTTGACTCCCATCTCCTCAGGACATGCATTGCTGTGTGTGATTTCCTTTTCATTCTTCTTACATTGTAATCAAAGCTAGGTTCTCGTGATTGGGAACCAGCAACTCAAGGAAGGTTATTTCTTTCGTTTATATAAAGTGCTGGGATTTTAACACTTATTTACTTCTTTCATTTGGGATTAATCAAATTCCTGAAACAGCACAAAGAGAACAGTGAAACTGAGGATGTTTTTATGCCCTATTTGATTGTAAAATTTTAAGAAATCAACCAACTCCTCACAGATTGAGTCAGAATGTTTCTTCCACTTTATTCCCAATCCCAGAACTCCTCGGAAGAAGCAGAGGCCGTGAGCAATGAGAAGGCAGAGGTGGCTCTGGAGGCCGTGGCCCCCGACAGGGACGAGAGCAAGGGCACAGAGAGCACCGAGGTGAAACCGCGAGGGGTGGAGAGCAAAACGCCCAAGGCAAACCTGAGGAAGTTCTTCAAGCTGGTAAGAGCAGCTTTGTCCTTTGGGAGCTCAGAGGGCTGGGTCGAGGCTGGGAAAACACTTTGTCTTTGTCTGGGAGGGCACAGGGGTGCTCAGGGATGAGGGATGCTCAAGGATGCTCAAGGATGCTCAGGGATGCTCAGGGATGAGGGATGCTCAGAGATGCTCAGGGATGAGGGACACTCAGGGATGCTCAGGGATGAGGGATGCTCAGGGGTATGAGAGGTGCTCAGGGATGAGGGGAGATCAGGGATGAGGGACACTCAGGGATGCTCAGAGATGCTCAGGGATCAGGGATGCTCAGGGATGCTCAGGGATCAGGGATGCTCAGGGATGCTCAGGGATGAGGGATGCTCAGGGATGCTCAAGGATGAGGGATGCTCAGGGATGCTCAGGGATGAGGGATGCTCAGGGATGAGGGACGCTCAGGGATGCTCAGGGATGAGGAACACTCAGGGATGCTCAGGGACGCAGGCTGGGATTTCTCCTCGCATTCCCCGTCCTGCATCTCCCTCTCGCGGCTCCTCCCGGAACATCCCAAGGGCTCAGATGGCCCTTTCCCCACCAAGGTGGCCCAGGGAGCTCCATGGGTTGCGACACCGAGGATGCTCCGCTTCACAAAGCGCAGCATCCCCCTGTGGGAAGCTCCTGGAGGAGCCCACCTCCAACCCCGCCTCCAGCCCCATCTCCCGCTGGCCACGGCGCTGTCAGTCCCCCTGTGCCGTGCCCTGTTCTGCCCTGGCTTTGGGGAGCTGTATTTTTAGTGGCACGACCGTTTTTGGCAGTTTATGTAGGTTAGGTGAACTGGCACGTGAAAGGAAAGGAGGCAATCATTCCTGCAAAGTCCATCAGGTGGGAAAAAGGAAAGGCAGAAAGTAGAATCTGATCCTGCTTCCCAGAGGAAAAGTGCTCCCAAATCATCTGCAGTCCCTGTGCTGCCCTGCTTCCCCATATAACCAAACTTAGGCAGTAAATAGCATTTAGAATTGAGAATAACTCTGTTGTCACAGCTATTGATGAAAGTGTAGCAGGGTATTGGCTGTCCC
The DNA here is from genome assembly GCF_027887145.1 of Ammospiza caudacuta. NCBI lineage: Eukaryota > Metazoa > Chordata > Aves > Passeriformes > Passerellidae > Ammospiza > Ammospiza caudacuta. The sequence continues at coordinate 17,831,634 of NC_080607.1, forward strand.
CACCCTCCTCCATTTAAAAACATCCCAGCCCACCCTGCTCACTGCAGCAAACTTTGTGGGCAGCCTTGGCCAGCAGCAAGCCCAAGTGACCAGAGGCAAGGATGAGAGGTCAGCAGCGCTCTGCAGAGAAATCCTTGGCATTGTTTCATCCTCATCTCACTGGCAGCAAGAGGGAGCTTTGTCTAGACCTCAAGGCCTTTACTCTGGTTTTGGTTAAAAATAATCATAGCAATAAAAACACGAGGTGGATTAGGGAGGTTGGCTAAAGCAGGGCTGGTCTTATCTGGGTTTGGGGTGTTTATAAGGGGAAAGGTAACACTGATTGCTGTTAGAGCAGGGTTTTTTTTTTCCTAAAGGCACTTGAGGACTTGCTAAAACACAAATGCAGAGCAGATCTTATCACAGCCCATCCTCATGCACTCTGGAGGGGTTTGTCCCCAGCACAGACCACACTGTGCTTCCTCCCCTGCACAGATAAAGCTCCCGAGCACAAACCTGTGCCAGGCCCAGCATGGCACCTTCAGGGACAGGCTTTTCCCACAAAAGCCATGAATTGTCATGGGGTGGTTTCATTTTCCCTCCTGCTGCTGCCATGCATTGATTTCTGTGGTTTTGTAGGAAAGGCAGGTTGCAGTGAGCCCATCTGTGGGACCAGGCTGGTGCTGTGTGCTCCACGTTACAAACACAGAGCTGCAGCAAACCACAATTCCGCCCGAGATAAATTTAGAACAAAAGTCACATCCTTTCATTGTTTTCATTGAACTTCTGCAATGAAAAATGACATTTAAATTTGGGCACTCTGAAATCCTGCAGTTTGTTTTATGCTTTGCTGCTGAGCTCTGTGCGTTCTGTGGCACCCAGGAGAACACACTGAACCCTCCAACACATTTTTAAACACAAATACTCATTCCTGTTGTCCCTTTTGTAGCACTAATTGTAACTTAAGCTTAACCTAATTCTCACAAAGCTTGTCCTACTTACTCAGTCTGGTCAAATGGGGGTTTCTCACTTTTAAATCTAGATGGAAATGGGTTTTTACCTTAAAAAGATACTTCAGAGTCAAGGTTTGCTCTGAGTGACCTTCCAGTGCTGCAGCCTCAGGCTCTGCTCAGATTGTCCTGGCTGGGAAGTGTGGGAAGCAAGGAGGATTATTATTTAGAGGTTTAAAGACTGCAGGAATAAACTGCAAAGCAAAAATCAGGATTAAATGGATGCTGATGACAAAATATGGAAACATCCCTCCAAAGCTGAGTGGGCTTTAATTATTCACAGCACATGCACTTAGTAGGGTGGATAAATAGAGAGCAAGTCCCACTAGGTCTTGTAGGACAGATTTTGGTCTGGAAAGCAAAGAAAATCTCTTTCCTAGAAAATTCCAGAAAATCTCTTTCCCAGAAAATTCCAGGGCTGACAGCAGGTTCTTGTTTTGGGCTGAAATGATCCCTGCTCATTGGGATTGGAGGCAAACCTGACTGGCAAGCGACAATCCCACAGAGCAGAAGCAGCAAAAGCCACCCTGGAGATGGGGACATCTCCAAAGGGGAGCTGCTGAGGTGCCTTCGAGCCTCGATTGCTGGGAGTTTCCATCCTGGATGAAGGCTCAAGCAGGACCTTTGCTGTTTTAGTCAGGCAGGGGGGATGCAGGGACCCTCGTGCAGAAGAGGGACACGGTCCCAGCCCCAGACACCACCTAAGTGACTTTGTGTTTCTGGCCTGGGCTTCCTCATCCCCTGGTGATGGGCTCTTGTCACCTCCTCCCACCCAGCTCTGCCTCTTGAAGTGTAAAAGTCACTGAAAGGAAAGTGCTGCACTCACTGAGCTTCGTGTATTTACACTTCTCTGTTTCTTTTATCTGTTTGTAATATTAAACAAGATTTTAAAGAGTCGACATCATTTTTTTTTTAAGAAGCTTTTTCCGGGTGTGTTCCTTTTCTTAAAATAATCAGTGGGTTTGTGTTCAGTCTTCTTCCTCTCTCTTGCTGCTTTTTGACTTTCTGCAAGAACCTTGGCTGAGGCAGTGGAACTAAATACACACAGAATTATTTTTACTTTGTTGATTTACTTGTCTTCTGAGGAAAGAATCATTTAGGTGGAAACTCTACAAAAGAGAACTGAAAATGAGAATGAAAACTGTTCACTGCAATGTAACAAAAGCCATGATCAGATTTGTTTCTTGTTCTGTTTTTGTTTCTTTCATTATGTGTTCATAAAATCTAAACCTTTGGGTGTGGTATTTTCATTCTATTCTTCATAGCTTTCAAAATGCTTCATAAAAATAATATTTTCATTAGAAATACAAATTCTATTGAGCTTCAAACCCTCATCTGCTGCAAGTGAAGATATTCAGAAGAATTCATCTCTCAGTAATGAGAACTAAAACAAGGTTCTGTCTATAGACAGTTTCCTTTAAGAGGAAAACTGAAGTTGCATTCAAAACTGTCATTTCAGAATTTCCTTTTTTAAATAGCTGTAAAATTATATCTCTCTCTTCCTATTTTCACAGTGTCTGATGACACCAAGGTTAATTTTCATGAATTATGTCTCTAAAAGCATCCTAAATATAGAAGAGCCTTGTCTTGTGACACTTAATCCTTATTTGATACAAGAGCTTTGTGAAGTGATCTGAGTAAGACAGCAAATGTTTCAGCCCTGGATCTATTTTATTATTTGAATGAGCAGCCAGCTTCCTTCCATTTCTGTAAATCAGTTTATTGTTCTTCCTCCTTCTCTCCCTTGCCCTGGTGTAAAGTAGAACAGTTTTATTCCTCAGAGGAGCCCAAGGAAAACTGGATCTTGTTGACTTCTTCCTTTTTTGGGGATTTCTTTGAAAGGATTTCCTTAAATTATGCTGTAGTGTCTCTGGAATGCTGCGATTCTTCTCCCCTTCCCATCCCTGCCACTCTGCACCCTGCAGAAATTTCAGCACTGCTCCAAAACCACAGAAATCCTGGGCTTGAAAATCAGCCTTGGCCCAAGGTCTCCTGTAAGATAACGGGGAAAATGTGTCCATTTTTCATTTTTTATTTCATTGGCACTGCTAATGTTGAGGGAGGCAAAGCAAAGTGCCAGGAGCAGCTCCCCTTTGGAGTAAGGAGCATTAACATCTTTCATTATTCATTGGCCTCACACCACATTTCCTGAGCTGCTCCCATCAATATCAAATCTGCCAATTTCCTGCCTTTCAAGGTTAATATGAAACACCTCAAAGAGATTATCTGATAGGGTTTGAGTTGGGTATTTTTTGCCTGGAAAATGTATTATGAATATTTTTTAAGAAGTGTTTAGTCTGCCTGACATCAAAGGCCCCACCTGCTCTCAGCCATGGGGTTCTGCTGTGGCTGCAGCGCTGTCTCAGGCACGTGTGGGGAGGAAAACTCTGCTTTTACACCCACAGACAAAGCCACAGATTGCACAGAGTGTTTCTGAGGCTTCTCTGGCCCCTCTGTGTCTGGGCTCAGCCCAGAGCTGTTGTTGCTGCAGCGAAGGTGAACGTTGGCAATTTCACCAGAAAATCATTTTCTCACTTCCAGTGGGAAGGGTCTTGGGAAGCAACTGCTCAGAGCTCCCAGATTTAACTGAGCCAGAGACATTTTCAATTTGCTCTGTGCCCATCCTTGTGCTGGGGGAGCTCCTGCACCCCTGGGAACTGCAGTGTCACTTCCCAGGTGAGGTGACACAGGTGGGGTGTGAGCCTGCTTTAAACATTTATTAATCTGCTGATCTTCACCTTCTCCTGCACAAAGAATGGATTTTTTAAGCCTAAGAGCAAAGCAATCCAGGTGTGAGGAAATATTTACCACATATATCAATCTCTGGAAAAAGAAATCATTCCAAAAGCTCATATGCAGTAGAGGAGTTGTCTCCTGGTCAAGCCTGACTGTATTAAATGGGTTCTGTGATTTAAACATGCAACTTTTTTAAGATTATGTAGCAAGAAGAGCTGAATTGAGTGAAAAAGGCAAAGCAGCAGGATTGTTGTCCCCTCTCATCCTTGTTTCCCCAAAATTAGGCAGGCTTGAACATTTTTTATTTTTAAATGCAAGAGGTGCATTTGCATTCTGTTTCTCTAAAGTTTCTGCTTTCAGGGTTTTCTCTGAAATCACGATATCTAAAAATGTTTTTGTTTTGAATGAAAGCTAAGCCTGGCGTGTGAGCACATAACCCCAGGCCTTCAGAAGAACACCAAATATTTCAAGAGTAATGGTAAAATTCCCAAAGCTGGAAAAATACACAGCATTAAGCTTGGGCCATGGCCTGAGGGCAGATGTGAGATTTCCAGCTTTTCAACATGGCAAATTTGTGCTGTTTTAATGATGGCAATAAATAAAGCCATATGGGTTTGGGGTTCTTTTTACATTAAAAAAAAAATCCTATTTGCAAACAGATTTCCTGGCAAAACCACCCTCATTTACTGCTTTCCAAACAGTGACAATTTCATGGTCTGATCCTTTGTTTGCCAGATAGGATTTTTCTTGTGTGAACTTCAAATATATCCTGAACTTCTCTGAGTTCCAGAATCTTCCCCTTTACTCTAGGCAGGTGATTGTGTTTTTTGGACGATTTCCTGTCTCTTCTTTTGCACTTGTACGTGAAATTTTCTATGACATTCTGGCTTCCCTGAGTTGTTAATTTTTGGGTGAAGTGTTGTTCATTCACAGGGAATTTCTTTTCATCCCTTGCTTTATGGGGTCCTTTGATTTTTGTCCTTTCCCAGATCTTTTCCTTGCACTTTTTGGGGGTATTTCAGTGGGCAGTGACTGTCAGTGATGCCCCTGCCTCCTCGAGCAGCCCCAGCAGACACATCCATGAAGTTGTTCCAGGCAGGGATGGTTCAATCCCTCAGTCCTTGCTCGTGGAATTCCATCAGCTCCCTGTGATCCTTCCCTGAGCCAACACGGCAGGAGCTCATCCCAACCTCTGGCAATGCAAACCTGCTGGGCAGCAGGACTCCTCCTGCCAGGTGGCATTCCAATTTTTAAAATAATCTTATTTTTTCCCTAACATATTTATGGATCTCCTTCTGAACTCTTTCCGTTGCCCACTAAAATAACCCCTGTTGGCTGCAGACTTTGAACGCCACGGAGAAGCCTCTCGTCCCACCTGAGAGCGACCCTGGGGGCCCGAGGAGCAAAGAGGGCTCCAAAGACAAGAAGGCCACGCTGGAGCTGGGCAGGCAGAAGGGCAGGGAGCAGCCCGAGCCCCGGGAGCAGCCAGCAGCCGAGCCTGACTCCATCCACAACGGCGGCGACGCCAAGGAGCCCTCCCACAAGAAGGCAGAGAAGAGGCAGTCCCTGGGAGGGTTTTTCAAAGGCCTTGTACGTTCATTTCTCTTCCCTTTTTTGCTGTTTTCCGAATACTTTCCACGTGCTGAGCACTCCCAGCTCCTGACAACTGGACTGTGAGTTGTTCCAGCTCAGGAAACTATGTTATTAATCTTTTTTTCCCCTTTTTTTTTCCTTTCTAATCTAATCTTTCAAAGTCTCCCTAAATACATTTGCTACAGCTTGTAAATTAATCTCTTTTACCATAGGAACAACCTTATCTGTGCTCAAACCCTGCAGCCGGGCACTGATGCTGTTTGCTTGCATCAATGGCTCCAGTTGTAGCCAAAATTCCAGCATCTGTAGCCAAAATTTCAGCAATTTTAGCCCAGCTGGGAGCAGAGGCTGGAGCTGCAGTGTTTAATCCGCATTCCTGCACTGTGATATCCTCCTGCTCTGTGCCATTCCCAGCACGTGGAAAGTATTCGGATTTTTTCTCATCAGAGTATGTGTTGCACTAACCCAGGCTTCTCCCGAGCAAAATCTGGGGGAAAAAAATACTCCAGCACCACGATTTTGCTGTGTGTGCCCTCTAAAATGCTCTGCCCAAATGTTACATCCTCACTGTCACAAAGCCATGAGCTGGTGGTACCTGAGCTCCTCACTGCCACGGCAGAGCTGGAATTTGTCCCTTAAAAAAGGCAGAACAAAGTTCTTTCTTTCACGAGAAAGAAGGGCTTGGAAATTCCAGTTCAGCAGGAATCAGCAGCCAGTCTGATCTTCCTGCTTTAATCAGCAACCACCTTGAAAATGGGTGCAGCAGGAGACTGCAGTGAGCAAATAAGTGACCTCTGCAGAATGGGTGCTAAATGAGGCAAAATGGGGATTATCTCCAAGGAAAATCCTCCTCTTCTGTCTCCTCCCTCCAAGTCTTTTATAGGAAGAAAGGCAAATTGTGTCACCTTATTGCCTGATCAGTTTAGAAGTGACTTCATCATGCTCAGACAGGAGCTGGCACTGGCAGGGCCCATTACTCCTGTGATGTGGGAAATCTTCACCTGGTGGGGAGAGTTTTAGTGGTTTTGGTTAAATTTGGAATGAAGAGCTTACTTAGTATTGGCTGATGGTTAAATGATGGATTTGCTGCTACCTGTAAGTGGCCAAACCCTTTCATTCTGCTCTAGAGCATCCTCCAAACTCAACACCAGGGGAAGCAGAAGTGAAGCCACTGCAGCCAGCTCAGCTGCACAAGGCTACAATCAGCTTTAGATGGCATTTTTCAGTCCATTGTGATTTTTGGCTGCTCTTTTTCATAGTGAGATCCTCCAAGGTGAAACATTAAAGGAAGATCAGTGAGGTGGAGCCTTATCAGTGTAAAACCTTACTGGTTTAATTCCCTGAAGGGCATGAGGAAGTCGAGACCTTTCACTGCCCATGTGTAACACAGAATCCTCCTGAAGCAGAGACTCAGGTTTCCAGGAAGGAACAATTCCCACATTATTCTGCCTGTTTCCTATCCTAGGGAAAGCACAGAGGCACCTTCAGCTTTGTCACGCTGGATTTTCTGCTTATCAAGGCATGATTTGGGTTACAGACAGCACTGACACCCCACAGTAATAACAGTGACCTCAAACACTGTTTGTGGGTCCTTTTTGCTCAAGTTTTGGCAGCTTCAAGGCCAGCAAAATTAGGTCAAGCACCTTAAAGCAGAGCCAAGTTTTTATCAGTTAGTGAAAAATGTGGTTGGTATAGTTAGAGCTATACATTTCCTTCATCTAAGCTGGATTAGTGTCTTGGACTGGTTCCAAAGCCAGAATTATGTTTGCAGTGTAAAAAAAGCTTTATCACTCGAACATTGTCGAATACCTGTCATGCATAAAAGTATTTAATGTTCCTTTAACCTAGAGCAGAGCAGGGCTGGCTATAATACACCATTCATCATGCCTGAAGGACTCTTAGCAGGGCTGCACTGAAGCGTTCAGGGCAGGGAAATGTTACAGAAATTATGCCAAAACTTCAATGCTACAGACACACAGCAGCCTGGCTCTGGTGTGTGAGCCCAGGTCCTGACAACAATTGTTTCCATGCCAATTGAGAAAATTCTACTAAAATAACCCCCACATTTAGGCAGGAACTTTGTGTGGTTCTTGTGATGCACATGGTGCTCATATATTTGTGCATATTAAATGAAGAAAAGCAGGGAGATTAAATCAGTGGCAGCAAAAGTCCAGGGCACAGTTCCAGACTTGACCTTTCAGAAATACTTGGAAATGTTTCTAAAGGTGTCTCCCTTGTTCCACAGGGCTCCAAAAGGATGTCGGATGCAGAAGTGCAGACAGATCCCGTGTCCATCCTCCCTGCTGGCAAATCCAAGTAGTGCCCAGCCCTGGCTGCTCAGGAGGCTCAGCAGCTCTCTGGGAGCTCCAGGAATGACTCCTTTCCTTTCTGGCAGCAGGAATGACTGACTCCTTTTCCCTCCCACGGCTGTCACGAACACCCAGGGCTGAAGCAAACACTGGCTGCCATCGCAGGTTGTCACTGGCAGGGTTTGTTTGTTCCTCACCTGTAGAAAGCAGCTCCACAGATCCCCATGAAATGTGTGTAAGGTAAGGTGCTGTGGATGGTTTGAGGTGCGGGTAAGGCAGGCAGGAGGGTGGCAGAGAATTCAGTAAATGGCAGGAAAAGCAAGCAGGTGGCAGAGGAGGGCAGCGAGGCACGGGCAGAGAATCCTTCACTTCAGAGAGCTCGAGAGCAGCCAGGAAAGTACAAACCCCTGCAGAAATGTCCTGCTTTGGTGTAACCACGGCCCAGTCACTTCTGGGGTGGTTTGGGTGGAGCTGGGATTGGAGCTGAGCCCTTCAGCCCGGCAGAGCCCGCGGTGACCGAGTCCTGCTTGCTGCTGGTTATTAATGTAAATTAAAACGCTAAAATGCAAAGGCCTGGCGGGATCGGGGCAGCTCCTGTCTCGGCCGGGAGGGGTGGGATAACAAATTAAAAGCTATTTAAGGTTCTAATAGGACACAAGAGGGCAGCCACGTCCCCTAACGCCGGGCTGTGCCTGCCAGCCCGGAATTAATGTTCCTTAGATCATAGGAAACTTAGCTGTTCATCCTGATGTTTGTTTATATCCATATTTGTAATTAATCCTAATAAAAACCAAAATCAAAGCTGCCCAGGCAGCTCTCTGCTTCACGAGACTCCTGTAATAACTGTAGTTAATAAATTTTACAGAAAATAAAGATTTCTGTTCGTTCAAGCCTAGCCTGTACAGGGAACCAGGGGCCTGACATTTTAATCCACACTGATTTTAATGATGCAATGCTGTATATTTTGACATCCTTATCTTTAAATAAACTAATACTTATCATTTGAAACAAAAAACCAGTTGCTGTTTCAATTTCCAAACCAAGTTTGTTATTTACATCCCTGTGGTCTGATGATTGATGTGACATTAAGGCATAAACCAGCACAGACAAACCTTGTCTGTGGAGGGAACAGTTGTTATCCTCTCTTTATTTGAGGGAAGATTACACCTGGAAAGCAGGGGGGAATTCTGTACATTCTGCACAATTATGTTCCTAACTAATCAGAGAGGACAGAGGGATCCCTGCAGCTCAGTGGGATTTTGGCTCTGGGTTCTGCAGAGCTGCAGGTTTGGGGTGCCCAGCCCGAGCTTGCAGCTGGTTCCGTGCACAGAGAGCACAGACCAAGGGTTCTGTAGCTATAAAGGCACTTTCTGCTCCCTCCTGGCACTTTGATGCCATGCAAAGGGATATCAGTCCTCTGGTTTTGTTGGATTCCTCCTCTGGTTCTGTTGGATTCCTCCTCTGGTTCTGTTGGATTCTCCCCTGGTTCTGTTGGATTCCTCCTCTGGTTTTGATTCCTCTCTGGTTCTGTTGGATTCCTCCTCTTGTTCTGATTGATTCCTCCCCTGGTTCTGTTTGATTCCTCCCCTGGTTCTGTTTGATTCTCCTCCTGGTTCTATTTGATTCCTCCCCTGGTTCTGTTTGATTCCTCCCCTGGTTCTATTTCATTCCTCCCCTGGTTCTGTTTGATTCCTCCCCTGGTTCTGTTGGATTCCTGCTCTGGTTCTGTTTGATTCCTCCCCTGGTTCTGTTTGATTCCTCCCCTGGTTCTGTTGGATTCCTGCTCTGGTTCTGTTTGATTCCTCCCCTGGTTCTGTTTGATTCCTCCCCTGGTTCTGTTGGATTCCTGCTCTGGTTCTGTTTGATTCCTCCCCTGGTTCTGTTTGATTCCTCCCCTGGTTCTGTTGGATTCCTGCTCTGGTTCTGTTTGATTCCTCCCCTGGTTCTGTTTGATTCCTCCCCTGGTTCTGTTGGATTCCTGCTCTGGTTCTGTTTGATTCCTCCCCTGGTTCTATTTGATTCCTCACCTGGTTCTGTTGGATTCCTCCCCTGGTTCTGTTTGATTCCTCCCCTGGTTCTGTTGGATTCCTGCTCTGGTTCTGTTTGATTCCTCCCCTGGTTCTGTTGGATTCCTCCCCTGGTTCTGTTTGATTCTCCTCCTGGTTCTGTTTGATTCCTTGCCTGGTTCTGTTGGATCCCTCCGGCAGCAGCAGCTCTGCAGAACCCCTCCTCCTGCCCATACCGCAGCCACACGTGGAAGGAGAGGAAGAAAAGTCTTAGGAGAAGCATCCCCAGCTCGGGGAGTTTCCGCATTCCACACGGATATAAGGAACATTAAATGCAGCTTTCATGTCCAGGAAAGCTTAAGGAGTCATTTGGAAATCAAAGCTTTGCGAGGGCTGCAGCCCTGACAAAGGGAAAGAGCAGCCAAGGCAGTACATTGCATTTGGAGCCCGTTGTCAGCAAACAGGCTCTGGTTTGGTGCTGTGGGGCACAACTGGAGCAGGTCACACTCATCAAGGGTCTCAGGGTGTGTTTCGTGGGGCATTTTGGAAGGGTTTTAAGCATCTGATAAATATAAAAGGGAATGGATCAAAACTGCAGGCTTCCAGCACACAGGGGTGCATTTGCCCCTCAGCAGGAGCAGTTCCCTGTGGGGTTCTCAGTGTCCATCCCGGGAGGGCTGCAGAGCCATCAACTCCTCCACTCCCTCCCTGCTGACCATGCCAGACCCATCCACCCTCAGAGCAGGGAATCTCACCAGGATTTTGCCTTTGGAAGTTTAAGATCCTTTACTTTAGAAGCTGAGTCTGTTCCTGCTGAGCCAGACCCTGATTCAGGGTTTGTGTTTCACAGCTCTGCACCCACAACATGCTGTAAGAGCACCTGGATACCTTTAAGGATGGAAATGCCCACAGCTGGCTTTAAAGCCACTGATGCAACAAAAGCCATGGTTTTCTGCATGAAGGATGGCGTGACAGAGATAAACACAGAGGGGTCTGGCTGTGGCACTGAGCCCATGGCAGGCTGCAGGTGGAATGGCTCTGGATTCTGTACAAACAATCTCAGAATATCAGTGAGAAATCTGGATTTGTTAGAGACTCCACCTCTTCTGGATAACACACCCTGGGCTTTACTGGCAATTTCAGCAGCTCAGCAGTTCTGAGAACACAAAAACAGGAAATTCTGCAGCAGCCCTGACGAGGCTGAAGATGCTTACGAATTCCTTAAAGAAGTGTCATTTTCTGGAAACAAATTATCAAAAGCCTCGAAGAAGAACAAACCTCTTATCAGCAATCTTTGCTTTGACTTCATCATTTCCTATTAAATCTGTCACCTGCTGAAGGGCAGAGGAAAGAACCTCCTGCACAGGAAGCACCAGAGATTGGACTTGAAACCAGAAAGGGACAGAGTCCAAATTCCTCCTTTATCACATGCCAGAGTGAGTGAGCAGGTGATGCAGAGCCAGCAGTGCCCCTTCACCTGCCTTTGACACAGCAGGGGCCTTTATTCTGGTCACAAACCTTTATTCTGGTCACAAACCTTTATTCTGGTCACAGACCTTCATTCTGGTCACAGACCTTCATTCTGATCACAATTGTTTATGCTGATCACAATCCTTAATTCTGATCACAATCCATTCTGATCACAATCCTTTATTCTGATTCCAGTCCTTTATTCTGATCACAATCCTTCATTCTGATCACAGTCCCTCATTCTGGTCACAGGGGTGATAAGGACAGACCCTCACCAATGGCATCTAAACCACAACCAGAATTTTGCAGCCTCATCTTTGTGCCCCAGTTCCAGGGCTGTTTGTGACGACTTCACTGGAGAAGTGAAGTTTGGAGAGCAGAAGGGAAGTGTGGATTAAGCTGCAGAGGTTTCACTTTTTTTTGCTGTCAGCAGTTTTGAGTCCATTGCAGAAGCAGATTCTCAGCTGGTACAGGCTGAAATTTTATTGCTTTGGTAAATGGATCTGAAGTAACCCAGAATGTTGGGACTCCATCACAGGAGGATTTTCTCTCTGCAGCTTTTGAGCCCTGGCAGTGGCTGCCATGAGAGAAGGAAAATAATTGCTTGTGAAAAATTTGCTTGTAAAATTGAGCTGAAGCATTCCTTTCTTCCCTGGTTTTAAAAATTTTACTTTTTTTTTTTTTTTTTAACCACTGCTTTACATACTGAAAAGCCACATAATTATCAAATGCCCTGTTCAGGAACCCTTCATCAAATGCAGTAATCAGGGCTAGATAACTTTATTACTCCCTGTTTATTGCCACAAAATGCTCTATCAACATTCACAACCCCAGCCACGGAGCAGAACCAGTCTTAAACATTATAGAAAAAATTCTCTTTACCCCAAGAACCCAGGACTGGGCCACACCAGAAGGATTTTGGTGTGGAGCAGCCCTGCCAGACACAACCACACCAATTTCATTCCAGTGAGACTAAATCCATGCAAAGGCTTTTATTGCCATTGTGACTACACTCAAAAATGATTTTTTTGCTCTCATCTCCCACATTGTTGCCTCCACACAGTCCTACCACAGTAAAACTGCCGAGTAAAAATCAGATTTTGCTGAGGGGATCTGCAGGTGCCACGGGGCACAGAAAGGGTTAAGGGCTGCGCTGGGGTCAGCCCAGCTGGGTCCATTTGGGAGGTGGTGAGGAGCTTTAATCCCCTGAAAGGGATGGGCAGGGGAGGAAGAGCTGCAGGAGGAAGGGCTGGCTGCTCCAGAGCAGGTAAGGCTGTGCCCAGCCAGGCTGGGGTGCCTTTGTGGGTTCTGGTGCCTTTCCAGTGTTTTTGTGGCTTCCCAAGGAGACAGCAGGGCTTGATAAGGTTTTATGGTTCCAGCTTTTTGTGGGGTGCTTCTCCCGTGGTTTGCGCTGATTCCCCTGGAGTTTGTGAGGTTGTTGTCCTGTGATTTGGGGTGGTTTCCTCGTGGTTTTTGGGGTGATTCCCCTGGGCTGATTCCCCCATGGTTTTTGGGGTGATTCCCATGGATTGTTTGGGGTGGTTCCTCTGTGGTTTGGGGTGGTTCTCCTGGAGTTTGTGGGCTGATTCCCCTGGACTGATTCCCTGTGGTTTGTGGGGTGGTTCCCCTGGGCTGATTCCCCTGGATGTTTTGGGGTGGTTCCCCTGGATTTTGTGGGGTGTTTCGCCCATAGTTTGGGGTGTTTTCCCCCATGGTTTGCGGCATGGCTCTCCTGGACTGATTCCCTGTGGTTTGTGGGGTGGTTCTCCCATGGTTTGGGCTGAATCTCCTGGAGTTTGTGGGGCGATTGCCCTGAACTGACTCCCTGTGGTTTGTGGGGTTGTTTCCCCGTGGTTTGGATTGATTCTCCTGGATTTTGTGGGGTGGCTCCCTCATGGTTTGTGGGTTGGTTCCCCTGGATTTTATGGGTTGGTTCCCCTGGATTTTGTGGGGCGTCTCCCCTGGCAGCGCTGTGCAGCTCCATCCCCACCGAGCCCCACTGTTTGGGAGGTGCTGCCCACCTGCAGCCCAGCCCATCCCTCTGCTCTCCCACCTTTCTGCTGGAAGCCAAAATGTGGCCTTGGCCACCTCATCCAACCCTGAGAGCATAAATAACTCTGATCTCCTTAAATACCTATTTAAAGGTGAATGGCAATGCTAAAATGTGAATCTAGTGGGGCCTGGAAGTACAGGGGAGCATTTATCACAGAAATAACAAGTTTTTAAAGTTGCTTTACCCTGTAAAATGTGCTGGGAAGGAGGGGATGTGACACTAAAGCCTCTGAGAGACCCAAACAGGGCTGGTATTGAGAGTTTGATGTGAAAAAATGATGGATTTTGGTGCATCAGAAAAGCTTTTTAGGTGAAGGAAATTGTGAAATGCTCTTCCTTGAGTTAATCTTGGTGGGGGATTTTTTTCTGTTTTATTAATTCTCAACAATCAAAATTCTCTGCATCACTTAAGTTTGTAACTTGATTAGTGCAGGGAAATTAAAAATGGTGTAAAAGGAGCCTGAATTCATCAGAAAAGGTTTCTTGGTGAAGGAAATTGTGAAATGCTCTTCCTTGGGTTAATCTTGGTGGGAAATCGTGTCTGTTGCATTCATTCTCAACAAAAAAAAATTCTCAGCATCTCTTAAGTTTGTAACAGCCTTGATTAGAGCAGGGAGATTGAGGAATTGTGTGAAAGGAACCTGAATTCTGCCTTCAGAGCCCCCAGGGGCTGTGGCAAGGGGAGGGTTAAGGGAAATCTCCTTTTCCCCTGTCCTGTGTGTCAGTCAGAGCTGACCTGCAGTGATGTAACACAATATGGACACGAGGCTTTTACCAAATGTCACTTTGAAACAGAGCATGTGCTTTTAGGGAAAGTTGTTTGTTTTAACTGAGCCCAAAATGAAGCATTCATCATCTTGTCTCCTGTACAGCACATTGTTCTAGCTCGGAAAAAACTGAAACTAAACCATATGCTGAAAGGGGAAGAACTCAGAAAAATTTCCTCACTTTCCATCCAGTCTGTGCCTCGTTTTTTGAGCTTCAAGGGGAGCAAAAATGTGATTGCTGCAGACAGGGTAAAGATGGGAGTTGCTATTCCCAGTCCTTTACACAGAGTAGGTGCTTTCAAGAGCTTGGAAACAAACATTGCACTAAAATTGCTGCTGGTTCCTGGCAGAATTGCTTGTGAATGTCTGCATTGGAGGCTGGAAATAGAATTTGGGGCTTTGCAGAACGTGTTCCTCAGGCTTGTTGTTCACAGATGTAGCTTTGTTCTCACGGGCACTCGGCTGCCAAGAATTCCCTAAGCAACTGCTGATTATGCAGGCTTGAATTTGGGGGTTCTGCTTGGAATTTCTCCAAGAAATGAAGATTTTATAAATGCTGATTGCTTGGCAGTGAGATGTTGTGGAGGTCACCCCAAATTGGCATTGTCAGCTCATTTGAAACTTCTCCTTTACCTTGAATCTACTCCTAATTGACTCTTCATAAGTTGTACTGTTAGTTCCTATGAAAGGTGAAAAATATGATGTCAGTTTGGAAGTGGATTTGGAAGTCTGGGGACAAATCACTGTTTTTGTGGAGTATTGTCTATTTTCAATGTATTTTTGGACTCCACATATCAACCACATTTATCTGAGTACTTCTTTATATCTGACTTCTTAACACATTTAGTTGATCTCTGCCCTGCCAGCACAAGAACACAAAGTACTCCTGAAAGATCTCAATTTGCAATCTGAGATAGTTAAACTAATGTAGCAGCCTAGTTGTTATCACCAACAGCCATCTCAGATATTTAAAGTGAGATTTTTATTCCAGCTGTTAGCCTGAATTTAGATTTTGCTGTTAACTGTCTGTAGAAAAAAAAAATCAAAATTAACCATCAGTTTTTGCAAGTTAATGCAGTGCTGACTTCAAATCAGGCACCTCCAGGAGGAGAATGCTTTATTCTGCCTACCTTTGTTTGCACTCCTTGGGCGTCTTTGGGGTTTTTTACATCCAAGGCAGAGATGCAGAGCACCCACAGTAAGAGAGCTCCATCCACTGTTTAATTTCCCTTTTCCCAGGGTTTATTGCACCTGAGCTGTTTCTGCACAGGGTTTGCTACCAGAGATGGCCACACTCGGGCAAGACAGACTTTTCTTTTTTGCCCTTTCTCTATTTTTCCTTGCTGCACACCTAACTTCCATGAGCAGGAGCAGCCCTGAGCTGTTTCTGATTTAAGGTCCAGGCTGGGCCCAGGTGAGGAGCAATGGAAAGGTGAAGGTGCTGCCCTGCAAAAAGCTCGGCTCAGGTGGGAGGTGCGCAAACTGCTGCAGGACCTTCTGCAGGACCTGCTGAAACATTCAGGGCTGAGCAGAGCGAACCACGCTGGCTGCTGAAAATCAGATTATTGTCATGTGTGTGCTTGGCAGGGCAGCCCTGCCACAGATGGACACTATTAAAGCAGAAATCAAACACCAGCACGTGCTCCAGGCACAAAGGGAGCCTGATCTGAGCACGGGAGCTCCTGCATTTATCTTTATATCAGAGGGGTGGGCAAGATTTGAAGCTTTTTTGGGCTGTTTCAGTGCTGGTTACCTGGAATTCTGTGTGCAAAATATTTACCTGGAATTCTGTGTGACTCCCACAAATCCCACTCTAATAAATGTAGAAGATTTATCTTGAATTCTGTGTGATTCTCACAAATCTCAATCTAATCGTTGTAAAAGATTTACCTAAAATTCTGTGTGATTCTCACCAATTCCAATCTAAAAAGTACAAAATATTTACCTGGAATTCCCTGTGATTCTGACAAATCTCAGTCTAACAAATGCAAAATATTTACCTGGAATTCTGTGTAATTCCCACAAATCCCAATCTGACAAATGCAAAAGATTTACCTGGAATTCTGTGTGATTCCCACAAATCCCAATCTAAAAAATACAAAATATTTACCTGGAATTCTGTGTGATTCTCACAATTTCCAGTCTCACAAATGCAAAATACAGTTGTCTTTTTTTCTTTTTTTTTCATGAAAAAGTCTGATGCATGAGCCTGGGCTCACACAGGGCCTGGTCACCCTTTCAGGCATGTTTCAATGTGTGCCAGGACAATTTAGATGTCAAAAAGTGCCTTGCATTTACATTTAAATGGGTGTACCTGAGAATTCCTGAGCTGGATTCTGCAGAATAATCCCAGAGTGCAGAACAGAACAGTGCTGCAGATGCTGATAAATACTGCAGATATTCCCCGGATTACCTGGGATATGACAATTCTGGGCACAAACTCTCAAAAACATCACTGCTGTTATTACACACTTGGGAAATTATTCCCCTAGAACTATAGTTATTTTTAACCACCAGTTTGTCAAAGTTTGCTGCTTTATTTTCTTTTTTAATTTTAATTCTTTTTTTAATTCATTTTTTATTTTTTTTTTCTTGCCATAGCCCTGCTGTTGGCACTGCAGTTAACCCATAGTGATGTTGGTTTGGTTCAAGTTTTATGAAGGCAGTTGAGAGCATCCTGTGGGTTCCTGAGCTCAGTGAAATCTCCGAGCCCCACAATCCTGTTTGTCACAGAACTTCCCCATCCTGCAAACTCAGCGTCAGCAATAAAACCATAGATGCTGCTTTTCTGCCAGGGCAGGGATGAGCTGCTCTGTGCAGAAATCTGCCTGAAGCAGATTTTCCATGAAGTGTTGGGTCAGTGTGTGCACACACTCACCGCCCAGCACTCCTGGGAATCAGGGTTCCCATAAGCATGGATGAAATAATTCCTTCCAGCACCAGATTCGTGTGCTAATGGCATTGTTACACAACTCGGCTTTAAAACAGCAACATGAGGTGCTAAATGATCAAAAAGCTGTCTTCTTCCTTGCTTCGCCACTAATTTTTCCAATGAGAAACTGAAAATGTGGTTTATTTTTTTTTTAATGTAAAAATACAGTGATATTCTGTCATAACACAGACTTTACATCAAAAAGAGTTTTGTCATCTCCCTTCCCCAACCCTGAACCAGAAGCAATTTCCTCACCCTGCCTGGCCCTGCTCTCACACAGAAAAATGTTCTTTCCCATGTTCTGTGCCATGTTCTCTAATATGTTCTTTCCCATGTTCTTTCCCGTGTTCTCTAATAGGTTCTTTCCCATGTTCTTTGCCATGTTCTCTAATAGGTTCTTTCCCATGTTCTTTGCCATGTTCTCTAATATGTTCTTTCCCATGTTCTGTGCCATGTTCTCTAATATGTTCTTTCCCATGTTCTCTAATATGTTCTTTCCCATGTTCTCTAATATGTTCTTTCCCATGTTCTCTAATATGTTCTTTCCCATGTTCTGTGCCATGTTCTCTAATATGTTCTTTCCCATGTTCTGTGCCATGTTCTCTAATATGTTCTGTGCCATGTTCTCTAATATGTTCTTTCCCATGTTCTCTAATATGTTCTTTCCCATGTTCTCTAATATGTTCTTTCCCATGTTCTCTAATATGTTCTTTCCCATGTTCTCTAATATGTTCTTTCCCATGTTCTGTGCCATGTCCCGAGCCGGCAGTCTCAGCCCAGCCCTCACAGCCCCGCTGGGTTTTCCCATCCCCTCGTTCCTGCCCGAGTTTGCTTTGAGCGCTGCCTCCCGTCGCTTCCCTGCCCTGCTCAGCCCCATCTCTCTCTCCAGCGCCGGTAGAGGGCACTTGGATTTAATTTCTTGCGTGCTTCAGCCTCTAAAACTGTTCAGCAGTAGCATTTTCCTCACCAAACCAGCCCATAATCCCAGTTTAGGACCCCAAACCCGCCCATAATCCCAGTTTAGGATCCCAAATCCCAAACCAGCCCATAATCCCAATTTAGGACCCTGGATCCCAAATCCCAAACCAGCCCATAATCCCAGTTTAGGATTCTGGATCCCAAACCAGCCCATAATCCCAGTTTAGGATTCTGGATCCCAAATCCCAAACCAGCCCACAATCCCAGTTTAGGATTCTGGATCCCAAATCCCAAACCAGCCCATAATCCCAGTTTAGGATCTCAAACCCCAAACCAGCCCATAATCCCAGTTTAGGACCCTGGATCCCAAATCCCAAACCAGCCCACAATCCCAGTTTAGGACCCTGGATCCCAAATCCCAAACCAGCCCACAATCCCAGTTTAGGACCCCAAACCAGCCCATAATCCCAGTTTGGGATCCCAGATCCCATCTGGAGCCCAGGCAGGAGCTGGGGTGGCACTGAGGGTCCCCCCGTGCTGATCCCAGCTCTGCTCCTCAGGAGGGTTTCTCCCCTCTGTGGGAGGACCATGAGCAGCTCCTGAGATGTTTTCAGAGCGGTTTCTGCCCAGCTCTGGGTCAATAAACTCCTGCAGCCTCAGCAGAACCAGGCAGATCCCAGCCGGGCTCAGCACCCCTGAACTCCCTGCTCATCTCTCTTTGCCCTTTTGGGGTGTTCGATGTTTTCCAGGATTTGCAGCTCAGGCTGGAGGTTGTGTCTGGTGATCTCTGCTCAGGTTTCCTGTATCCTCCCCTCCCTCATGCAGAATAAAGCAATGCCCCTGTGTGCTTTAATCCCAATGCCTTTAAAGCAGGCAATGCCCCTGCGTGGTTTAATCCCAATTCCTTTAAAGCAGGCAATGCCCCTGCATCTTTAATCCCAATTCCTTTAAAGCAGGCAATGTCCCTGCGTGGTTTAATCCCAATTCCTTTAAAGCAGGCAATGCCCCTGCATCTTTAATCCCAATTCCTCCCTCATGCAGAATAAAGCAATGTCCCTGCCTGCTTTAATCCCAATTCCTGCCTGGCCCTGCTGGGGCCTCACTGGGGATCCTTTGCTGCCTCTGTTGGTTAAAAGCTGATGTGGGTCAAACAAAAGCCAAGGATGATAAAGGGCAAATGAGAGACTGATACTTGCAAAAACTGATGTGCTTAGGGCAGAAAAAAAATAATGCAACTAAAACTAAAAATGTAACTGCACAGTGTGATGGGAATGCAAAGCTAGCACCACAGAAATGCATTTATATTAAAAAGAGAGAGGATACATGAGAATAAGTGCCTGATGTATATGAAAAGATACATATTCCCTGCTCCGTTCTCCCTTTGTCTTTCAAATGCAGAAGAAACAAAAAGGTCAGGAGAGATTTGGTGGTGCCATAACACGGAAGCCACTCTTTGTGCTGCTGTGAATGTGGCATTGTTCTTCTCTTGGTGTCCCCTTCAGAGTCAGAATGAAATTAAAACAATGCTGCTGAGGGAGGGACAAACCTGTGCTGGGGAGGAAGCTGAGCTCACCTGAGAGCTCAGAACAGGCTTTGAGGGAAAGCTGCAGCTGGTTCTCAGCGGAAGCTGTATTTGATTTATAAATGTGAGGATAACTGGGGTAAACTGGGAGCCTCGAGTTGTTAATTTGGGGTACCTGGGAGCCTTGAGCTATAAATGTGGGGTACACTGAGGTAAACTGGGATCCTTGAGTCATTAATGAGGGGTAATTGGAATCCTTGAGTTGTTAATTTGGAGTACACTGGGGTAGCTTGGAGCCTTGAGTTATTCGTTATGGGTAACTGGGAGCATTGAGTTATTAATCTGGGGTACACACACTCTTTTTTTTGCTTACAAAATACCTGTTCTTGGAGAGAGCTCTGAGAAATCACTTCTTTTAGGGTGCAGATGAAACTCTTGGGGGACAGAGATAAAAAGGAGAATTTCAGCCCCAGTTTGTAGGGGTTTGTTGGAACCAAACAATCCATCCTGTGCAGGGTGATTTATTCTGTGAAGCAAGAGCAGCACTTCCTTCCCCACAGCCTGTCAGGAGACAACAGAATTGAGGCGCAAACCTCAATTCTGGAATTTGACCCAGAATATTTGGGATCTCTCCCCAGCCTGTGTGCAGGGATTGATCATCTGTGAGTTCTGGGCCAGAGGCTGCTGGTGTTGTCTGTGCCAGAGGGAGTTACAGAGACAGAAATTGCTGATTTTGGTTCCACACAGGGGATGTTTGGAGATTGCTGTGCTCAAAAAGGGAAAAAACAAACCAAAAACAAACAAAACAAAAAAAAGATAAAAAAAAAAAAAAAAAAAAAAAAAAAACAAAAGAAAACACACAAAACCCAACCAACAAAATAAAAAAGAAAACAAACAAACAAAAAACCCCTCACAGTATTGGAGTAGGGAAGTGACATTATTAATGTCAGTGAGAGTCGTGTTTGGGTTTGCAATGAGCAGAGTGGGCTGAGTAAAATAAGTGACCCAAATCTGAACTGCAAGAGGCTCAAAACTTTGTTGTTCTTCACTTAAAATCTCACTCAGTGTGTCTCACTTCGCTATTTAATACTTTAAAGAGTTTAACTTAGGCACTGGGTAGTTTAGATGAAAAATAGTGTTTTGTGAGTAAGACAAGGTAAAGCACTTGGAATTGAGCACAGACAAAATGAGTAATCTAATTTAACCCTTTTTCCATCAAAAATCACCTGAATCAAGTTGATTTACTCACAATGGTTTGTCAGATATTGGTGCAATCGAGGCCTGTCCTGTGATTTTTCCGTAGATGCTCCAGGAGCAGCCTCACATTGTTCAGTTTTGTCACATGAGTGGCCACAAGTCACAGTCTGTTATTTCTGTTTCCTGTTTGATGACAGAAATAAGAGATTTGCGGGTCCTGCATATTATCTGATCTATTATGGAAATAAACCCCAGCTGCTGAGAACTGACCCAGGAGCACTTTCCCTGCCCCTCTTGCACCCCAAAAAAACCAGTTTGATTTAGGAGCTCCTGCTGGAGCTGCTTCTCCTCAGTGTGCTGGAGATCAGCGATGCACAAATCCTCCTTTTTTGTATTTATACAAAGTATTTATATACCTTTGGTCTTTTGTATTTATATACCTATATTTATATTTAAATATAGATATTTATAATAGTTAAAATAAAAATAAAATTAAAACATATATAAATATATATTTTTATATTAATATATAAATGTATATTTTATATATGTTTTATCTATTATATATGTATATATGATTATATCTATATTCTATATATATTTATAAATATATATTTATGTATATAAATATATATTTATATATATTTAAATATATAATTTAAATATCTATAAATTTGTAAATAATTTATATATATATGGGGCTTCAAACCAAATTTATATATATATGGGGCTTCAAACCAAATTTATATATATATTAATTTATATATATAAATTTGGTTTGAAGCCCCATCAGAGCAGAGGTTAATTTGATTTATCACCTTTATTTCACGTACCATGGGCCAGTTGTCTCCCTGAGCAGAAGCAATTTGAGGAGTCGATGGGAAGTAGCTCCATGAACATTTGGGGGTGTTTTGCCACTGATTTCACTCACCAGAGCGGAACCATGGAATGGTTTGAGTTGGGAGGGACCTTGAGGATCTTCTCAGGGACACCTCCCACCATCCCAGGCTGCTCCAGTTCCTGCCCAGCCCGGCCTTGGGCAGTGCCAGGGATCCAGAACAGCCCCAGCTGCTCTGGGAATGCCATCCCAGCCCTGCCCACCATCCCGGCACAGGTTGGGTGCAGGATTCCAGCTGGGGCAGTTCCAGCTGTTGGCGCCCAGCCCCAGGAGCATCTCACCCCAACCTGGCGCCTTTCACTCACCGGGGCCCTGCCGTGGCCAGCCATCAGTGACTGAGCCAAAACGGGACAAAAGTAGCACAAGAGGGAGAAATTCATCCCCTGGAGCTCACAGGAGCCTGCTGTGATGAGCTCAGCCACAGCATTTCCCATCTCCTCAAACTGAGGTGAAAGAGCAGAGATCACACTAAAAAGGAAGGGCACTAAACTAACTCGGTGCCAGCTCCTAAAAGGCATTTTTATAAAGGATGTTTAGCAAAAAAACAATGTTCAAGCAGGGTCTGACATCTCATAGATCATTGCCCACGTTCAGGAAACTCTGGAAATTCAGGGGGAGGGGGAGAGAGGCAGCAAAACCCACCATGGGGAGCAGATGTCAGTGATGAGAATAATCCCCAACACCCATCCCAGTCCTGCTCTGAACCCTTCAGCAGGGAATGAGGACAGGCAGGGGCTGCCCCTGGGACCCCACACTGGGTCATCCACCCCAGGAAAGCAGGAGCTCAATCTCCGCCGGGCTCCTGGAGGTGAATTATTATTATTATAAATGCTTTGTGAAATCACACCGCTGTAACCAGAGTTCTGCTCAAACCCACAAGGCTCTGGCAAGGTTACATTAAAGAGAATTTTCGCAATTCTAAAATTGCTAAATGCTATTTAGTTTTGTCTAATTTTTATTGTAGTTTAGACTACAGTGCTATCAATTCTGAAAAGAAAAATAGAGTTTTCAAGTCTAGGTGTGTGAGACTTCTTTAACCTTTGGAATAGATCCAGCAATTCAATATCTTAATCCAAAGTCAAACTTTTTGCAGAACTGCAGTTTTATTTTTGTGGTTTAGGTGTATCTGGGAAGGGGAGGAAAAACAAACTGAATTTCTTTGTATTTCAGTTAGAACAAAATACAACCCCTTAAAACTGCAGTGCCTAAAATAAATGTGACTAGATATAGAATATCTGGATTTATGCAACGTAAATATAACAAAGCAGTGCCAGCAAACTTTGATTTTGTGACATAAACACAGACTTGGTGTCAATCAGTACATGCCTCAGTTCATGTTCATTCAGTACCCTGATTTTAAGCAGCATTTTTAAACAGAATGTAGGTACAATTTTAAAATTTTGTTTTTAAATTTTAAATGAGCTAAGTTAGGAATATGATCTGCTTGGTCCCCTGATTCTTCTGTGCTCTGAACCTGTGGCATTATTTATATGTAAAAACTTGACTCCTAGAAATTATTTATTTAATAATTCTGGAATAACTCCTCTTTTGGGGTGAGGAGTTTTGCTCTGAGGTCAGAGTGTGCAGGAGCAGAGCTGCAGAGGATTTCCCAGAGCTTTGGATGATTTCTGCATTTCGGGATCAAAGCTGGGGTGAGATCTCTGCCTCTGTGGTGTGCTGGGTGTTGGTTCTTTATTCCCTCCCTCTTTGGTTGCACTTTGAGAGCAGAGGGAACTGCCAGCATCTCCCTCATCCCCTCCTGGAGGATTTAGGAACTTTTGGAAGCTGTGTTTTTACCCAGCCTTATTTCATTGTGTGCCAGTCTCTAAAGCTGACACACATCAAATATTTTATGTTGGTGTCATATCCTCCCTTAGTCATAATTTGGTCAAATCGCACTCATTCAACCTGTATCTTGTTGTCTTCCTTTTGCTTTTTAATAGATTCATTTATTTCATTTACTTTCTATTCCCTGAGTTAGCAATAGAGCTCTATAAACAGATGGGCATTAAGGGGAGGAAAGGGGGAATTAAAATATTAGATTGAGTTCATATAGAACTATTAGAAGTATTTTAAATTGAAAGTGTTAAGAGTGAGGGTTTAAACTCTAAAATGTGCAAATTAATCCTGGAGGGGTTTTTTTGTGTGATTTTTTTTTTTTTTTTTGGTTAAAAAGCCACAAAACAAACAATTCTCTCCCTGCCACTTCAGAGCTCCTGAACTGTTCTAAAATTACTCAGTGCTTTGTGTTAACTTTTTTCCCCTTGTTTAATTTTCCCTTGTGTTAAAATTTTTCCCCTCTCTGATGGTGATTTAATTTGAGCACACCTGTGATTGATGTGAGACAATAAATTGCCCCTTCCAAACAATATCCTGGCTTTGGGAGAGGAGCTGGGGCTGGCAGAGGAGGGGGTAGATGATGCTGGAGGTGAAATCCAGAGGTGAAAACACATCAGGTGTAAGCACAAGGACCTCAGATTACATTTAGGGATTTTTTTCCTAAATTTGCTGGAATTTTCCCTGATGTTGGGATGGTTTTGGGGCGGGCAGGGAGGCTGCCCTGCGTTTCCTCCACGTGGAACAAGCACCGAGCGTGGGGGCAGCGATGGGGATTCCTGTCACTGGGGATGGTTCGGCAGCTGATGGCTCCAGAAAAAGCCGGGAATAGGAAATTCCTGCCCCGGGGAGAGGCAAAGCCCTCGGAGGCCTCCAGGAGAGGGAGATGGAGATGGAGGAGATGGAGTGAGCTGCTCCTGTCCCTGCAGGGTTTGGGTCCCTGGGAGGGATGCGGGTTCTGCTCCCATCACTTGTCCAGCAACACAAAAAACACAAAAAGCCCCCAAAAACCCCTTAAAATCTGCCTTCCTTCCCATTCTTTTTCCATCATCTAGTTGTCCATTACAGCCAGCAGGTTTCTCCCAGTGCTCGGGGAAATGCTGTTTTCCAGGGGGATGCAGAGGCAAACTTTGCAGGCTGGGGGAAGGGAGAAAAACAAAGCATTTATTTATCTATTTATTTATCTATTTATTTTTCTATTTATTTATTTATCCTTCCCCTCCCCCTGGACAGGGAGGAAGCAGAGGGGTGGTGGTGGCAGAAGTAGGAAGAAGAAAGGTATTAAAAAAGTAAAGACAACTGGAAAGCGGAGCAAGGAGAGGAATTTAAAGGGGAACTGTGCAGTTTTAGCGAGAGGGCTGGATTCCAGGAGGCAGACAGTTCTGCCTTCAGCGAGCCAGTTACTTTAATTGGAATTGACTGTAATTGAATGAGCGCGGTCCTGCTGACAGCAGCATCCATTCCCAGCGAGGTGTGGCCCCGGGTTTGGGATGGAGCAGGGATGGTTTGTGTAACATCCCTGCTGCTCACACACACAGAGTTTCACCGGGTTTCATAACCTTTAAGCTGGGTGTGTGCTGATTGCAGGGGCAGAGCCAGCCTGCCTTTGTGTGCTGTGCTGAGGATTAACCCAACCACCTGTCACTAAAACGTGAAACTCGGCACCAAAACACCCCCAGCCTTTCCTGAGGCACCCCGAGCAGGGATGGAGGAATGGTTCTGTCAGGGAGCAAAACTTTGCTTTTCAAACTCTTCCATTGCTGTCCCCAGGTGCCAGCTCTGTGTCTCTGTGATTTTTGTGCCCTGCCTTGGTGCACACACGTGTGAGGACACGTGAGCACACACACACTTGGGCTGAGCACAACCTTGCCTGCTCTGCATCCTCTGAGCACATTTGGGGCGCTCATTTGTTCTCACTGTATCCGCTGTCTGAGCACATTTGGGCTGTTGATAAGCAAAGTTTACATCCCACACTTGTAATCATGTGCTGCTCCACTTGTGGACGTAAGTGCAGCTTAAGAAAAATATATATTGTATTGACCAGCATGCTGACCTGGGGCAGAATCTCTCCTGATTTTCCCCTTAAATCCTGTTTTAAACACAGAGCTCTTGTTTCATTTGGTTGTAATTACTCCTGAGCGCAGCTGTCTTGGAAAGCAGGGTTTGTAATTCACAAGGTTTCCTTTTCCTTTTTCTGTTTGCTTGCTCACTTCCAGCTTGCTTTGGGGAAGATGCCGTTTGTTAATTTGGCTGCAGAGCAGCTCCACAGCCCTGCAGGAATATTGACAAGGACAGCAGGGAAATGCAGGGCCTGCAGTGGCCCAGCAGCTGCCCCAGCCCTGGCTGGGCCTGCGCAGCCTCGTCAAACCCAGCGTGTTTTAAATAACCCATCCCAGCCTTGGCCAATTGTGGCTGCCCAACAAACCCTGGCTTTGTCAGAAACTCTGTGCCCAGCTTCACTTTGAGTAACGTGCTCCGTCTGACCCAGCAGAGTAAAATCCTCTCTCCTGGGGCAGGGAGTGCGTGAATAACTGATAATGCACGCCCAAAGTTCTCCCACTGGATCAACATAAATGTTTCCCCGAATTAGATCTGAGACAATCATTCAGTTTTGAATAGGATCAAACCTGCTTCTGCCACTTTTGTGTTTGGGCCTGAATTTCTGTTCTGGGGAGGCTCAGTGAGGGCCCTGCTGGAAACCCAAACCAGGAGGGTTCCTCATTCCTGGCTCCTCCCTGCAGGGCACAACTCCTCCTTTTTGACAATGCCAGCCTGTTTACTAGCTGTTGGAAACTGGTTGTAGAACCTTTGTACTTGGAGTTAGTAGCTGTAATGAGAGCTGGGGGTGTGTGGAAGCTCAGCCTCCTCTTCCTCATTCCCTGGCAAAGCTGCGCCAGGACACATTGGCAGCCCTGGGTTGTGCAGCCTTTCAGGTTGGCTTTTCCCCATTTCCTTAGTTTGGGGTTAAAAGAGGAAATAAAAATGTGCAGCTATTCCTATCTGACAGCCAGACCTTAGCTCCCGGTGGTTCTATTCCTTTCAAAACACGAGCAAGATTAAAAATAAAGAAGTGTCAGTGTGCTAATGTTTCAGTTTCTAATCAGTTCACAAATGGCAGGAAATTAACTGGCTTTTCATGAACATCTGTTCCACTTCTGGCTTGAAAGGTTGGAGGCAAATGCTATCTGTCAAATCTCATAGTGAGAATCAGCAATAAATCCACTTTTCATTTTCCTCCCCCATTTCTCTATTAGCCATTCAAAGCAGGACTTTGTAGCCAAATGCACTGGTTGCTTTTGCTCTGGTATTTTTTGGTGATGGAGAGGATGATGAGCTGCCTCAGAGTAAGGATCAGGAGGAAGGTGGGGATTGCAGCCCTGCAGTGCTGTACACCTGCTGGATGTGTGCAGCACTCATCCTGAGTCCTTCTCAGGTGAAATGTGCTTTTTTTTTGAATATTTCACAAGGGCTTGGGGAGCAGAATCTCCTTTTCCTGGCATTATTTATCTTTAAGTGACTTGAGGAGCTAAAGGTCTTGTTGCTGCAGCAACAGTCTCTATGGGGATGTCGCATAAAGTGACTTTATTTCATCACCTTCCCATGCCTGTGTGCCCAGGTTCTCCAGGCTCCACAGGACAGGTGTAACTCACCTTGTGCTGAGCTCATTTTCTTCAGCTTCAGGGGAATTCATGAATGTCCAACCCCTCTGGGAGCGGTTTTGTCCCTCAGCAGAGACTCTGCTGCCTCACCCTAGTTCTGGAATTGTGTTTTTTCTGTGCTCTGTACTGGGTGCTGCCTCCTCTAACAAACATTTGAGATTTACTGTTCCCTGCTACGAGGCTGACAGGGAATTCACAAGCGCAGATTATCTGGAGTTTGTAACAGCTGTGCTTTTCTTGGTTCCCTGCACACACAGGGATTGAAATCCTTGGCTGAAGGGACGCTGGGATGTCTCCATTAAACTCCTGTAACAGCTGATTATTCCTGAAATTGGTTTCAGTGGCAATTCAAAGAAAAGCTGCTCTGGAGAACAGAGAAGCTGAGCAAAACCTTAAGCAATGCACACACCACTGGGTTTTGAGCAATCCGGAGCTGAAATAGAGAATGACAGCCCAGATAATGCAACAAATGGCCTAAAAAGCACCAAAAGCTTCCCAGATTCCCTCGTGGGGTCCAGAGAGGAGGACATTAATCAGGCCAGACAGAGGAATCTGTAACCAAACAGGTTTGGCCATTACACAAGAACAGCCGGCAAACATGAAACTGGAGGAAAAGGTCTTTATCATTCCCTGCATGCAGAACCATAGAGGGGAAACTCGGAGTGTTCTGGGCTCTGAGCAGCTGCTCAGGGAGGTGGGACCTTGTTTTCCTCCTTCCTGGCAGCAAATCCTGCTCCCACAGGGAACACTCAGCAGAAATTCCCCTGTTTTCCTGCCCAGCACCAGCTCTGCTCTTCCCACCATTCTGGTTGCTTGAATTGAAAAAGGACTGGGGCTTTGTGGGGCAGACAGGCTCAAAGGGCTTCAGAGCTGTACATTTGTATTAAATAGAATGATAAGGTGTCAGGACATAAGGTTTTAGAGAAGCTGGTGCACGCAGTGTTTAATCACAGGATGAAGTTCCTGCAGATCTGCAGAGCTCAGGCCGGTTTGGTATTTCGGGGCGCAGCTGAGCTCCCTCTGTGGCTGATGCTGTGCCTGTTTCCCACAGCAGCACCTGCCTGATTTGCCCTTTCCCTTTTTCTGGGCATGGCTCTCCTTGTCCAGAGCTGGCCTCACCCAGCAGTGTGGCTGCAGGGCGGTGAGACATTGCCCTGGTGCCTCCATCCCCCCAAACCCCGCAGGAGCTGCTGCTCTCCAGCTTCTCAGGGCAGTCCTTGCTCATGTTTAGTAACAGGAGGATTAGGAGTCTCAAAGAGTGATGGAAAGGGCAGAATACACCCCAAAATGTGGTCAGTGCCACAGCTTGTCCCCTCCTGGTACCAAAAACCTCTGGGACTGCAGAGGCACCCATCCCTCTGGCCTTATCATGGTGTCTTATCACTGCTCCTGCTGCCTGGCAGGGGTTTACAGAGAGTATTAGTAATTTATTATATAAAAGAGTATTAGTAATTTATTACTCTTTAGTAAAAACAGTATTGGTAATTTATTATATAAAAGAGTATTAGTAATTTATTACTCTTTAGTAAAAACAGTATTGGTAATTTATTATATAAAAGAGTATTAGTAATTTATTACTCTTTAGTAAAAACAGTATTGGTAATTTATTATATAAAAGAGTAATTTATTACTCTTTAGTAAAAAGAGTATCGGTAATTTATTATTGCTCACTCTGAGCTCTCAGAGCTCCCTGCAAGGCTGGGGAATGATTGTCCTTGCCTGGCTGGTGGGAAAGTGAAGTGGAGCAGATGTGCTCAGAGATAGAGAATTGCTCAGGCACCAGGGTCAGCTTTCCTCAATTCACTCAAGTGCCAGGCTCACATTGTTCCTTCTCACCAGTCAAATAATAATAATGTACACTTTGTGCAAATCTGCATGGCTGCTGGTTTCTATATTCTTATTCAAACAGATGCACAGATCTGGTTTAATGAAAGGACAAGAAATATTGTCTGTTAATGAACTCTGAATAATTATGTCATGCTCTAAGCATTGAGTACAACAGCGCTCACAAGGGGAGGAAGGATCATTGGGCAAGGAAAATAATTGTCTCACTAGCAATTACCATTAAAGTATTAAAGAAACTGATGTACTTCTCATTAAATAATCTCTCTGGAAGCTTTTGTTCCCTAATAAAGTGCTCATCTCATGAAGTGCCATCAGGAGCTCAGTAATTTGATTTGATGATGAGCCTTTACCTGCTTACAGGAGAATTGCTTGTAAATATTAATAATGGATTCTCACCAGGGGAAAAGAGGGTACAAGAGACATTCTGAAATTAGGAAAATAAATCATTAGGTGCCCTCCTCATCCTGTGTTCTTGATGTCTTCATGACATTAGAATCACAGTTGTTACAACACAGTTTTTCCTTTGTTGCACAGTTTATCCCTCTGAAATGGTGAATTTTTGATTTGCTTTTTCTAATCAAGATGGGTTTTCTGCAGCTCAGTGCTTACACTGCGTTTTTCCACCCACCCATTACCCAGAGCCTCCCAGACACACTGGGTGGATGGAAAAAAAGGGGTTTGCTCTGCCCAAAAATGCATCACAACTCTGCCATTTCCACCACTTCAGAAATGCTGCAGCGCTCTGAGCCAGAGAACAAACACACTGATGCAAACCCAAATGCCAGGAGGTTTCTGCAGCCCCTCTCCAAAATGCCAAGGCACCTGCTCCACTTTCTGGAGGCAGCACAACCTGAGACTCTCAGGGCTCCGCAGGTCTGCTCTGTGAGTTCTTGAAAAACAGCCCCAAAAATAGCACGAATCTTGCAGTTTCATTTTGCAGCGTTGTAGATCTGTCTTGACAGGAAGCCTCAGAAGGAGAATTAAAGGCTTCTCTTGTTTTGTTTTTTTTTTTTTTAATATTAAGTGGTTGTAATATATTAAGAGCTTTGTCTAGAAGGCAGTGACACATCCCTGTCCCTGCACACCCTGGCTGAGCTTCCTTTGGACTCTGCTTTCCTTGGACTCTATCTGATAAACACTCAGGTGTTGATATGATCAGCTCCACCAGGAGCCTTTCATTCCTCCCATTTATCTCTATTTTATTGCAGCGGGTGGCAATAAATGTGGGATAAGATGCTGCATTTGTCCCTAAATGATATCAATTTATGATTTCATGCTGTGGGGTCAAAGTTTCCCGCCTGGCTCTGTGCTGAGTGTGGGGCCCTGAATGGCCCCTTTGTGCTGCCCTGGGGAAACCTCACCTGGGACCTCATGGAACAGCAGTCAAAGAGAAAAGAGACACTCCTGGGTGCTGCTGCTGATTATTCTTATTTCAGCCATTTAAACAGCTCTTTACAGAGAAAACAAAAAAAAAAAAACAAAACCCCCCCCCCAAAAAAAAAAAAAAAAAACCAAAAAAAAAAAGAGAGAGGCTTATTGAAAAAATAGGCAAACCCCAGGAATGTTTGTCTGGTTTTGTGTGGGTGAGGATTTCTAATGAAAGTTCCAGGAATTTTTTATGTCTCTTTTCAGTCCATTTTATTTCCCCATCTCTCACAGGTATTTTCTGACTGTTGACACTAACCTTTGTGTCACCCACATCCTGGTACGCATCACCACGTTCTGTGTGTGAAACACAAGAGAATCTTTATTATTATCAGGAACGCACAGGGCAATCATTTCTATTTGCTTCATTTATTTCCACTGAAAAGGGAGACCCGTCCTGGAAAAGTCCTGCACAAAACTTCTCTGACAGGAGCACTTGGGGCGTTCCTCTGCCCTTTCAGTGTGGGGGGATTTTCAGATCAAATTCTGCTTTAAACTCTGCCTTTCTCAGCAGGGTCGGTGCTCTCTGCACTCACCTCAGCTGGAAGATTTTGGGAATATTGGGAATTATGGAATGGTTTGGGTTGGCGGGACCTTAAGGCCCATCCAGTGCCACCCCTGCCATGGGCAGGGACACCTTGCACTGTGCCAATGTCCAGCCTGGCTTGGGCACTGCCAGGGGTCCAGGGGCATCCTCAGCTGCTCTGGGAATCCATCCCAGCCAGGAATTCCTTCCCAAATCCCACCTCAAACTCCCTCTTTTGGTCTGAGACCGTTCCCCCTTTCCCTGCCACCACACCCCCCTGGAAACGGGAACAGTTCATTTCTTCAGGTGTCTTCATTGACCTCTGGGCTTTGTCCTGTTTGGATCACTTTGGGCCCAGATAATTAGGATTTTAACGATAAAATTAATTAATTTAATTAATTAAATTAAATTAATTATTAGATAATTAATTTAATTAATTATTAATTTAATTATTAAATTTAATTAAAATAAAATTAATCCGCATTTACACCAGAATAAGGGAATACTATTATGGGATGTGGCAGCTGCAGCTGGGTTTAGTTCAGGTAACGCAGGTGAAATGAAATCAATGAGAAGAGTCAGCAGGAAGGAAACCCTCAGTGTTCAGGGTGTCCCGAGGCTTTGTTCCTTCTCCTTCACTCCTCTTCCTCCACCTGTGTCCCTGCAGTTCTGAGAGCCAGGTGAGCCCAGCAGGATGGGCTGAGCCAGGGAGGCTCTGCTGACCCCGGGGTGCAGTGGGAACACAAATGTCCCTGCAGGGTCTGTGCTGAGTTTTCCTGCCGTGAAATGAAGGCTGTGGCACTCATTTAGCACTGACCCTTATGCAGAAGAGGTGTGAAATCACTTCACGGAATTCCACTTCTGTAATTACAGCTACTCTGTAAAATGCATTAAAAAAAAATTAAATATGTAAAAACCCGAGGTTACTAAACATGAGCGTTCTACAGAATGTTACAACCCACCATCGAATTTCAGAAATTTCATTTTCTCCAGAAGACAAACAGAGGAGGGAGTGGAGCAAAAAGCACACAAGTTTTATCTCCTCGTTTCTGCAGGGGGAGGTGTGCAGCAAAAACAGAGCCAGGCCCTTCACCTTCAGAAATGAGAACCTTAAACTCTCATTTGTATAATTAAATATATTTCTATTTATTCTATATTAATTATATATATTCCTATTTATTCTATATTAATTATATATATTTCCATTTATTCTAAATTAATTATATATATTTCTATTTATTCTGTATTTCTGAATGTGTTGGGAAGGGTGTCCCAGCAGTGTTTTCACACTGAATCCTGGGTCTGACCACACCAAGAGCACCCATATTTAATATTATATATATTTAATGCAGTCACTCTGTCTGGAGCTGGAGAAATCCCTGGGGTGCTGCAGCTCTGAGAACCCCAAAGCTTTTTGTCAGTAATTCAGCACATACCTGACCCCAAAAAAAAAAAAAAAAAAGAAGAAAAAGAAAAGTTGCCTGACTGGTTTTGTTGTTTCAGCTGTGCTGAAGGGGGAAGCAAACAAAGCTGCAGCATTTCAATTTCAATTAGCTTTCTACTCTGACTAATATTTCCAAGTAAATATTTCTCAGCATTGATGTAGCTCAGCCTCAGCATTTTGTATTTTACAAACTCTTTGCCGCCATCAGAGATGAGGATTTCTCTCAAGGAGGAGGAAATCTGTCACTCCATCCTCCCCAGCCCTGGTTTCTGGTCTCCTGTGCTGGAATTTGTCTCACATCTCTTTTGTGGCCCTTGAATGAGTGGGGACATCAGAGCTGCCCCGTCTCAGCACAACCTGCAGAAAATGTGGGTTATTTATTCTGCTCTCAGGAAGCGCCTGCCAGGCCCTGAGCTCCTCTCAGAGCTCCTTTCTGCCCCAGTGCTGCCAACAAACACCAGAGCATCTCAAACTCTCCCCTCTCCCTTTCTGCTCCACGCTGCCATTAAGAACAAAGTTTTGCTTTGCTGTTTCCAGCTGATTTTAGCAGAAATCTGTCCCAGCGCATCTCAGTGCTTTCAGTATTTTCAAAGGATCTCCCAATTAAGTGGCAATAATCCCAAATGCAGCTCTCAGAGCTGGGGGGTTTATTGGGACTGGGCAACTTCAAAGCAGCAGCAGCAGCCCCGAGATTATCCAATTGCAGCTCCTGGCAGCAGCTGTTAAATCTTAAATTGCTGAAACATTATCTGCCGTGCAGGATGATGGAGCCGGGCAAAACCGTCTGCAAATGCACAGGGACAAATCTGAAACTTGCATCCTTTCAAACTTCAGGAAAATAAAAGTAAAGGGGGGAAAGGCCTTAGGAAAGTGATCAGCAGACAGTGTGGAGACAGCTTATCTCTTTGATCAGAAGATACTGGTTTTAAATCACAGGTAAACAGGCTTTTGAAGTATTGCAGACTATTTAATCTCTAACCACCTACATAAATTATTTTTTTTGTACCCGTTTCAATCAGGAAAAGTGACTATTTCAGCTTGGAGGGAAAGTGTCTTTAGCAGGGTGACCGGGTTATGCTGCAGGGTGAGTGTTTCACCCCATTGAGCTGGGAAATAACTCCAAAAACACTGGAGAAGAGCTTTTATAGATGTGCCTGCAAGAGCTAGGAGTGCCTTTATTGGTGTTTATTCAGCCCAGCTATTCAGTTGCTATGATTAAAACACATGCTGGTATTTCTGCATTTCCCTGCACCAGTTTAAAATCTGCATTTCCCGTGGTGAAAGGCTGGCCTTGCACAATTAGGGGTCAATGTGTGATCTCTCCTTGCTCTTGGTGTGAATTTGCCTCCTGATATCCCTCCCTTGCATTCTTTTCCAGAGTGTGATTGTTAAAATCAGGGAGCAATCGCTGGAGGAAAGAAAAGCTAAATGAGATTAAAGTTTGAACTGGCCTTTGATTTGCATGCAGGTAGCGCCATTGAAACCTCTCCTTCTTACAGATTTTTTTTTGTTTCCTGCTCTAAATCTGTGTCTATCGAAGTTCTAACAGCTCAAGGGAGGTGAGGTTGATTTATTGGAGGTTTAGGGCTGTTACAAATGCACTTCTGTCATTCAGTCACTCGGGCTTGAGGTCAGGTTGGATGGGCTGCAGTTACAATTTGTCTGCAGTGATGAACTTTCATTATCTTAATATCCCAAGCAAGGTGCCTGCTAGCAGCAAAACCACTTCCTTTGTATCTCTGGGTAAAAAAACAACCCTGGGTCTGGGTATTATTATCTGCCAGAGCTTAAAATCTGCACTTCCTGAAGAAAATGTGCAGAAACTGAGTTCAGTGCTCAGCTGGGCAAGGGGTTGAATGTTTGACAGGTTAATCTCACATTCTATTTGGTAAGACTCTCAAAACTTAAATAATTTCCTTCCTTTTGTGTGGCTTTGGTGGGCAAAACTTCAGCAGGTGGAGGGAAAGAGCAAAAAAGAATAAAACAAATTGTCAGGCAGCAGCTCGAGCTGGAGATTGCTCTGATGTGAGAAGTTCTTTGGGGAAGAGCTGCAGGTCTGTGTAATCATTGCAAAACTTTATTTTTCACAGTGAATTGAAATAATTTGATCCAAACCTTCTAAATTCAAAAAGTTTTTTTGTCTCAGGACATTTTTGCATCCCTATAAACACTCTGTGATTAGTTTGAGGATATTTTATGGCTTAGATGTTAAGAGGAGGAACAACAGCCATTCTTTTGGCTCTGGGTTAAGATCTTCGTGGTTCTGTTTTGACTACAGCGATCAAATACAGCAGTGCTCTGACTGAAAATGTTATTTAGGATAAGAACTGGGGAGAAAGTGAGAGATGTTTTCAAGGTTAACCGTAAAAGCTCTATCTAAAGGCACAACATAGCAAAATTCTTCTGCCCAGCCTGTCTGGAATATCTGATTCCTGCTCAGTTCTGCAGGGCCCGAGCAGCAGAAGGCGAATTTGGGGGTGAAAAACAAGATCTGAGCGCTTCAGGTGTCTGTGGGAACAGAAACCAGCGCAGGGCTGTGGGTGCAGCAGGGCTTTGTCTGCCCACACGTGTGGTGTGCGCTGTCAACTCATCTGTGAAGCAATTAAAAGCTTTTTGTTGTAGCTCAGAGCGAGGAAGTTTCCCCATGTATTTTTAATGTGGGAATGGATCCATTACAGCCCCGATGTGGACGGGCACTAACATGCAGGGCTGTCTCTGTATTGATTAAATATCACAGCAGTTATTATTTGTGGCTGATCTCACTCGAGGAGCACAGGACGGTTTGGTGAGGCAGCGCTGCAGAGTGAGGGTTTAATGGACAAAAAATGCCAGTACAAGCTGTGTGCCATGAGATGTTGTAACACACACGTCTCCCGAGGATTTAAATCCAAATTATAAACTCCAGCCCCTAGAGCTGCACCGCTCCTTCATTTCTGAGCTCTACAAATACAGAAGTAAAGAACAGCTTGGGAAACACGTGCCTGCACTTCTGCAAACACTGCAGCTCAGGAAATATGTGCGCAGGGGTGTTTGATGCACTTTTATTGAATTTATGTGGATCTCATGGAGCTGCAGGAGCTGTGATTTAAATGTGCTGCGTTGGGGGAAAAGAGTGGAAATCTTCAGACGGGGCCGTGGGTGGTGTCTGAAAGGAGTCAGTGTCTTGTGAGGTTCCATCGTGCAGTCACTCATCCCTTTCACGGCATGTTTTGGATTATTTTGACTAGATTAGCTCGCACAGTCTCATGAAAAGCACCTGGCCAAGTGTTGTTTTCCTGCTGTTCCCTCCTCCTCCTCCCCTGGCCCCGTGTGTCCCAGCCAGGGGAGGAAGCAAGGGGGCATGGCAGAGCTTCATCAGGCTGCTGCAATTACACCCTGGCAACACTTTTAGAGAAGAAAAAAAAAAAAATTTAAAACTAGTATATCTGTGTGTATATACATATATATATATATATATATATATATATATATATATATATATATACACACACATATATATAATATATATGTGTGTATATATATGTATATGTATGTGTATATATGTATATGCATATATATGTATATATACATATGTATACATGTTTAAATGTGTATATGTATATAAATACAAACATGAAATTATATAAATGTATGTATGTATATAAATACAAATATTTCTTTATATAGATATAAAGAAATATTTAAATAATATAAATATGAAAATACATACATTTTTATTTCTATAAAATCAATTGTATATATTTACATGAAAATATGTATAGATTTTATTTATATAGGTAATCAATTATATATATAATATATATTTTTAAATTATATATATATATATATATAAGCAGGATCTTATTTTTGGGTCCATTTCATACTGGGGATTCTCACTTTATCCTTCTAGGAGATGCTCAGCATCTCCCCTTGTCATATTTAAGCATTTCAAGGGTATGGAAAAATAGGGAATTTCTAAATCCCCCACTCAGGGCCTGTCTGCATTTGTAGTGCAGGTTGTAAGGATTGCATTCAGAACCCCACAGTCCCAAGGGAGGTCAGAGAATGGATCCCAAATGGATCCCAGGGTGGTTTGGGATGGAAGGGAGCTCATCCCACCCCACCCCATGCAGGGACACCTTTCACTACCTCAGCTCAGAGAGAGAAGTGCCAAAGACCTCTGGCCCACAGTGAAAGTCCAGACGTTTCTTATTGGAATTTTTTTTTTTTTATTATAAACTCTCCTTGCTAATAACAAGAA
The DNA here is from genome assembly GCF_027887145.1 of Ammospiza caudacuta. Lineage (NCBI taxonomy): Eukaryota > Metazoa > Chordata > Aves > Passeriformes > Passerellidae > Ammospiza > Ammospiza caudacuta. The sequence continues at coordinate 17,867,998 of NC_080607.1, forward strand.
GATTTTATGAAGGGCTGTCCCTGAAGTCACTCAGAAGTGACTCGTTAGCTGAGTAATTTCCAATCAAATCATTGTTTTTCTCATGAAACAAGGCTTTCACTCGGGTCTAAATGTCAAATTTTTAAATCTAAAAGCAGAACTGGGGAAAAGGGGCAGAGTTTCTCTTTCTTGGCAACACCAGCTCAGTCTGAAATGCTCAGGAAAAGGAGAATAAAGCAGCTGGCCCAACTCACCTGTACCCTGAAGGGGAATTGCTTAAGTGCGGGCAGGTCCTGGGGTCTCACTTGTAGGAAAACAAGAAATGAACCCAAAATTGAGCTGTGGGCAGTTTTGCACCTGGACAATTTGATAAAGCCTGAGTGCTGGTGAATACAGGAGCATAAAATCCAGATGTGCCAGTGCTCAGGGACCCTGCCCATCCTCACCTGGGCTGCCCAGGCAGGTGGGAAGTGCTGCTGGGTCTGGGCTGCCTTAGATGCCTCCCTGTGCCCCAGGTTTTACTCTGTAAACAGGAAAAAACACAACTTGCTAGTAATGAGCCACTGCTTGAAACTGGCGCTTACTGGTTAATTGGAAATAACAAAGATATTTTGAGTAATTCTGATTTTTTTTGTGATGAACTGGAGCAGGTAGGAAGATAAACCATGTGCCTGAAATTGTCCAGTTCTGATAATTGCTATTGTATCTATAAAATATAAATATTATCCGCTGTGATTAAGATATAATTTATTTTAAGCAATCAATCGACTGTAACTAAAACAAATAACAGCTAAACAAACCCCAAACCCCACAAATTTTGGGCCATTTTTGTTGTGATTCTAGTTGGTGGCTGTTGTTGATAATGGAATATTACCCATTTTATTGAAAGAAAGCAAATTCTTTTTAATGAAGAAGAGCACAGAAGACCCAAAAAGGAACAATTTCAGCTCTGATCTCTAATCCTGCTCTTGGCTTTGTCTTTTATCACTAAAATTCAAACTAAAACCATAAAAAGCTTAAATGAAATATGTTTTGCAGGTGATCTGAGCGATTCATTTGTTCAGTCTCAGTACGTTATATATATTTATAAACTCTCACTTTGCAGAGTTTGGTACCTGCTGGCCCTGCCCATCTCCCTCTCCCTGCAGGACCAGGCACTTTTATCCGCTCTGCTGTCCCTGGGTTTCAGAGCTCCAGCCCAACGATAATTTCACAACTCCGGCACTTTCGACTGCTCAAGCAGAGAGCACAATCTTTGAATCCAGCTGAATTCAACACTTGTATTTATTAACAAAGTGGCACCCGGCCAGGATTGCCAGCACAGAACCTGTTTGGCCATAATGCTGCCTTTGTGAGGATATCTGAATTTCTGGAATTCAGACCCACCAATTTGCTCGATGAACCAGAAAGCATTTTCTATTTCGTGGCAGGAGGAATTAGGAAAAATTACCAGCCTTGCATTTTTTTTGTTTCCCCCCTGAAGTTCTGTAATAAAATTGTTTTTGAACTTTATTCTTCTGGGTATTGGGGTGTTCCTGTACATTCCAGTCATCTCAGGATGACCACACGAGGAGAAGGAGGAAACAAAATAAAAACCAAACCAGTACTGAAACAACAGCAAATATTGTAATTTCCTAGTTTCTTTTTCCTAGAAATAACCTCAGAAATGCTTCCTAAGTAAAGATGTTGGGTAATGCAGGAGATTTGTTCAGGAGATTTATGCAGTGTTACTGAAAATACCCTGAAAAGAGCAGCAAAGGCTGCAATTTTATAATTAGAATAATTTTTTAAAAGTGGCAAAAGGAGGGTTGTTGAGCTTTAGTTTGTGTCTCTTTTGAGAAACAGGCACTTCTAAAAAGCATTTTGCCTTTAATTGTTCCTCTTTTGTGTTTTTGTTTTGATTTTCTTTTGAACAGCAACAGGAATTTTATCCTCTCTGAAGAAGTGTGAAAGCTTTTCCCGTAATTTCTTGCATCACTCGAAGAGGGAGGAAAGTTTGGACGGTGCCAGAATGTCCCACCATTAACATGTAAGTCGATGATGTATTTTTTTTTAATGTTTAACAAAAAAAGCACAATTTGTTGTTTGTTGCTTAGGGGAAAATCCCTTCATGATTTCAATGTTTGGTTATTGTGACTCTGTTATTTCACTAGGGCTGAGTCTATCAGTGTTTGTGTTTGGGAGTTGCATTTGTAACTAAAATTAGAGGACCCCTTGGTATAAATATAAATATTTATATGAATGTATCTTTTTGATAAAAAGTCCATGTATTTTGCATGTATCCATGAAAATTCAGGAAAAATAACTTGTTTATTTCCACTGTCATAACCCTCATTGTTTAGCTCTTGAGGTTTGATTTGGAGGGCTCAGAAAAGATCAGGGCCCTGGTAACCCAAATAACCCAGCTGGGCTGAGGAGATGCTTTGCTGATGAAATGAGAAGAACTCCCCAAACATTTGGTGTCTGAATTTTCTCTGCAAGTCCTTTTTGTGAAAGATTTGGGATATTTTAGGCTGTGTTCGGCCACGTTCAGGGTTCCTCGGGGCTGTCGTGGGTGAAGCTGTGAGGGAAGACTGGATGTGGCACGTGGTGCCGTGATCTGTTGAAGTGCTAGAACATGGGACTCGATCATCTTAAAGGTCTCTTCCAACCTAAAAATTCAGCGATTCTGTGATTGCTGAGCACAGGCCAGGTGTGCTGGTGATGCCCCAGCCCTTCCCAAGTGCTGCTCCCAGGAATTCCTGGGTGCTGCTGTCTCATCCCTGTGGAGATGGGGATGGCCTCCCCTGAAACTGCACCATCTCCATTTGAGTGTCTCAGCAAACACCGGCAGAGACCAGTGCTGTGTCTTATTTTTATTTTTTCAACTCTTTCACTTCCTCTTTTGGTTTCCTCCTTGGGCTCTCTTGCCCTGATGCTGTTTTGTTCCTGAGTATTTCACATCCTTCTCAATGTGGGTGGGAAGCCAAGGATGGCAGGTGAGGAGCTGGCTCTGCGGCAGTGCAGGGGTGATGAAACATCAGCTCCTCCAATGTTCTGCTTGAATCCATGGTCACAAACCAGCAAAACCCTGCTGGAAGTGTCCCCCTGTCCTTGTCATCCCTCGCCTTCTGCCTGCAAAAACCCTGAGTGCTGCAGACACTGTGATGGCCACACAGAGCCAGACCAGATTCACTTCAGAGCTGAGCAGAAGACAGAGAGCCCTCAGGGGTTTTTGTTTTATTTTTGCTTTCCTTGTCTCTGTTTCTCTTCCACTTCTCTATGGCCATGGGAGGAGCCAAAACTGCTCCTTGTAGTGTTGCATTAATAGGTCTTTAGATGGGTTAAATGTTGCTTTAAATTATATTATGAACCAAGGAATCTCTAAGAACAGACCCCTGAAGGCCTGCCAGGGATCCCTGGCCATGGCAGGGCAGGGCAGGGCTCTCCTTTAGCACCTTTATGCCTGCCTGAATTCAAACCCAAGGCTGCGAGTCCCACTCTGTTTATTTACAGATTTATTTATCCTCCTACCACACTGAGATACTGATTCAAGTTTCTGGCTTTGATTTCATATGAAAATGTTTTATTATGGCTTCATTTCATGTCCAGGGATCCACAGTCGAATCACACATCATTCAGCCTCTTAATTTCCTGTAATAAAAATATAAGTGCTCAGATAAAGAAGTTCAAAGACCTTCACTTGAAAATCCTGGGGTTGAGAGAGAGAAAAATCTTCACTCTGCTTCTTCCAGCTCCTAAACAGGTCTGCAGTGTCAGCTTGTGTGTGCTCGGTGTCCTCTGTCGCCTCCTGCCCATCAGGGGTTCTGAAGTTTGTGCTTTAATGCAGTTACTGATGGGGCAGGTTCTGTGTGCTGGGCTGGCTGTGAGGGGAGCTCCTGCTCCAGGGGAATTGGGATTGGGATTGGGAACTGCCCCTCCAGCCAGGCTGCAGGGCTGCATCCTGCTGGGAGAGCTCCCAGCCCTTCCTCAGGCAGCACTGGGAAACTGGGAGAGTCATCCCAAAGTGGATTTATCCCAAATGGGAGATTCATCCCAAATGGGAGAGCCATCCCAAAGTGCATTTATCCCAAAGTGCATTTATCCCCAATGGGAGGTTCATCCCAAAGTGGATTTATCCCAAATGGGAGAGTCATCCTAAATGGGAGATTCACCCCATACTGGAATTATCCCACATAGGAGTTTCATCCCAAACTGGATTTGTCCCAAATGGGAGATTTATCCCAAATGGGAAGTTCATCCCAAAGTGAATTTATCCCAAATGGGAGATTCATCCCAGCCTGGATTTATCCCCAATGGGGTGTTCATCCCAAAGTGGATTTATCCCAGACAGGAGATTCATCCCAAATGGGAAGTTTATCCCAAAGTGGATTTACCCCAAATGGGAGATTCATCCCCAAGTGGATTTATCCCCAATGGGAGGTTCATCCCAGACTGGATTTATCCCAAATGGAAGTTCATCCCAGACTGGATTTATCCCAAATGGAAGTTCATCCCAAAATGCATTTATCCCCAACGGGAGGTTCATCCCAGACTGGATTTATCGCAAGTGGGAGATTCATCCTAAGGTGAATTCATCCCAAATGGGAGGTTCATCCCAAACTGGATTCATCCCAAATGGGAGGTTCATCCCAAACTGGATTTATCCCAAATGGAAGTTCATCCCAAACTGGATTTATCCCAAATGGAAGTTCATCCCAAACTGGATTTATCCCAAATGGAAGTTAATCCCAAAATGCATTTATCCCCAACGGGAGGTTCATCCCAAACTGGATTTATCCCAAATGGCAGATTCATCCCAAACTGAATTTATCCCCAACGGGAGGCTCATCCCAGACGGGATTTATCCCAAACAGGAGATGTATCCCCACCCCAGCACCCGGCGCCGAGGATGCTCTGGGCAGGTCTCTCTGTACCTGCTCCCCCTCAGTCCCCCCAGACCCAGCTGGCTCCCCCAGCAGCCCATCCCCGCTGAGCTCTGCTGCATCCTGGCCCCAGCAGGGTTTGGCAGGCTCAGGCAGAGCTTTTGCCCCTCAGGACCCCTTGGTGACCCTCAGGCAGGAATTTGTGATTCCAACAGCATCACAGAGGCCTGGGAGCCTCTCCCCAGACCAGCGCCGGGTTTGTGATGCAGGAATGACAAACAAATCACCCGGGCTGTGTTTCTGCAGCATTCCCTGCCCGTGCTGGGTCCCACAGCAGCAAGGGAGAGGCAGGCAGGATAAAGGGCTGGGAAAGCTGGGCTGCACAACCATGCTTGATGGGCGGTCTCCTCTGATATCACAAACTTTTCCTATTAGGAAAAAGAAGCCAGAAGCCTTTGCCTACCAAAAGAGAATCTTTGATCTCAGCCTTTTATGTTGCTCTCCCCCTGGCCCCCCTCGCTCGGAGGAGCCATGCCAGCATTATAGAAACAGCATCTGCAAAACAATTTGCAAAGCCGGCCTTGAATACATCTTGCTTTTCAAAAAGCAAATCTTTCACATCATGTCATGTGGTGATTTTTGTGATGTTGCATTTTTTCTTTTTTTCGTGGCCTATGTGTAGAAGATGGATGTCAAAGACATCAGCCCAACAAACAACTGTAAATATTTGCCTTGAGAAAGCATGTGGTATATCCTGTAATTCTTGGCTCGGCCTCTTAATCTGGAGGCAGCGTAATTAGTTGTTAGTGGACTAAAGCAAAGAAAATCTTTTAAAAATAAATTAAATAAACAACATGGGGCCTGATTTTTATAAAGTGCTATAGTCCACAGTGGCTTTTGTAGAAGCTAAGTGTGCTCATCACTCTGAGAACTGGACCCTGCTTTGAAAGTTAAAATTTTAACTGTGTTCTTGGCACTACATAAAATCACCCAATTAAGGGATTTCAGAAACCACTGGCACTGCACAGTCCCTTAATTCTATATTTATTTTCCCGAATTTGTGGCTATAACTTCAGAAATAGTGGATTTCCTTTAGCTGCTGCTGCTTTTTGGTCCTGAGGAGGGGGTCATGATTTGGAAGACAAAGGCACTACAGAAATCAATCCCCTTTGTGAAAAACTCTGAATTTTGTTTCCCTTCTCACAACGTCTTTAACTATAACTAGTGATAGCAAATATGTTAACAATTCCACTGCCATGTGGTTCCACAGAGAAAGTCTCTTTATTTTTTTCCAGTGTACTCTTAAGTGTGAAAAAATGTGAGCATTATTGAGGGCAGTTTAATGGGATCTGTGTTCAGCAGTCAGGATTTCAATTTCTTCTTTAAAATGTTACACTTCAATTTTCTCTTTTAAATGTTAGAATAAGGACGGTGCTAGAAAATGTAATATAAAATGGTGATGCTGTGATGTCAGCTGGAATACTGGGTTCAGTCCCATTTCAACAAGAAATCCTCCATAAATAAGGGCGGCTAAGAGATGAGTGGCGTGTGTAAAACAGGATAAAAAAGAATTTGTTTTTGTAGTGCAACACAAATATTCCACGGGACTCATTATCACAAGATGTTCTGGACGCCAGAGGGAAGGAGTTCGATGTGTATCAGAAATAGCCATGGGGCAAGAGAAGGAATTGCAGCGTCTCAGGAGCACGGACAGATGTGGGTTAGGAAACAGCTCTGCTGTGGATGGGATCTCTCTTTACACGGTCCTCGAGGTCCCGGATCTGAAGGGGCCAGAATTAGGGAGATGTTTATCGCCTGAGGTTCATTCAGGACTTCTGGCCTTCTATGAAATAGGAATTTCTTCAATAAAATAACGAATTTAGCGCATTTTGAGCAATCTACTCCCGTATATCTGCCTCGTTTCCCTCTGGAAACCTTTGAGGATCACAGGGGACAGCTCTGGATGAGTTTTTATCCCAGGAGTTTGTTCCGTGCCCAGCCCTTCCCTGGTGATTTACGGTGATATTTGCACATGAGCACATGGGGCTCGTGGTGCCTTTTTGTTTCTCCTTTGCCAACACGGAGCATCGCATTAAACCCTAATTTGAGAATTTTCACTGCCTGTTTCGCCCGTGCTGTTAACAAACTGTAGATGCAAATATTGTTCCCGCAGCCTGACTCCTGAGGAGAGTGTGCCATTGATATGGAAATATCTCCTTTTCTCTCCTTTCCATCACCCCGGATCTAAACAGCCACAGTATTCCATACAGTCCCGGCAGGAAACAAAAGTCATGGATCGCTCCTCGTTCCAAAATGAACTTTTTCTATAAATATTCTCTGGAGGCACAGTTGGGCTAAGAAACATTTTCGTGGGAGTTTTTGGGCAATCATAAATAACGTTTTTATGCAAAGAAATGTAAAATTTACAGCTGCCATGTGGCTATTTCTCCATTTCCATTCTTACCAATATTGCAATAAAATAGATATGATATAAACCAGGGCATAAATATTTTTGCCAGAAGTCCCATTAGTTTGAAGTCAGAATTAGTCAGAGAATAGGGTGGTTACGACTGCAGAGAATTTGGGTGTTATAATAAAGAAATAGGGTGGATGCTTAGAAAAGGAGCAGATCTGAGCAGAAATGTGGATTTTAGGAAAAGGTGCCCTGAGTTTGACAAAATATTCATCTGGAATTTGGGAGAACACCCTATTCAGAATATAAAAACTGCACTTGCAAAGCACCAAATAAATATAATTAGAAATACACTGCTGCACAGAGTTTGTAATTAGAGTCAGGAAGTCTTTATCTCACTCTGAGACACTGAATTGAGCCGTGAGGTTGAGAAAATCTCATTTTCTGTGGTGCTCGTGGGGCAGCGGTGCCTTCCAGGGCACAGACGCAAAGAGCACAGCACCTTTAGGGGAACTGCTGGGGTCACTGCAGCCCATGTGGAATAAAAACTGAATCTCAGAATTCGGTAAAATTCTACCCAGTAGAATAAAAACGCTGAAATTCAGCAGAGCAATGGCCAAACAAAACTCCCAGCTGAACGAATTGAGCATGGGTGGGAATGACCAAATTTCCCTTCCCTGGGAAGATGCAGGGGATGATAACGCGCCGCAAATTTTCCCGGTGAAAACAGCCCGGAATATTTCGGCTGGTAGCAAGCATGTCCCGGTCAGAAATGCTGCCCAGGCTCCCCTCACAAATGATAATGCGCCCATTCTGCAGTCGTTGACACATGCTGCAAACATTTTTACTGTAAGTCGTGGCTCCGGGGGCTTTGTGTGCTTTGTGCGATGAGTCATTAGGATGCTGATGGAGAGAGGGGGGAATTAAAAGGGAAAAAAAAAAAAAAAAAAAAAAAAAAAGTTTTGAATGTCTAAAAGGTTTCTGAAAGGTTTCAGACGGTGCTGGATGTGCGTGGATGAAAGGCAGGAGCGCTCACCTGTTGGGGCTCCAGCAAGTGCAGGGTTTGGAATGAGAGAATTTCAGAGCTTGTTCTGTGTCACACGCTCCTCCCAGGGCCACGCTCCTGCTCAGATGTGGTTCTGCCCGGGCAAAGCATCTCATCATGGATTTTATCAATTTGCGCAGTTTGCGCTGCCTGAGCCTCACGCGGTGCCTGCGTGAGCGCTGCTGCGTTCTGGGGGCACATAAAGGCACTTCTGTACCACTGTCCGTGCGGGGACCCGTGAAAAGGGGATTTAACTGGTGGGGAATTCGTAAAAGTGTATTTAACTGAGAGGGAATCAGTGAAAAGTGTTTTTAACTGAGAGGGAATCAGTAAAAAAGTGTATTTTAACTGATGGGGATTCAGTAAAAAGTGTATTTTAGCTGAGAGGGAATCAGTGAATAGTGTATTTTAACTGACAGGGAATCAGTGAAAAGTGTATTTAACTGAGAGGGAATCAGTAAAAAAGTGTATTTTAACTGACAGGGAATCAGTAAAAAAGTGTATTTTAACTGATGGGGATTCAGTAAAAAGTGTATTTTAGCTGAGAGGGAATCAGTGAATAGTGTATTTTATCTAAGAGGGAATCAGTGAAAAGTGTATTTAACTGAGAGGGAATCAGTAAAAAAGTGTATTTTAACTGATGGGATTCAGTAAAAAGTGTATTTTAGCTGAGAGGGAATCAGTGAATAGTGTATTTTACCTAAGAGAGAATCAGTGAAAAGTGTATTTTAACTGATGGGGATTCAGTAAAAAGTGTATTTTAACTGAGAGGGAATCAGTGAAAAGTGTATTTTAGCTAAGAGGGGATCAGTAAAAAAAATGTATTTTCATTGAGAGGGAATCAGTAAAAAGTGTATTTTAACTGAGAGAGAATCAGTAAAAGTGTATTTAACTGACAGGGAATCAGTAATTTTTTTTTTCTTCTTTTTTTTCCTGCATTTTAATTCAGAAAGAGCTGCTGGGGACAGCCCTGCAGGAGCAGGGATATTGGGGGATTTCATCCCTGGGCTGTGGAATTGTTCTGTGCTGGGGTGGCACCGTGTCACAGCTGTCCCAGCAGGCTCTGACGGACAGCTGTAGCTCCAGGGACTTTTTTAAATAGTAAAAATAGTATTTAAAATTTATTTAAAATAGTAAAAATACAGCCCAGGACAAATTTGAGGATGTTGGGGTGGTGTATTGTGCATGCAAGTGGAACTCCCCAGAATTTCAGTGGGAGAGTTTGCACAGATCCTCCCAGTGCCAGATTTATCTGTGCCGGAATCTCTTTGGTTTCTCAAATGTGTTGTCGTGGCTCCAGACACACTCCTGGATGCCCTGATCCTTTATTGCATGTCTCAGTCATTCCCAGTTTCACTCCTGACACCCCAACTCCAAATCTGCGCATCCCAAACCGCAGTTATCCTTCTTAAAATTAAGAACACCATTCTCAGGATCACTTTATGTATGGAGCGGGCCTTTTCTCTAGGGAAAGCGTTCCTGGAAAGAAGTGTTGGTTCTTTCCAAGCCCAGCACAGTGGGAGCCCTGGGAATCTGGGGGCAGGGTTTGCGTGGGTGCCCCAAAATCCGCCCTGTCCTGCACACCCCGAAAGGCTGGGAAAGGTTGGGATTTTGTGGGATCTGAGCGTTCCAGCCCTCCCTGCAGGAGCCAGGAGCCGCACAAGGACGAGGGAATATTAATGCCTTCCTCCCCACCTCCTTTTGTTTCACTTCTGCCTTTTACACCTCGCCTTCCTCAGCGCTTATTAATAAAAGCCGAGCCCAAATCCTGGCTGCTCTTTAAAATATTCCCCTTACCTTTAAATTTAAAACGCTGGTGTGAAATAATTGGATTTGTGAATAAATTGCTGGAGGTTTGGGGGTTTGGTTTACATTTATCTTCCTGAGGAATGGCGTTTATCAACTCCTTGTGAGCTGTCATCACCTTACAGGGTCTGCTGAATACACTGTGCTCAGCGCGGTGCCGCAGCCTTGGCCATCACAATTAATAATTTCTGGGAAACTTTTAAACTTTTAAACATTCAAACATCAGCACTGGAAACCTTTAACACTGTCCTGCTGCCCAGGAGGGGCTGAGTGCCATAGGGAAATAATAATAATAATAATAATAATAATAATAATAATAATAATAATAATAATAAGAAGAAGAAGAAGAAGAAGAAGAAGAAGAAGAAGAAGAAGAAGAAGAAGTAGTAGTGTTATTATTGTTGTTATTGTTATCATTATTGTTATTATATTTTATTTCTATTTTATTAATTATTTATTTATTTTCCCAAACAATAATCAGCTCTTCTGGCTTCAAGGAAATTAGAAGCAGTTTCTTTAACTCTGCTTGTTTATTTATTTATTTTGTACCATTTTTTCCTTGAGAAGAAGCTGCTGGGAAGGAGTTTTTATTCAAATCTCCCAATCAAACCTGGGCACTTTATCATCCGCCCTTGGCTGGGTCTGAAGTGAGAGGAAGAACCCTCAGGACAAAGGGACAGAACAAAAAAAGGCATTTGGAGAATCATTAAACCACAATCGAGCCTAATCGCTTCGCATTGGTTGGAAAAAATCCAACTTATTTAACTTTACCAGAGAGCTGATATGTGGAACTGGCAAATGGCCTTCAGGAGGATTGGGGTTTATTTTATTTTATTTTATTTTATTTTATTTTATTTTATTTTATTTTATTTTATTTTATTTTATTTTATTTTATTTTATTTTATTTTACTTTCATTTTATTTTACTTTACTTTCATTTTACTTTATTTAATTTATTATTTCTTTTATTTTATTATTTTATTTAATTTATTTTTTATTTAATTTCTTTTATTTAATTTTTAAAATTCTTTTATTTTATTATTTAATTTATTATTTTATTCAACTTATTATTATATTCCACTTATTATTTAATTTAATTTTTACCACACCTGAGAATGGCTATTTGAAAACTTCTGGAGCACATTTCTACTCTCAGCAACAGCACAACAAATCTACAGTGTCCATCACAAACTCCTCTAGTTTGGGGTTGTTGCTTTCCAGTTCTGTTTGGGACTTTGTGTTCAGCTCATAAATAGCAGAGAAATGACATTTTGCTTTAAATTTGTATTTCAATGAGTCACCTTGAGAGAAGCTGGGGAGGAAGGAACCTGGGAGATGTTTCAGAGGCTGGGAAAGAAGGAAGGAAGGAACCTTGGAGGAGATATTTCAGAGAGGCTGGGCTGCCCTGGCTGCAGGGTGATTGATGCTGCAGATTCTTGGTCTGACCCAGGCAGGAAAAAGGGACCAGGTGATTTCTGCATCCCAGGAAAGTGCTCTGAAAGAGCAGAATGAAAACGGGCCCTGGCAGCGAGGAAATGCCTGTTTATATATTTTATATTTTATGTTTTAAATTCCTTCCCCTTTCCTGGAAAAAAGTATTTGTGAAATAGATTTTGATAACAGGAGGTTTTATTGGAAATTTCATCATTCCTCATGCCCACCCATGAGCAGCTCTCCCCCATCCCACCAGGGCTGTGCCTTTGCTTCCCACTAAAACTAAATTGTTTCCATGAATTTGGCTGTCTGGGCCCAAGGTACCACTCCAGAACCTCTGAAATGTTACTATTGAATAGTAATAATAATAATAATAGTAGTAGTAGTAGTAGTAGTAGTAGTAGTAGTAGTGGAATTATTGAGGTGGAATTGTGACTTTTTCATGGTTCACCCCTGGTGCTCCGGGTTGGCATAGCACAGGCAGGCTGAGAGAAAGAGAGAAGTTTATTTCTAATTCTGTATTCTGATAGTAAAACCCAATTATCAGAGATCTGCTGTAGGGATTCCATTCCCTGTCCTTTGCCCACCCCTCCAGGCAGGGGGATCCCAGCTGGGAGATTTTCCTGCTGCCACAGCCACCATTTCACTGCAGCCCCTGAGGAAAGCAAATGGTGGCACAAAGGGCTCTGCTCATCATTCTTCCCCAGCTGTCTTTTTGCCTCTGCCACCCTCCCCGTTCTCCTTGCACTCAGAGAAATTCAGGAAAAAAGAAAATAAAATCCCTAATCCCCCTGTCCGTGCAGCATCAGCCCCGCAGGTCAGGGCACACTCCGATAGCCCAAATCAAAGGAACGGGGCCTGGTGACAATGGGGCCTTTTAAAAAAACCTCCATGCATCTATTTCTAAAGCACCTAATCTCAAAAATCCTTATTACCTATCGTGTTACTCTGAGTCATGGACATGAAGGAGAGGGAGGCTCGGCACTCAATTATGCTGCTTGCTTTAACAAGGTGTGTATAATAAATGAGCAGTTCTTAATTGACTTCAATGCAATTTGACACTGCTGGGGCAGGAGCAAGAGGGAGCCAGAAAGGAAGAAGACGTGCAGCTTAAAGATGTTAGACAACACAGCTATTTAGAGCATGAATTTTATGACATTAAATTAATTAACCAGTATTTAAATTAACAATATTTAGTGTAAAAATGATGGCAAGAAATGCTGTGCCAGTGATTATGTTTTACACGGCTTTGTGTTGTCAGAGATAATGGATCATTGGCTAAAAGGTAAAATTCTCCAGGTTTTAACAGCTCTTGCTAAAGGAGTGTGCTTAAAAATGTGATTTCCTATTTTATGGGCTGCTTTCTTCAAATTAGGCTTTATAAAAACAGATAATGCAATAATAAAATCCATGCTCATAAATATTTGATCTGGGCAGTGAATGATGCAGGGACTCAATGTCCAGATTTAGATTAATTTAGCTAATTCACATTTGGGGCAGGGCTCCAGGAGGGACATTTGTCAGTGCAGTGGTGACATTTTTGGGTGGCATTGCCAATGCACAGGGCCAATGTGAACAAAGCCGTGTTCATCCTCAAATTCCTGCTGTGGCACACACACAGCTGGGATTGAGATTGTGGCACACACACACAGCAGGGGATTGTGGCACACACACAGCTGGGATTGAGATTGTGGCACACACACATCTGGGATTGTGGCACACACACACAGCTGGGATTGGGATTGTGGCACACACACAGCTGGGATTGGGATTGTGGCACACACACAGCTGGGATTAGGGCACACGCACAGCTGGCACTGTGGCACACACACAGCTGGGATTGGGATTGTGGCACACACACAGCTGGAATTGGGGCACACACACAGCTGGCATTGGGGCACACGCACAGCTGGCACTGTGGCGCACACACATCTGGGATTGTGGCACACACACACAGCTGGGATTGGGATTGTGGCACACACACAGCTGGGATTAGGGCACACGCACAGCTGGCACTGTGGCACACACACAGCTGGGATTGGGATTGTGGCACACACACAGCTGGCACTGTGGCACACACAGCTGGCACTGTGGCACACACACACAGCAGGGGATTGTGGCACACACACAGCTGGGATTGAGATTGTGGCACACACACATCTGGGATTGTGGCACACACACACAGCTGGGATTGGGATTGTGGCACACACACAGCTGGGATTGGGATTGTGGCACACACACAGCTGGCACTGTGGGGCACACACAGCTGGAACTGTGGCACACACAGCTGGGATTGTGGCACACACACAGCTGGCACTGTGGGGCACACACAGCTGGCACTGTGGCACACGCACAGCTGGGATTGTGGCACACACACACAGCAGGGATTGGGATTGTGGCACACACACAGCTGGAACTGTGGCACACACACATTGGGACTGTGGCAGACCCCTCCTGGGGAAGGCCCTTTGCCTGCTCTGATCTGTTCTCAAGCTGATTTTGGTACCTGGTGTCGCCACAGATATTTTTGGCACCGTGCTCGGGTAGAACAGGCAGCTCCACCCATCACTGATCCTCTGCACCTCCAAATTTCCTCCCAGCCCCTGGCAGGGTTGGGCCAGCAGCCAGGCTGCAGTAATTCTTATCAGAGGATCACTCTCCAGTTTAACCACAGCAAGAAGGTGTTACAGATCCTTAGATCTGATGCACAATGTACTTCCAGCCCGAGCCTGAGCAAAGCCAGGCCCGTGAGCAGTGAAATGCCACGAGAGCAGAGGATTCGTGGCAGGCTCTGTCAGCTCTTTCAGTCACTTAGGTATGATTTGCATCACCATTTCCAGCTGCTGACTATTTACAGAGGCTCAGCATCAGCTGCTGCAGGAACAGGTGTTTGCCATTGTGGGGCTGCAGGAGGGAGGGAGCAGTGATGGATGGAAACCAACAGCCCTCTGATAGGAAAACTGCTCCCTCAAGGAAGCAGCACGGTGCTGGGGAGGGAAAGCAATTCAGCTAAGTGCCGAACAACCTCTGCTTTGTCACTGACCGCTCTTTGGGCTGGCAGGAGAGGAGGGCTGGGGCTGAGGACAGATGCGCTGCTCTGGCTGAGCTGGGCTGGTGATTCCTTGCCAGGGGCTGCTGTTCCCTCTGTCCCTCTCTTCTGGCCACAAGAAGCCCCTGTGGCCACTCCCAGCCTGGTCTTTCCTTGTGTGGGGGCAGTTTGGGATGTTTGTGATGGGAATTTGAAGACCCCCCCCCAAATGCCCTGCTGAGCTCACACACCACACCAGGGATGTGCTGTGAGGTCTCACTGCTGCTTGGGAAGGACAATCAGGAGACAGGACAGCTTGCTCTGGGTCAGTGGCTTCTCCTTGTACTGCTCCTCTTTTGAAGGTTGGGTTCCATGGTCCTGGAGTCTTTCCCCACTTCAATGATCCTGTTCCTTCATTTTGGGTATTCCTCCCCATTGTGCTGCCCTCAGGAATGTGCTCCACAGGCTGCAGGGGAGAAAATAACCTGGGACAGGCTGCAGCTTCCCAATTAATAACGTTCCAAATGATGGAATTATTAATATTAATTAATCCATGCACCACAGATCAGGAGCTGTTGAGTTAGTGCAGAATGCCCAAAGGAAGGGCCCGGTCCTTTCCCCAGGGAGCTGTTTGCCAGCCCTGTGGGGTGATATGCCCGGTTGGAAACCACTTGGATTTGCCTACCCAGGCAATTTTTCTGCTTTGCTGAATTCTGTTACACAACTGTCCTGAGCTGAGTGCTTTCCAAAGTGAGGAGTCATCAATGACTCCTCAGTATTCATGTGACTGGAGTGGTTTAAAGTCACCACTTGCTCCATACCAAGAATGCCACAACCACATAAATTAAATGCTATGATTTGTTTTCAGAACAGCAAACAAAAATGGTATAAGGGCACGGTTAACATTCTGGAGGAAATTTATGTCACAAAAATCCAGTTTGCTTGTCGCAAAGCCAGGAGTCTTTGGTGTAGGCAAAGATTGTATTGTAGCTGGTTTGATTTAAAAACGTTTTTGAAGTGTTCAGTCCATTTGTGTGTCAGGTCTGTGGTAACGCTGCAATCTGTCTTATCAACCCTGCCCCTCAAAGACGTGCACTGAGCCAGTCCTGAGCACTTGGAACACGTGCTTAACTTCAAGCACATGGTTCCCTGGGTTTTATTAAATAAAATAATAAAAAAAAGGATAATTGGCACAGCCTCCCCACTCAGCTCCCAGTGCAGGCCCTGATGACAGTGTAATGACAATGCAGAGCGTGGCTGGGCTGGCTGTGGGGAGCACACACAGCCCTGCTGCAAGTGCAAATTCATAAATTCATGTCCCGGAGACCTCTTCCCGCTGCCAAATGTGCAGGGGCCCAGGCAATGACAGCCCAGAAATCAGCAGCAATCTCAGCAACAAATCCAATGAAAAGCCGTGATCCCGTTTGGGTTGTGTGCCTTTCAAAGCAGGTTAAAATCATCTCAGAGTGATTTTGCTCTGTTCATTTTTTTGTGCCGTTAAACCTTGGTGTCCCAGCAGAGCACAGGGAACGGGGCATTGCTGGGGAAGGGTTAAAAATGACCCCAAAACCCAGAGTGTGGCACAGGACAGCACCTGGTGCTGCTGCTCCAGCCCCGACCTCCTCCAGGTTATTCCTTTCTCCCTCAGCAGGCTTTGCTCACTCTGCTCCTTTCTGTCACATTTTCTGAAAAAAAAAAATAAATCTCTTTGTCCAGGATTCCTTCTCCTGGGAAGCTGAGAAACCTCAGATAAAAAATGAAAACAATAATTTTCTATTTGCTTCTCCTGTGTTTTGCTGCTTTGGAGTGTGGTTTTGTGGAATTGTTTATCAACTGGTCATTGTTTCATTGGTTTCTGGGAATTGTTTTTACTTAATGACCAATCAGGGTCAGGCTGTGTCAGGACTCAGGAAGGAGTCACGAGTTTTTCATTATTATCTTTTAATTTTCTGTCTGTATCCTTTCTGTATTCTTTAGTATAGTTTAGTATAGTATTCTTTAATACAGTATAGATCATAAAATAATAAATTAGCCTTCTGAGAACATGAAGTCAGATTCATCAATTCCTCCCTTTGTTAGGAAACCCCAAAAATGCCACATTTTCTCTTAGCGCAGGTGGTTATTTATTAGAAATTTATTAAAAATCCCCTGTCTGAGAGTCTGGCTGCTCTCAGCCCCGTGGGTTATCCTGCCAGGCTGAGGGAAATCAGGGATGAGAGCCCTGGCAATGGGCTCTCTCTGCACCACAGTGCCCTTCACACTCAATTCTGGTTTGATTTTATATTTTCTGCCAGACTGAGTGCAGAGCAGGCACGCCCAAGGTGCACTGGCATACCTGGCAGCTGAGTCAGGCTGCACCAGCCCAGGCACTCAGTTTCAGCTGTGAAAATCTAAAGAAAAACAAAAACCAAAAAACCAAACAAATCCACTGAATAGAAGTCACCAAATCATCTCCCAGAGGGCAAAGAGTCACCTGGAGAACAGTCAGCAGAACAAAAATATTTATTCTATTTTCAGTACAAAAACTAGGAGCAACAATGAGGCAACAAATTAATTAGAATAAAGAAGTCCCTTGGTGTAACGATTTGGATTCAGATATGAGATGATCAATGGCATATCTGAGATATCTGAATTTCTTCATGCAAATCTATATTCCAAGAACTATTTTCATGCATGTGATGAAAGCCAGCCCACACTGGCACCTCCTCTTTCTGCTCCTGGCCTTGTGCACCACTAAAATCATGTAATCAGCTGCAGTAACAGATATTCATTTAGAAATTTGTTTTTCCACATTTCCAAACTGAGAGGAAATAAGAGATTTTTTTCAGTATCCTCAGTTTCTCCAGTTTCTCCGGGCTTTTATCTGACTTTAAAGAATTGGTGGATATCATTGACTATTATTCATTATACTTTGGGCTGAAGTGTCCTTATGTAAACAGCTTGCTTTACAATTAAGCTCACTAATTAGCCCCATAATAGACTTACTACCTGTTTGGCCTGAAAGTAAATCAGGAGAGTGTGTCAGAGCATCCTGTTGAGGGATGATGTTGAAACCTTCCTGGGGTGTATTCATGAAAATCGAGAGCAAATACCATATGTATGGCTACAAAATGAGTCCTTTTATTTCCTTCTGATAACATCCTGTTAAAAAAAAAAAAAAAAACAAAAAAAAAAAAACACCAAAAAAAAACCCAAAAAAACAACTTTTATTTCCTGCATGCTCTGGGCTTTGGCTGTTCCAGATCAGAGGTGCTCAGGTAAATACATGGCACACATGAACCCAGGGGTTTATGGCCATTTTGTTGACATATTCCTCCAAAGCCAGCCCAAACCAGCTGAGTTGTTTGCCATGGCCTGCCCCCCTGGCAGGGCTCTCCCTGTGCCTGTGCTCAGTGTTTTGCTCTGCGTTGTTTGTGAAGTGCAGGATTGCACAAGCAGTGCACCAGGGTGTGAGCAAGGGACGTGTGAGTAAGGGACGTGTGAGTAAGGGACGTGTGAGTAAGGGACGTGTGAGTAAGGGATGTGTTAGCCCTGAGCAGCCTTGCAGGGTGTATTTACCCTGCTCAGCGTCACAGCTTCCTCCGGCACGGAGCTGTCATCTGTGGGGTAGAAAGAACACGTGTTTGTCCTGTAGGAGCTGTTTTCTTATCTGCCTCCTGAAAGAAATAAGCAGTTTTATATTTAGAGCCTTGTAAACTGTGGTGCCTCTCGGCCAGGAGCTGTTTCATCTGTGTTAGGATTCTCACACGGATTGTCACACCGGAAAAGGGAAATTTAGGTTGGATTTCAGGAATAAACCCTTCCCTGTGAGGGTGGGCAGCCCTGGCACAGGTGCCCAGAGCAGCCCCTGGATCCCTGGCAGTGCCCAGGGCCGGGCTGGAGCCCCTGGGACAGGGAGAGGTGTCCCTGCCATGCCAGGGGTGGAACAGAATTATTTTAAACTCCCTTCCAACCCAAACCCATCTCTAATTCACCTCTGGGATCCCTCTGTGCTACCCAAACCATGTAAGATATCAGCACTATTATTTTATTACTATAGTTTCATGTAGGCATTTTCCAGGCTGATTCTGTCGGTTGGTCATGGAAGCTCCATTTCATTTACCATCATTTTCTTTGATCTCTTTTTGGTGAAATAAGTTTATAAAAAATGCCTGTTTCTTGATCTATGAAGCAGAGTGCAGCTCTGAGCACTTGATTACAGAGTACAGTATGAATGCTTGATTAATAGTTACTGTAAGCATTTGTAAGGAATTTGATGCATCTGGTTTGAATAAATATCACACATGTCTGAATTCAGCTGAAATTTCATCATGCTGGAAATACAGCCCTGAGGAGGCAACCTGGCAACTGTGGGGATCATGTTTGCTGTGAATGTTCTCCCTGTCCTCTTGAAATTAATGGGTTTTGCTGCTGATGCCACAGGAGTCAGGATTCCCCCAGAATTTCCCATATGAAATAGTAAAAATCAGGAGATCTGAAATCAGGAATGAACCCCTGTGAATCCCTGCTGTGCGGTTTGGGGCCTCTGCAGTTCACACCCCATTTCCCCCCAGTCTGAATCCCACATTTCTGCTGCTATTCTGCTGCACGGGGGCAAAACAAAAACGCAAATTTCATTTTAGAGTGATCCGTGTGTTCTGCTGGCTGTGGCTCCATTCCTGGAGGGGTCTGGGGGCCCTGAGCACATTTCCAGGCTGGGAATTTGCACTTCTGTGCAGGTGTGCCTTTAGATCAGGACATCAGTGATAATCTGAGGTGCTGCGCCTGTAAAGCCCAGCTTGGTGTCTCTCCTGTTTGGTGTCTCTCCTGCTTCCTTCCAGCAAACAGAAGTTTTTCTGTTGAATGTTAAGAATTACAGCAATTCAACTTGCAGCAGACTAATAATTCTATTCTTTTCCTATGCTAGGGGCAGTAAAGCCTCAGTACTACAGAAATGAGTCCAGATCTTAATCTTAGTGAAAGAAATCATGTTTCTATTTCCTGAAGTGGGAGCAGGGTTCCTTTTATGATTTCCACCTCAGACCCGAGGAGATTTTCTGAGAAGGGAAGGGTTTCCTCCTCCTGCCTTTCCTTGCCTGCCTTCCCTCCACCCTCTCCTGCAAGCACCAAGCCCCTGACAAGGCTCAGTTCGCTTCCAGGATCGATCACTTCACTGATTTGCTTTGCCTTTTCTTAGCCACGGCCACAAATTGAGGATCTAACCCCTCAAAAGTTCTGCTTTTGCTTTGAGAGCTCTTTTCCTTTTTTCTCTTTTCCGGGTAATGTTTTGTTTGCTGTTTTCCCTCGTTCTGTTTGTCTATTAATACCCCAGACAGTTCTAGCTCACTTTTAATATGACATGCAACT
The DNA here is from genome assembly GCF_027887145.1 of Ammospiza caudacuta. NCBI lineage: Eukaryota > Metazoa > Chordata > Aves > Passeriformes > Passerellidae > Ammospiza > Ammospiza caudacuta. The sequence goes on from NC_080607.1 coordinate 17,887,913, forward strand.
TCCTTTTTATGGCTGCCAGCTCCTCCTGCTCTGCCAGAACAACTTAAAGACTTTCTGCTGCCTGTAAAACCGTGAGGTATTTGAAATCCTCCACGGAAGGAGCAGAATAAGAGGCTAAATAAAATCCACGCCTGTATTTTCCGTTGGCCTTATCACGGCATCTCCTTGAACACATATAAATAATGTTTTTATCAGCTTTCCCTCTCGCTGCAGACAGTGGGAGCAGACAGGATCTGCTCACCACGCTGCCCAGACAAAAGGTCACCGTCTAATTTCTTTATTTCTTTGCATCAGGGCACGGGAGGAATATGTGAGTGAGAATTACTTTGGATAAAGGGGTCCGGGGTGTTGCACAGAGCGCTTGGGTCTGGCACAGAATTGGTTTTTGCAGAGAAACAGAAAATTAAAAATACAGCAAAGGCTCAGGGTGGGTGATGAGCAGGGATTTTGCTCCTTTAGTGGGTGTCACTCTAGGACAGTGGAAAGTCCTATAATGACACCCACTAAAGGAGCAATATTTCAATTTCGTGACACCCACGAAACAACACGAGCGCACACACTGCTGCTCTCAAGGTGAAGCAAAAGGAAAGTTTATTTTCTGACTCCAACATTTATAGTTTTCTAAAAGTGACAGTGGATTGGAGGGTGACAGTGCCACCTCTCCAATGGCACTGGACAAACCAGCAGTCCATCAGATTTCTCTTCTGTAAAAGAAGGCAAAACAATGAGTTATTTACAGAAAGAGTGAGAAAGTTTGCTACAAGAATGTAACCATCACAAGGTTTAGAAAAAATCTTCAAAAATCAAAGCGACAAATGGGTTAACCCAGAGTGCCAAAACTCGCCTTTAAACCGGTTAATTCAGTCAGGCCTCGGTGAATAGATAAAGGCGGTTTGAGGGCAGGTGCCAGCCCCTCTCGGCACTGAGGTTTCTCAGGGTAAGTCACTTGCAAATGCAGCTTTCAATAGGTGAGAAATCCCCGGCTGGAGCGGGCGCTCCTGGCCCGAGCCGCACAAAGGGCGCCCCAAGCCGGGCTCCCCTTGCCCAGAAACTCCGTTTGTTTTGTTTGCTCATTGCCATCCCAGACGTGACCATTGACACCCCTGGTTGTTTACCGAGCCCGCATTTCTTTGTTCCCATCGTTCGGAGGAACCAAAGCTGCCGTGCGGGGCTGGAAATGCGATTTTCGGAGGAGCCGCAAAACTGGCCGGGCTTGTTTAAAGCGGAGACTTTAACTCTATTGACTTTCCTGCTTTGCTGCGCTGTTCGGCTGTACTTGAGTGACTTCATTAAAAAGGAGGGCAGTTACTTAATCGTACAATCCACCCCGCTGGTGTCATTTGCAGTTTCCTGTTCTATTCTTACTCAGCCAGCTGAGCGCCAATTCTCCTTTCAGCTGCTGGAGTTTTCATCTGGACCAAAATTTATTTCTTGTACTGCGGGATCTCCTTCCCATCCTTTTCTCCAGAAAAATAGAGATGTTTTGTGGGGCAAAGATGCTTTGTGTTTGGGTGTAAATGAGTTTTGGTGTGCTCGGTGCCACTTTGGGATCTCCCCGCATCCTGTGTTGGGCACAGCCCTGGCAGGAGCTGGGCACCTCTACCATTCCATTTGGGAATTCCTCCTATTTAGGAATTCCTCCTGTTGTGATCCTCCTGCTGCTGGAGGAGATATTTAGTGGCTAAAACCAAGGGAAAAGCAGCAGAGAGAGTTTCAGAGCGCCGATTGTGCCCCGGTAGGGATGCTGTGCCTCCCAGCAGAGTGGGATTCCAGAAGGAACTGGGAGCATCTCGGTTTTCTTTGTTCCTGTTTAACCTGGGAGTGGATGAATGCATCGGTTTATTTATGTTTATTTAGGGAGTAAGTGCTGGTCCCGCCGTCACCCGGGCATGGGCACAGGCAGCAATCAGGGTGCTGCTGGCTGATATTTAATTTTTACACAGGGACGTGCCAAGCTCTGACCCTGCTTTTCAGGTACAAGCTTCAGTGCAAACCCTTATTTAAGGAATTTATTTTCCGAGGAAAATCGATGAACCTCAGTTTTACATAAAAAACCACTTTTATCCCTCTATTCTGCCAGTTTAACAGCAGGCAGGATCCCAGCTCCCACTCTGGGATAAATACCCTGCAATCCCTGTTTGGGGTCTGCCCTTTTGCCACCTGGGCAGGGGCACCTGGAGGAGGCCGTGGGCAGGAAAGTGCTGATTAATGGTTCAATAAAAATGGAATTTCCCTCCCTCTCCCCTTCATTTTGGAGCTCCCTCCCCTCTTCCAAATCACCCATTTTACATAAAACCCCCAAAGGATTAATCATCACTGTGGTGAATGAATCAAAAATTGATGAAGAAATCTCAGCAGCCCTGCCAAAAATGATCTGGGGGTTCTGGAGCTGTCAGTGAGGGATAGGAGGTGTTAATAAACAGTTTGGATTCATGGGATGGAGGAGTTTGCCCCTCGAGTGCTGGGGCATTGCAGAGTTTAACAGCACAGAGGCATTTAGGGAGAGGAAAAGGCAAAACCTGATCTGTGTAAGAATTTTTTAGAGTATAAAATGCACCTTTAGATTCCCAAGTTACACGTATAAAAAGATAAAATTTTATAAATACAGTTATATAACAATATGCTTAAATACACAGATTTTTGGGGCAGCGAGGCAAAAATATTATTCTGAAATGTCAAAAAATATGATTCTAAACAGTCAAAAATATGGTTCTAAATTGTCAAAAATATGGTTGTAAAACATCCCCCCCACAAGCCCTGGTGTGGGGTCCCTCAGCCTGCCCTGAGCACCTGAGAGGAGCATTGTTAAAAACCATCATTTCCATCTCCTGTCTGTGCTGTACAACTGCTTTCCACGTGCTGCTTTATTTTTAGGGTTTAGTTACTGGCTCTGTAAGAAATCCCACTTTGCATCTTCCCCAGCACCATCCTGTGGTGCTTTGCTGTGAGCTCTGCTCTGGCAATTAAAAAGTTGCCCACAATTATCCCACGCCCTTTTAGAGTGGCCTGGCAACAAAGGATGCTCAAGCCCTGTGGAAACAACTTTATTTCCATTAAAATATTGTAAATATCGTGTGAAAAAAGTTCAGAGTACATGTGGGGTGTGAGAGTCCAGGACAGCCTCGTTTTTATTTAATTCATTTTTCTGCAAGCTTAAAAAAAAACAACAAAAAAAAAAACAAAAAAACAAACTAAACTAAAAACCTCAGCTAACATTTTTCGTTGATCATTGGAAATATTATTGCGTGGTCTGTAGGTGTTTAAAGTTGTCACGAACGCCCGTAAATAGAAGGAGGAGGAGGAGGTATCTGTTTGTGAGATGAGAGAAGGAACCACTGCCTATTGTCTGACCGGAGCAGCTCCCTGACTGACTGGGAGCAGCAATATCTCCATGGGAACACATGAATGTCTGGTTTTCATGTGCTGAAATCCCCAATCGTGCCACTCCAAATTGGCTCTCTGCACGCTGCTCCCTACCTTTGGCTAAGCTGAACCAGAACGCTTCTCCCGAAGTTCTCTCTCCCAGATGAGATAAAAATACAGAACCAACAGCGGCCCGAATGAATGCGGCTGTTTTGTCCCGTTCTTAGCTTTTAAATTTCATTTATTTATTTATTTTTAAGCAAAGCAGGCAAAATAATGAAAAAATATGAAGCATTTAGCACAGGCCAGCCTTTCCAGCTGCCTTTTCCAGGTCTGGGTGATGGGGAGGAGGTGCTGTGATCCATCCTCAGGACACAAAAGTGCTGCTGCTTTGGGGGAACGTGGGGAGCTCCTGAGCCCATTGCTGTCCCAGCTCTGCTCCAGCCATTTCCAACGCTCTGCCTTCCCTCCCAAAATGTCAGTTGACTTCAGCACAGCTGAACCTAAAAATAATTCGCTCACAGATATTAGAGGTAACAAAAGAACCACAGTAACGAGGGAAAATCGCAATCCAGGTTGGGCGCAGGAGTGATTCCTAAATATTAAAGCCCCAGTGGTCTTATCTGGACCAGCTGCTTATAATGTCTGTGAGGAATGTGGCACATCAAGTGTGTGAACACTGCAGCTATTGTATCCTAACAGGCTGATTGAACCCTGGATAATTGGCATGTAACCTTCTCTATTAATAGTGCAGACAGATATGTGAATTAGCTGAATGCCTCAGACATATGCCATGCATTAACCAAAAGGGCTTACAATTCTCATAACAACTTGGCTAACTATTACACCAGTAATTATTCTTTAGAACTTGATAATATTAGAGCAAAATCAAGAAATAATTTGTAGTTTCGGGCCAGATTATGAATAACCAGTGGCACTGTAACACGACGCCAAGGGCTGGGCTGGGAGGAAGACTCGGGGCTGATAGTGGCACTTTGATGTTTTTAAAGGGGTCAGAGTGGGATTCTCTGCCTTTGTTTAGCCCTTGTAACTTGAAGGATTCGATAGGCATGAGAAACATTTAGAATAATTCCCGGATTGCTGTTCTGTCCGTGGTGCAGGACATGTACAGTCAGGGCCATTGTCTTTGGAGAGACAATGGATTATTTTCCTTTGTGAAATGCCATGTGGAGGGGTAAATATGGCTTCTTCATGATTTCTTTTCATTGTCTTACTGTTCTGAACTTCCCATCCTTCCATTGCAGTTGTTTGTGCAGAATGAAATGGCAAAGCCACCTTTTACTTTTTAATGAGGTTGTTCTTTTGCTAAAGTGATGGAGTGTATGATTCATGTCTGAGTGATCTCGAAAGAATGCAGCATTACAACACTTTGAAGGCAGAGAAATATCAACCATGGGCAGAGAATATTTAAATGTGGGAGCCCCTAGAGCTGCACAACCTGTCTGAGTGCGGAGTAACAAGCTGCTCCAATAGAGCTGTGGAGCTTTTTGTTATTTGAGAACCTTTCCTTAGAAAATCTTTTTACAATTCAGTGGAAAATAATCGGATAATTTAGGATAGAAATTCAAGTTTAGATGTTCCAGCATTCCCAACAATTGTGCTGTTGTTTTGCAAATGCTTTAGTCATTTAAATGCTCCTCTTAGTAATCCACCTCCAGTCAAATCCAATAAACACCGACATAAAAATGTGTTTTAGCCAGCTACAAATACTACACAGACAGACACCTTCATTTCTGAGGAGGTTTTATTTACATTTGCCCCTCCTTCCACAGGGGCTGAGCTCAAAACAAACTGCTTGGAAGGTGTTTTGGTGTAAAGAACTCAGAGATCTTCCCAGTGCAGCACAATCTCACATCATTCCTTGGCATTAATCTCCCTTTGTGCAGAAACTCAAACCCTCATTGCCCTGGCAGCTGCCCCTGAGCTCCCACCCCAGCAGCTCCCAGGGGTGACACTCTGCTCCACCTGCTGCACTCTTCTCCCATTCCCCGGTGCTCCCCAGGATCTGGAATCCCTTTTTGGGGGTTTCAGCCATCACTCAGCACCCAGGCTGCCTCAGAGCACCGCTCAGCTCTCAGGGTTGAGAGTCTGAGTCCCCCAGCTCTCAAAGCCCTTCCCAGCCCTGCTGGCAGAGCCAGGGGAGCCCCAGAACCAGGGATTGCCCCGATGCGATGGATGGATGGATGGATGGATGGATGGATGGATGATGGATGGATGATGGATGGATGGATGGATGGATGGATGATGGATGGATGGATGATGGATGGATGGATGGATGGATGGATGATGGATGGATGGATGATGGATGGATGGATGGATGGATGGATGGATGGATGGATGGATGGATGGATGGATGATGGATGGATGATGGATGGATGGATGATGGATGGATGGATGGATGGATGATGGATGGATGATGGATGGATGGATGATGGATGGATGGATGGATGGATGGATGGATGGATGGATGGATGATGGATGGATGATGGATGGATGATGGATGGATGGATGGATGGATGGATGGATGGATGGATGGATGGATGGATGATGGATGGATGGATGGATGATGGATGGATGGATGGATGGATGGATGGATGATGGATGGATGGATGATGGATGGATGGATGGATGGATGGATGATGGATGGATGGATGATGGATGGATGGATGGATGGATGGATGGATGGATGGAGGATGGATGGATGGATGGATGATGGATGGATGGATGGATGGATGATGGATGGATGGATGGATGGATGGATGGATGGATGGATGGATGATGGATGGATGGATGGATGGAGGATGGATGGATGGATGATGGATGGATGGAGGATGGATGGATGATGGATGGATGGATGATGGATGGATGGATGGATGGATGGATGGATGATGGATGGATGGATGGATGGATGATGGATGGATGGATGGATGAATGATGGATGGATGGATGGATGGGTGGATGGATGGATGGATGGATGGAGGATGGATGGATGGATGGATGGATGGATGATGGATGGATGGATGGATGATGGATGGATGGATGGATGGGTGGATGGATGGATGGATGGATGATGGATGGATGGATGATGGATGGATGGATGGATGGATGATGGATGGATGGATGGATGATGGATGGATGGATGATGGATGGATGGATGATGGATGGATGGATGGATGGATGATGGATGGATGGATGGATGGATGGATGGATGGATGGATGGATGAATGGATGATGGATGGGATGGGATGGGCTGATCCAGTGGGGCTGATCCACATCCATCCCTCACCCCAACCCAACATCAGATCCTTGCTCTGAGCCCGGGCCCAGCTTTGGTTTTGCTCCTGAGCCGTGTCCAGGAGGAAACTGAGGCAGCACAAACGTTGTAAAAGCACCTTGGCAGTGCTGAAAGAAATGAGGAGCTGGTGTGGGAGAGCTGGAATGCACTCTGTGTGCATGGACCTTGTGTGGCATTCTTTCCCATCTTCCCAGTGGAAAAATATAAGAAAAGACAATTAACAGGGAACCAGTGCCCACCCAGTCAAGCTCTGGAGCAGAGCTATTCAAGCAAAGGTTTTTGGTATTTGTCCATCAAAGCAGTGAAATATGGCTCTGTTTTGGCCCTTAATGCCCAGCCACCACGACATTTCCCTCTCCTGCTCCTGAGCAGGATCAGGTGAGGGGAACAGGAATCTGTCCTTTCTTTAGGGTCCTTACACAGGGTTTTCTCTCTCTTTAAAGTACTGAGCAATGATTTTCAGTGGTGAGGCACCAGAACAATCCAAGGCTGGGTGGTTTGGGCAGCTTTTGGAGGCTCCAGTGTGGGTTCCTCAGAGATGGACAGGGCTCAGGGGCAGCACCCACCTGTGCAGCCACTGCTGGGAGGTTGGTGCAGAGTGGGAGCTCCCAGTGGCAGGAGCCATTTCATGTCCCATTTCCTCCTGAAAACCAGGAGCCAGAACAGGAGGGATAATTAAGACCCACTCTTTGTAATTCAGCATCAAAATCAGAAGGGAGACCAGGAATTCTCACTGTTAGCTTAGAGCAGAAATCCCAATGTTAATGGAGATTAGGAAGTATTGATTTGTCACAGGCCATAAGGTTTTCTGTGTGCCTGACTTTCCTTAATTCCCCCGGGTTTGACAACATTGACTTAGACCTGTGATGAAGGATAAAACATCACCATCTGCTCAGGCAAACATTTATCACTTAAAAAGACCCATCAAGAGAGTGGGATAGAGAATAAAATCTTCATCGTGTTTAAGATGGTGAACAAAACAAAAAAAATTAGAGTTTTTAAATTCAGAGTTCTTTTAAAGGAAATGCAAGAGTAACTGAGGAAGATGAATGGGTTACAAACAGATGTTTGTTCCTGGTGAAATTATAGAGGTTGGTAGGCAGCAGTGCATTGAAATTCTGTGTTTTGGCTGTGATGCCTCTGTTGGGGAGTGTTGCTGGAGTCGTGTCCCCATTCAGTCACAGACAGACAGACAGACAGACAGACAGACATGAGCTGTCCCCACCTTTCCCCACAGACACTGTGACTCACAGCTGGTGTCTTCTCCTGCTAGCACCACCAGCAGCAGTGTGGGGAAAGACCCACAGAGTGAATCACTGCGCAGCCTGGCTCCATCCCAGATAACAAACACCCCGTGCCTTGGGGTTTGGTGTGGTGTGTGTGAAAATGCACATTTCTGAGGGGCTGTGGTGACAGCTGCCAGAACAATTATTGCAGATCCAAATGGATGAAGGAACCCTCGGTGTGTGCTGCTGCTGGTGCAGGTGCAGGGCAGTCCCTGACAAATATTACTGCTGGTATCTCCATCTCTGTCCCTTTGTGCTGCAGCACCCCAATATGCAGCCAGTGCAGCAGTGCAATTTAGGCTGCACGTGAGCCAGCCTAAGGGCCAAGAGGCATGGGAAGGGATGGGCTGAGGCTGCTCTGATTGCTGCACCCTTAAACAGCCCGATTTTGTGAGGCCAGCAGAGCTTACCCGTGTGAATCCTGCTTTCACAGGATGTGCAAACATCACTGCTCTGCTCACCTCTGACTAAACCACAGAATGGCCAAATGCTGTGGGCTGGAAGGCACCTTAAAATCATCTCCTTCCAGCTCCCCTGGGCAGGGACACCTTCCTCTAGACCAGGTCCTGGTAATGCTGATAGCACTGCTGAATAAAAGCAATAACTGCTCTGAAACTGCTCAGCTTGCTCAGGAAGCAGTTTGTGTGTAACTCGTGAGTGAGAGGCAGGAATTGTTTGCAGTGATAACCACAATGAACATCACACATCACACTCTTCCCTCTGAGCAAATCTGTGAGGGCTGAGACAGGCTGGGTTCATTTGTCAGTGAAAGAGCTCAGGTCCTGCTAAACATCTGCTTTCTGAGGTGGTTGCTTTTAATTAAACGAGCATTTTTATCAGAAGATGTATTGCAGCACATTCCTGCAATGGTGATTCCATCCTTTCCCTGCCTCTCACAGGGCACAGCCCCAAAATCTCCGGGGCCAATGGGAATTTTATTGGGATCCCTGAGGCTCAGGCATGGGGAAAGCTGCAGGGAGACCCTGGGAAAGGGCAGGACACCCAAAGGACAGGCTGGCTAACGTGATGTGGCCAAAAAGCCCCGATCTGAGCAGTTCTCAGGAGCCTGGGGTGCAGCTGCAGGGATTCCTGCTACCTCCACTTCCTGTGCCTCCAGAGCACACGGAGGGAAATCCTTGTGAAAATGAGCTGGTTCAAATAAGAGTGAAGAAATCCAATATCATCAGGGCTCGGCAGTGCTGGGTACTGCACAGACCTCACGCTGATTCCATGTGAATAAATGAATTTCAGCTGCAGAAGAACCATCCCCAGGCCAGGAGGGACGGGGTCCTCCTCAGGGTGGGCTCCTGGCAGCGCTGGGGATGCACAGCCCCACCACAGGGCACAAATTGGCTTGAAAAGGTGATTGCGATGGTCTGGGTACAACACAACCTCGTGGGTCTCATGGACATTTGGATCTATGGAAATTCAAGTGGAGAGAGGAGGGGGTGGAAAAGGGCTGGGAATGTCTTGTGACTGCTCCAGCTGAAGAAATTTTAATTATTAAAATTAAATTATGTATATTAAATGTACTGATAAGAAGGCACCATTTAACCTGGGCAAGTCATTGTGGTTTGGTTTATCTGGGATAAATAATTATTATTTCATTTATTTTGACAGAAGGAGAATAATATATATATATATATATATATATATATTATTTTATATTATAAACATAGTATTATAATAATATTATATAATAAAAACAATATAATATAGTATTAGAAATATATTATAAATATTATATTATAACTATATTACATATAGTTATAAGTATATATTTTATATAACTATAATATTTATTATAAATATAATATGATATTATAAGTATATTATATAATATTTATAATATTATATTATAATATATTATATTTATACTATACTATAATATAATATGATGTAATATAATATGTAATATTTAATATAATATGTTGTTATGTTATATTATATAATATGAATATTTGCATATCATAGTCTAAGAACAGGGGCAACCCTTCCTCTGCACTTTGGAGGAAAAATAACTTCATTCATAATTTGGGGATTCCAAATGTCCAAAGCTGAAGATTTGGTAAGAGGCAAGCCCAGGGAAAGCAAGAAAAAGAAAAGTGGGAGTGAACACGTGGGAATACTTCCTTTCAATAATTTTAGGGAAAATGCTCGGAAAAGAGGGGAAATATTGAAATAGAGTTCAAAAATTTAAAAATGAGGCGCGTTTCAGGCTGGGGAAGGATGCTCGGCTGGTGGGGCTCAGTTCAGGGCAGTTTCCCTCCCAGCCTGCATAGGATGCTTCCTTCCCCCGAATGTTTTTTTAATCAGTCGCGTTTTAAACACTGTGAGCTGACAGCATCCCTTTAATACGCATGGCCGAGGCTCCCGGAACGGCGAGGGGAAAGGAGCAGGAGATTTCCCTGGATTTGGGAATTGTCATAGGTGCAGAGAGAAAAGGCCGCCCGCCTTTGGAGCGCGCTGCTTTCTGTGCCGAACTGCGCTGCTGTTTGATTTATGCTGATTTACTGCTGATTTACTGCTGATTTACTGCCATCCCGCATCCAGGGGTGGGCAAAGAGCAAAGCCACGAGCTCCTGCGGAGTGCGACGGGGAATTATTGACACACAGGGACGCCGGTTCCACTCGCTCGCAAATTCGCTTTCAAACCCAGCGAGTTCACACGGGCCAGGGCTTGCAGCAGGGCAGTGCCACATCTGGCGGAGCCCTGCCACATCTGGAGCTGCCGACATCACCCGGCTCTCCACAGCAAAGGGGAAAGGCAGCATTTTCAGGCAGCACAAATATATTTGTTATTTTCCTATGAATTAGTGCAGCCCACTCTTTCGCTGGGGGTAGGAGAGCTCTTTTAGCCTCCCAGCGAGTGTTTAAGATTCCTGGAATATTTTGTCTCCAGCAGAAGATTTAACCAGCCTGATTATGCATCGGTGGCAGGGACCCATCCTCAGCAATAAATTCATATTCATGGGGGGAAATGAACTGTGGAGCATCTGTGGAGTTCCGAGACCAAAAAACCTTCGGAACAAAGAAATTCCTGCCAAGGAGTGACCCAGTGAATTGTGCTCTGAACACTTGGGTTAGGAAGGATCTCTTCCCATGATTCAGGAACAAATGCCAGGCTGGCTGTGGAAATACTGGAGCCTGTTGTGCAGTCTGGTGTCAGAATGTGCAGTTTTCAGCGTGGTTAAAATTAAAAAGAAAAATTTAAAAAAAGCAATGATATGAGGCAGTGAGCGGGAATTGAATAGAGGTTTTGTTTTAGTGCCTCTGAAAGGAAGCTGTCTCCTCTAGGAGAACACTTCTTCCTCGATAGCATATCATTAGTTGCTTCTTTACATGCTCTGGAAAGATGTTTCTTTGAATCTTTATGTGTGGCAAGAGGCAGAAAAGGGTGGAGGATAAAAGAGAGCTAAAAATAGCAGCAGCATCTGAATGCACAAATGCAGAACTTGTCTGCAAAATGGGTAACAAAGGCAAACATGCCTTAGCACATCAAAATATTGCTTTTTGTTAGTGGGTATTTGTGTTCTCTAACGACATTTCTGTTGGGAAGGAAATTCTGCCTCCTCCTCCTCCTCTGGCAATAACCAGCAGGACAAATTTCATTCACTCCATTCCCCAAAGTGGAATTTGCTCCCTCACAGTCCCACTTAACCCAGCCCTTCTGTGCCGTGGTTTCCTGCCTGTCAATTGAATTCTCAGGATTATTATTAAGTCATTTATGTGTTTTTAAAGCACTTGGGTATCTCATAAAACTGATTGCAGGAAAGTGCACTTACACTGGTACACCTTAATAAACCCAGATCATGCCAGGCACAATTAAACTCTTTTTTATGTCCCACCATGCAAATCTTCCTGTAGAGCTTGAAGTTTAACTTTCAAAGCTCAGCTGAGTTTATTCAACTGATTACTATCTAATCCACCCACCCATCATCCCACACTCCCTCAAAAAAATGCTCAAATCCTGCCCAGAGTGATGGTTTTATTTTTAAACTTGAATGTCTAAGCATTCCTCACAGATGTGAGAAAACTCGAGGCTTAATCATTACAGCAGCCCCGTGCTGGCATTAGCCAGGACACAGGACACACATTTTCTGCAAAAATTGGTGTTTTCAGCAATAAATGCTGCCCTGGCCCAGCCCAGAGCCACCTGTGGGCACCACGAGGGTGATTTACCTGTGGTGGCACTGGGACAAGGTGCCAGCTCCAGCTGTGGGGACATTGCCAGGCTTGAGGGGAGCTGCAAGCACAGCTGGGACAGCTGGGGATGGACAGACAGACAGCCACAGGAGCTCTCTGTGCTGGTGAAGGCTGGGGCAGTTTGGGGGTGCACTGGGGACAGTTTTGGGGACAGATTTTGGGGGTACAAGGTGCCTGGGGCAGCTCAGGGCTCCCGGACACCCCAACAGCTCTGGTGGGGATTTGTGCTCTGGGGTAGCCAAAGATCTGGTGGGGTTTTGGTGTGAGCACAGAGTGGTTCCCAAGGTGAGCTCAGTTCCTTTATGATGAAGATCAAGATGATCAAGATGTGCCCAATTCTTTAGGGCAGCTCAGTGGAAAACCCTCCTGAGGAGGCTCCTTAGACAAAACTGTATTTTTGTGTGTCAGTGCAGCTGTTGGGCCGGCCCATCCATCTCTGGGTCCATAAAAATCTGATCCATTTGGTCTAAAAAGGGCTGATTTTTACAGGCTGGAGGGAGGGCAGCCTCTCCCTGCTGATCAATAAATATCCATTATTTGTACTAGCCCTGCTGGGTGCTCAGCAGCTCAGACACTGCTCACAGGGGGTTTTGGGGGGATTAATCCCATCTGCCTACAAACAATTCTCAGACCAGGCCCAACGCACCCAATTGCAGTGCTCCACAACTCACAGAGCCCCTTGAGCTCAGGGTGCCCCTGTCAGGGTGCAGAGCTGGGCTGGGCACCTCTGGTGAGCCAGGCAGAGCCCCTGGTGACCCCTGAAACCGTCGGGGCTGCAGGGGTTAATTCGGGGGGACTAAACCCGATTTATGGAAAATAACAGATGTGAGCGAGCAGCAAGTTTGCAAGCAGCACTATGACCAATCAATATAAAGCTGTGTTTAGCAGCAGATTATGCACCAAACATGGCAGGCAGATTAAAAAAAGCAAAACTCTTCCTACTTGGAATCAGATTTGAAATGCTGGCAGTATGCAAAGCACCCAATTATGAAAGCAGCGTGCTTCCACTGCTGGGGGAGCTCCTCCTCCCTGCTCCTACACAAGGTGATTTTTAAAAGCTTGGCTTCTTTTCCTGGTTTTGTTTTCACTCAGAACAAAGTGAGGCACAGGTAACACAAGTGCCTGAAACAGTTGCTTTGTTGGAACAGCATCGTTTCAAGTCCCTTCTGCATTTCTATACCAGAGTGATTAATCTAAGCTCGAAAGGATGGGAAAAAATAAACATTAGGATAAGCAGATATGATATCAGGGGCTGGCTGTGCTTGAAATTTCTCTTGATTATTGCTGCTAATGCTCAAGACAGACAGGAACTGCAAATAAATAAGTACGTTCTGTTAATATTTGCTGAAATTTTTGAACACATTCCCTTTGGCTCTGCTTGGATCCCTGCTCCCTTTTGCTTTCTGGGAACATATGTGTGATTGAGTTGGAGAACAAATGTTTGGAGAAGAAGTTCAAAGTCTCTCAAACTGGCCCACATTTGTATTTGTGTCAGAGATTTGTGCACTTTAACCCCAGCTCAGGATTCCTGCTCAGGACAGCTCTAGCACCAGGTAAATCCCTGCCTGCACAGAGCCAGGGGGTTTGGATGGCAAAACCTTCTCCCATTGTCCTTTTTGACTTTTTTTTGTGCATCTTGGGGTTCTAATCCTTCTCCAAAATCCAGAGAAGTCAATGGAATCAGTCCCTTTCGGATTTTAAAGGACTTTGGAGGAGGCTCCCAGACAGCAAAGTTTTATGTGACTTTGCTCAACTCAAGGATTCATAAATTTTGAAGTCAGGACCTGCAGAATTGTGCAAAAATTATATTTAAAATGATAAATATTGGCTCTTTTGCCTTTTTGTTTCCTGAACCTACGTGGCTCATGTTTCCCAGCTGCCCTGCCATGTTGGTGATTTACTGAACCAACTGCCAACTGCGTTTCAAATATCAAATGCTGCAGATTATCATCAGCTGGCAAAAATCTTAATTTTCTTGAAGCAAGTTTTCCAAAACACTTTAGTAAATCCTGTTGAACGAGCAAATCAAAACACTGTAGGAAAACCTGACTTGAAATGGAGGCTTTGCCAAGAACCAAAGAGTTTAATATGAATTTGTGTTTATACTTGAGGATATTCCCTGTGCTGCAGCTGGGAGGTGTGATGTGAAAACCCTGAGTAAGTGTCCATGTAAACAGGCAGCCTGCTGAATGCTCTGGGTTTTATCCTGATTTATCTGGATTTTTTCCTGGATTTTATAATAATTTATCTGAATTATATCCTGAATTTTATCCTGATTTATCAGGATTTTATCCTGGATTTTATCCTGATTTATCGGGATTTTATCCTGATTTATCAGGATTTTATACTGGATTTTGTGCCACCTTAGCTTTGGGAATCACAGAATCCATCCCGGCTTTTTCCAACTTGGGCACTTCCAGGGATGGGGCAGCCACAGCTTCTCTGGGAGGAATTTGTTCCAGTAATTAAAATAAAAGGCAAAATGTGGCTCTGTACAGACTGGCCAGCAGAGCAGCATCACCTCTCTTTACCCACCTTCATCAGACTCAGAGTTTTAGGTGTGTCCCAAAAGGCCAAAACTCCAATTCTGGCTTGTGCTACAGGAACTCCAACTGTGTGACTTAAAACCTTTAAGTTATTCACCTCTTGGTTAAAACCATCAATGAAATGTTTTCTTCAGGATCAGGAAAAAAGGAAAACAAGCAAATAGAAAAACCCCAACAGTTTCAGAGCTGTCATGGCCTTGGATTTCTGATTTTCAGCAGCTTCTGGGACAATGTCAGGGGAAAAGCTGGGAGAAGCCTGAGAACTGTGCAGCATTCTGAGGCTCCAGATTTAGGATTTAGTGGTTGATTTTGTGGCTTTACGACACCAAGGGGTTGCATTATTTGCAATTTGCAGACTCACGGGGCTGTAAAATACGGCGTGCTTACGTTTTGGAATTAAAAAGCCATTTTCACCAATAAATCGAAGCGGATTGGAACCCGTACAAAAATCTGCTCCTTTTGCCAGAAGAATTTGAACAGAAACTGGGCAAGGGTTCAAAGGCAGAGCACAGCCCAGGATGTGTTTGGGTTTGCAGGGATGCAGCCAGTTGTCATTTGCTCACTGATCATTAAATCAGCGCTGCTGAGGGGGCAGGATGGGATCAGCATTCCTCCTCTTTCTGTTCATTGTTCTTATCTCCGGACAAGTTGATAAGGGGAAAAATCAAGGCAGGACATGAGTAATTACAAGGTCCAAGTGAGCTCCCTCGCCAGGGCTGGGCCAGATCTGCTCTGCAGGGAAAGGGACGCGGGTGAGGGAAAACTGCATTTTTCTCCCTACAAATCATGCTGGCTCATTCCAGCAGAATTCCCATGGAAACTCAGGGCCATCCAGCACTGTTCATAAAGGGAAATGTGGTTCCAGGTTGGCTTTGGGATCCTGTCGGGCCATCCCAGCTCTGGACAGGACAGGGACAATAAATGCAGTAAATCCTGTGCTCCACTAGCTCGGGCATGGAAAACCATCCAGGCTGCACTTTCCATGGAATGGGAGCTGAATTCCCTCCCCAAGGACTGGCTGGATGCAGAACTGAAAGAGCTGATAGCAGAAATGTCACCTGCAAAAACCCTGCTAGGTTCAAACATTGCTTCCCAGAATCCTGAAAATGCTTTAATTATTTCTTAAAATTAGCATGTATTTATTGACTTGCTTTTTTTTTTTTTTTTTTTTCTCAGCAAGTTTTAGCAAGATAAAGAGAATATTTCACTGGTCCTGGCAGGGCTGGGTCTCTTGCCAGAGTTTGTTGGTTGGTTAATTTTTATACAGTAGGGGAAAAACAAAGGAAGGAAAAAAGAAAATAAGTAGGGGAAAAAAGTCTCCCAGATATTTTCTGACTCATTCTGTTTCTGTATCAGGGTGGTTGTAAAAATGCTGTTGGATGTGGAGATTAACACCAGTCACCAAGCAACTAAGGTGGGGAAAAGGGATGAGTGCTAGCAGGAAAACAAGGATATGAGTAAAGCAAAGGCAGAGTTCTGGCTGTTCCAGGAAAAAAAAAAAAATCACTTCAAAACAAACTCCAAAACAAACAACACTTTTCACTTAGAAAATCCAAAACAACACATCAGCATTCGAGTAATTCCTGCCATTGACTGCTTGCCTCTCACCCAGCACATCTTCCAGCAGGAAATATCTGAGCTGCACAAATAAAAGGCATCCAAAAATCTTTCTTTGCCTCTGAAATGCAAGGCCAATCACTTATCTCTTATTAACAAGTTCATCTAGACGCCTTTTTTATTTTTCCTTATTTTATTTTTCTCTTGTTTGTGTGTGTGTGTGTGTGTGTGTGTGTGTGCTCTTGGCAAAATTGTTTGGAACACAAAGAAAGCAGCTTCCCCTCCCGTTGTTGTGCTGCCTTTGCAGGCATTTCTATTTCTTTGCAGGCAGACAAAGCTGGGTTTCCTCTGTGCCCAAACGTCCCCACATTCCTGTGAATGGAGGCTGCTAAAGACAGGCTGCTCTGTTTGCAACTTGTTATGACAAAAATATCCAAAAAAAAAAAAAAAAAATAAAGGGAAAAAAAAATAAAAGGAGGCAGCTTGTCAAATTAGGAATTATATGAGGTCAGCAAATTTGGGAACAAGCGCAAGGGGAGGAGGGAGAAGGAGAGAGACCTAATTAGGGCTGGGGGAGGAGGAGGAGGAAGGGTGGCCCCTCTGAAAGCCCAGCGCTGCTTTTGATCTCAGAGGGGCACTGGGACAGGCTCCTCTGACTCTGCTGGCCAGGATGGCCCTAAATGTGCCTAAAACCTGAAAAATGTGCCTAAAAACTAAAAAATGTGCCTAAAAACTAAAAAATGTGCCTAAAAACTAAAAAATGTGCCTAAAAACTGAAAAATGTGCCTAAAACCAGCATCCTGCTGGCCACTGCTGCTCCTGAGCTCTCTGAGCTGGGTTTGGTCCCAAAACCCTGTTGCCTCTGGTGCCTTTTGGGGTTTTTCAAAAAAACTCATCCCTGTGACCACGTGCCAGAGGCAGGCTCCCAATTCCTGTGCCCCCTGGTGATTTTGGGGTTTTCCTGCAGTTCTCATCCCTGTGGCACCCAGAGTGACCTTGTGCCAGAGGCAGGCTCCCAATTCCTGTGCCCCCTGGTGATTTTGGGGTTTTCCCGCAGTGCCCACCCCTGTGACCTTGTGCCAGAGCTCTGAGCCAGCTCGGGGCAGTTCTGGCAGCCCAGCACAAAGATTTCAGCGCTTGCACCTCGGGTGGCACCGGGGCAGAACTGCCAAATTCCCACCCAGAAATGGCTCTGATTCATCCTGGTACTCACCTGTGCAATTCTGGAGAGCAGAGAGGGCAGGAAACCCAAACTCCCTCACCCTGCTCTGCTCCCAGCGCCTCCCTTTGCTGTTCTTGTGCAGGGCTGACAACAATCCTGCCGACCTGCAGCTCCCTCCACCTGGCCATTTTGTAATGCCTGACAAATTCCTGGATTGTATTTTATTCCCCAATCCCTGTTTATCAGTGTTCCACAGTTCAGTATAAATATACACACATAAAAATATATATAATGTAAAAATATAAAAATATATAGAGGTATAGAGATATGTAGATATATAAATAAATAAATATCAAATTATAAAAACATAAAAATATAAAATATAGATATATTTATATATTTATATAGATATTTTATATCGAAATATATTTTATATAAGTATATAAATATATATCAGTTATATTTTAGTTATAATATATATATATTAGTTTTTATATTCCTTAAATGTAAAATAGATTCGTTTAATAATAATTAATATAAATATATTAGTTTTTCTATTCCTTAAAAACAAAAAAAAGATGTTTTTGCAGGTATCATAGGGAAGTTAAAATTAAAAGTAAGATTTCTACACTGCCAAAGAGCTTTGAAACAAATTAATAATTGTGTTTTCAAAGAGCATTATGATTCCTGGGTTTATCAGTGTTCCAGTCTCCATTTATCAGTGTTCCACAGCTCAGTGTAAATATATTTTTTTTTAGTTATATTTTTAGTTATAAATATATATATATATTAGTTTTATATTCCTTAAATGTAAAATATATTCATTTAATAATAATTAATATAAATATATCAGTTTTTATATTCCTTAAAATAGGTTTCTGCAGGTGTCATAGGGAAGTTCAAATTAAAAGTGAGATTTCCACGCAGCCAAAGAGCTTTGAAACAAACCAGTAATTTTATTTGCAAAGAGCATTATGATTCCTGGGTTTATCAGTGTTCCAATCTCCATTTATCAGTGTTCCGCAGCTCAGTGTAAATATATATATATTTTTAGTTATAATATATTTTTAGTTATAAATATATATATATATTAGTTTTATATTCCTTAAATGTAAAATATATTAGTTGAATAATAATTAATATAAATATATCAGTTTTTATATTCCTTAAAATAGGTTTCTGCAGGTGTCATAGGGAAGTTCAAATTAAAAGTGAGATTTCCACGCAGCCAAAGAGCTTTGAAACAAAGCAATAATTGTATTTGCAAAGAGCATTATGATTCCTGGGCCAGCTGGGGGTGAGGGTGAAGGGTGTCCTGCCTTGTGAACACTCGGGAAGGGCATTCCCAGTTGTTTGGGCTGATGCAGCACAATAAACCGTAAGGCAGGAGCTGCTGAGGCTCTGCCGGGCTCCCAGGGCTGCGCACAGAGCAGGGCTGTTCTTGCCGCTTGCCTTTGCTCACGTGCAGATGCAGAATCCAAATCAGCAGCTCCCAGTTAACTATTTATTCAAATCAAATTCAACCAGCTAATTGTTCCCAAGCCTCTGCCCGGCACTATTCATTATTGGGGACGTACAATCGGTCCCCAGGGACCCAGTGTGGATGACAAGGCTCTTCTTTGGGCCTGGATAATTAGAGTGTGAAAGTATAATCAACATAAATACCAAATTTTCCTTATAGACACAAGCAGCCTCCTGCCATGCCGGTATCTGTGCTAACAGTCCCTCAGTCACGGCACTGGAATGGGGCACAGGGCTGAGGAGGGAGGAAAAATGCTTTATAAATGTCTGTAAATCCTTCCTTGTGCTCTGGCTGATCCCCTGTGCAGCTCCCAGGGACAGGGGGGTGACAGATGCCAGGGCAGAGTCACCTGCAATAAATAACTGTGGCATCTCTGAGGTGGCACACCTGGAAATGGCACACCTGGAAACGGCACCGTGCCAGCCACATCTTCAGTCCTGCAGCTCAAATCTGCCCCAGCTTTGCATTGTCTGACTGGGGAGTTAAAAGTCCAACATTCTGATTTGTTAATTTTTAACCTGGGTTTGGAAAAATGTTCTGATTTTTTTTTTTTTTTTTTTTTGAAATGGGGATGTAAAATTAGCAGATCCACCCCCCCTCCTGGCTTCTACACTGCAATATAAAAACACCCAGTTAGCCCCACTAGAACCATGCAGTAAGAACTGAACTAGATAACCTATTTGGGCTTAATCCAGCCTGAACAAAGGCAGCAGTTCAAGCTGAAACTGAAAGCCAATATTTAATATCTGAGCTGGTAAAGGCAGCATTTGGTGGAACTTTAACAGAATCGCCAAAGTTTAACAATTGGAGGGGGGGAAAGTTGTGAATTTCAACCTTCTGGTTATTGCAAACAGAAAGGAAACGCTTTCAAACAGCAGCTGAGGAAGCTTACAAATGAAATTACATGAATGTGGCTCATCTGGGAAGGAGGAAGTCCTGCTCACATACATATGTTTTATGCAGCAGAACTGTTTACTTTATTTGTAAACCCTTCCAAACACTGTCCAAAGTTCAGCCTTTGTTCAAGGTAAGAATGTAATTGCTCTGCCCTGAGATGCAAGAGAAGCAATAAAGTTAGGATTCACCAGAGGAAGACAATTTGGAATTAAGAAAAAGCAATTTAAACAATCTTAACGCCTCTCCTCCCTCCCCTCCTGCCTAATGACTCTCATCCCCTTCAGAAATCTGTGAGGGGAGCCAAAAAGCACGAGCAGTGTGTTTAAAGGTCGTGTGTGTGTGTGTGTGTGCTCTGCTCCTCGCTGCACTGAGCCCTGCAGAATCCCACCAGGACACTCTGGTTTACATTTCCATCCGAGTTTTATTTTTGGGGAAGACACAGCAGTGCCCAGGCTTTACACACAGCCTCTGAGATGTGTTTAATTCTGGTAATTAGGCTCTTGTTGGGACTTTCAGCAGCAAAGCCTCTCTGTGGAAGTTCAATGGAGATTTATTTTCAAGCACAGAGCGTACTTAGAGAGAAATAAAATTAGGGAAATAGGAAGGCATATTGAATATAGGCACTCCTTCTGCAAAGATAAATGATTTAGTAATGAATAGATTCTTCAGGCCATAAAAAATCCATTTATTTTCTTTTGAATTTCAACCAGAGGTCTTGCACTTTCCCACTCAGTTATAATCAGTTAAAATGAGAACACAGAGAATGAAACCAGTGTACAGGCAGGGAAGGCAACAACCACAATGTATAATAATAAATAGAAGTTAAATTATCCAACATCTCCAAAGAGGCAGCATTTGCACAGAAAGGTGCTGGTTTGTTACCATCCAAAGGGGGAGGAAGACAAGATCTAAAACACACAACCCTTACAAATCACCTGCCTGGCAACAACGAGCTGCCAGATTTGAGGCAACTCATTAAAATGGAGGATCCACTTGACCTCATCTATAACTGTGGGAATGAACCAGAAATGTCATTAGTGGGGAAACTCCAGGGGCTGCTCCACACTAAATCTGCCTTATCAGGGAGCCTGACCTTGCAGCACAGCAGGAGCAGCAGCGCTGCCTCTGCTCCCCTGGCTGCTGCTGGGCTTCATCTTCCCATGGCCTTCATCTTCCCAGGGCCTTCATCCTCCCATGGCCTTCATCCTCTCAAGGGCTTCATCTTCTCATGGCCTTCATCCTCTCAAGGGCTTCATCTTCTCATGGGCTTCATCCTTCCATGGGCTTCATCCTCCCATATCCTTCATCCTGTCATGGCCTTCATCTTCTCATGGGCTTCATCCTTCCATGGGCTTCATCCTCCCATGGGCTTCATCCTCCCATGGGCTTCATCCTCCCATGGTCATCTTCCCATGGCCTTCATCCTCTCCTGGCCTTCATCCTCTCACAGGCTTCATCTTCTCATGGGCTTCATCTTCTCATGGCCTTCATCCTGTCATGGCCTTCATCTTCTCATGGGCTTCATCTTCTCATGGCCTTCATCCTCCCATGGGCTTCATCCTCTCATGGCCTTCATCCTCCCATGAGCTTTATCTCTGCTCCCCTGGCTGCTGCTGGGCTCCATCCTCTCAGGGAGCAGAGGGCTGGCACGGCCCTGAGGAGCAGCACAGGCTGCCCTGGCCTTGTGCCCCCCTTCATCCCCCATTTCCAGAGGGGATGGGCACTCCAGAGGGGCAGGAGGGGCAGCTTGGCCAGGCTAACACCACAGGATGGGCATTTCTGGCCCCAGGGCCACGTGGCTGCTCAAAGCAAATCCTCAGGCAGCTCTGTTGGGACAGTTCTCTAATCTAAA
Organism: Ammospiza caudacuta; assembly: GCF_027887145.1. Classification (NCBI taxonomy): domain Eukaryota; kingdom Metazoa; phylum Chordata; class Aves; order Passeriformes; family Passerellidae; genus Ammospiza; species Ammospiza caudacuta. Next base: position 17,909,620 of record NC_080607.1, read on the forward strand.
AGCCAAATTCATCCTGGGCAAGCAAAATTGGCTTTTAGGGCTGAAGCAGTCCTGGCTGTGTGGCTGGGCTGAAAATGTGCTCAGCAGTGCTCAGCTGCGGCTGCAGCAGCATTTCTCCTTCCCCCTTTCATCTCTGTGGTTCTCAGGCTTGGCTTGAACAAGACATCTCTATTTTTTCTGTTTAAATATAAACTGGAAGCAGATCTGGTGGTGCTACTGTTGAGTCCACGGGGACCTGTGCTGTAGGAAAGGTCCCACTGAGGTCAGCAGGGCCATTTGCATGATTTACTGAAACAAGGCCGGTCGGAGAAACACTGAATTTCTATCTCACCTGTAGCCTTCATATCTGGGTGTTATTAATGTGGTGAAAGGAGCTGGGTGATTCCAGAGCAGGAGCTGGGAGCAGTTCTGCAGCAGCTCCATCCCCAACTCTGCAGAGTTACCCTTAGATTTTTACCCTTCTATGAAGAGGTAAAATACATCTGTGCCCAGGCCCTGTCACACCTCAGCTCCTCCCATCTGCTCCCAGTGCTGGATTTGCATTATTTTCATTATTGGGAAGGAATCCATCCCTGTGAGGGTGGCAGGCGCTGGGATGGAATTCCCAGAGCAGCTGGGGCTGCCCCTGGATCCCTGCAATGCCCAAGGTTGGACACTGGGGCTGGAGCACCTGGGACAGTGCAAGGTGTCCCTGCCATGGCAGGGGTGGGATGGAGGGACTTCAAGGTCCCTCCCAACCCAAACCAGTCTGGGATTCTGTGAATTGAGGCAGGAGGAACTGGGATTTGATCATCCAGGTATTTTTTAACATGGAAGTGATATATGTAGAGCTCAAGGCTCCATCCTGCCTGGTCCAGCTGTGCTGGGACACACAGCCACCCCAAAGCATCTCAGGGGCTGATCCTTGCTCATTATCATCTATAATTTAACCCATGGAATTTCTGCATATATCCTGAAGCCCAGGAATTTTAATCTAACAGTTTACATGTTTCCAGGCAAGGG